>NC_081833.1:70131560-70438505 GCF_030867095.1 Alligator mississippiensis
TTCTTCACATTTTAATATGCGTATGGAAAGCTTAACTACTGGAAACAAGACTGGATGTTGCTGTTAGAAATGCTAAGAATTTCAGAGTATGCCAAGTGGTAATGAAAGTATGAAAATGCTCACTTGTCTGCGACTAAATAATTAGGCTTGTGGTCTTCTCCAAATAAAATCACAGGAGCTAGGTTGATGTGTAGTTTTAAGCACATGCATATCATTAACTTCTGTATGAAAATATTTTGTCTGCTGTTATACTCAATATGTTCAAGACTTGTCTTTCAATTAAAAAAGTTTTAAGACTTTTTCCCAGCTGTTTTACATTGACAGTTTTTACCATCTACCACTGCTTCTGTGATGCTTTTATACAACATTAGGGGAAAAAAACTCTTGCTAATGTGGTAATTTAAGACTTCCAGCAATGTTGATTTTAATATATCAGACTTTCCAAAAAGGTTGGGAAATCCTGACCTATCCAGATTTGGTTGCAGAGGAGTTATCATTGCCACCTAGTGGCTTTCACACATGTTCATAACTGACAGTTTTAAAATTTGGGTTGAGTGATTTAAAATTCTTACAAATTACAAATTCTTACAGTAATTGATAGTAGTTTAAAGTTAATAAAATGACTTTTTGTGAAACCAGTAAAGGACAGAGCAAAGTAGTAATACCTTGACTATCAATCTTCCTTTAAACTGGCTTCAGTTTAAAAAAAAAAAAAAAATAAATCTGAGGCATATTTAAAAAGAAAAGGTAATCTTTACTTTTACTTGAGTAAATCCCCAGGGCCACACTTTCAAACACTGGCTTCTGTGAATATACATGATTTAAGTGTACATTCAGGGTCTTGTTTTGAAGTGGGATGAAGTACAAGAGCAAACTATGCCTAGCTCCTCTTATGCCTTTGAAAAGGAGAATTGGTAAAAAGTAGGTAAAAACTAACATTTGATGTGTTAGTTCAGTTCAGATGCTGTCTTTCCCACTTCGTAACTTCTGCTTCCTCTGCTGGAATTTATGGCATCTTCAGTACCAGGAGTGGTAGCATTTTTGTACAATGGTGCTTACCAGAAGAGGGTGCTGTATTACCATCTTATGTGTTACTATTTTAGATCATAGCTATGAAGATAAGCAGTCTTCACGTGTATTAGATGTGTTCAGAGTATGTAATTTGAACGTAATTTATCATTGACATTTAAAAGAAGGTTATAGTCTAGGAGAGTTGTATCTGTTGTAAAAGTGTTATTTATAAAGGGACTCCAATTAAAAGCAAAAGGCAGAACTCTTTATAAAAACTTAAGCATTGGTTATGTTCTTGGCAAAATGATATCAGGATCATATTACTTCATTAATAGTGTGTGGCAAGTTTCAAAATTTATACAAAGTGAAGGCAAGTTGGATGCCCTTAAAGCATGGAAAGCTTCCAGTTGTCTTGCTGGTACTGAGTAGGAAGCCATATTCTGGCTCTCTCAAAACCATGGCTAAAACATTTTATGTATCTTGCTTTGTTTGCAAGTGGACTCCGTCTGTCTCCATCATATTATATGTTGTCTGTGGCATGCGTTTTTGTAACACCGTATAAACCAGTAACACCTTTCCCTCCTAAAGTAAACCGGGTACGTAGCACGTAGTTTGTGACGCATACAAATAAGAACAATTTACTTCTGTGTAATCCATAAACTGTACCCTTAACTGTTTAGTACTAATTTTATTATAGGACTGTTGATTTGTTCCCACAATAATGGATCATGTTGTGCAAGTATATGATGTAGGTGATAATGGGTTGTCAAGGAAACAGCATACCTTTTGAAG
This sequence comes from Alligator mississippiensis, assembly GCF_030867095.1. Classification (NCBI taxonomy): domain Eukaryota; kingdom Metazoa; phylum Chordata; order Crocodylia; family Alligatoridae; genus Alligator; species Alligator mississippiensis. The sequence continues at coordinate 70,133,364 of NC_081833.1, forward strand.
ATCTCTCTGCAAAAAGTCATACTTTCTGTAGAGGAGACAAAGGCAGTATACATCAGCATTTTTGTCTAATTAAAGTACGTCGATACTGGAAACACATCTTTCCTGAGTGAAGCTGGAATAGCACAAGGATAGGGGGTGTGCCATATGACCTAGGATGGGGATTTTTGTTTCTGTTGCATATGGTGCAGCAGTAGAGAGCTTTCAGCATAGTACACATGCTCTAGTGGTGTACTTCTAGAAAGCTTTTTGGCTGTTTGTATTAGGTGTTGATTTGGGCTGTGTTAGTGTACTAAACTATGGAGGGCCAATAGTGATATAGACAAAAAGTAAACCCCAGTCCTTTTCTTCCTTTAAGCTGTCTAAGTGGTATTTTCTCTTAGATACTGAGTGCGTTCCTATTTCCATCCAGTCAGCAGGCACAAAACCATTAAGGGCATTTTTATACATGCTTCTGACACAGCGCTGGGTGCTTTTAATTAGCAAGCCATGCTAATAAAAAGCACCCGCATGTCGCATGGATCGGCAGCACAGTGCACCCCCACGCTGAAAAAACGGTGCTGGTACACTTTGAACTAAAGCTCATTGAATGTGTTTTAGTTCAGAGCACACTGCTGCCATTTTCTCAACGTGGAGGCACACTGCACTGCTGATGCACATGATACACAAGGCTGCCAGAGTGTGTCAGTTTACGTGCACCAACAGACTTGATTAATCGAATCTTCTCCCCACATGTGTGTAAGTGCCCTCAGATGCCTAGGTACATCAGGCACCTCCAGTTTGTCCTGGTGCTGTCTATCGCACGTGCTGAGAAGCAGTCTAGAATAGCTATCTTGGCATCTTTCTCCCAAAGTTTGTAATCCAGTTTGGCTTGGGATGTGCACAAACTCACCCCAAGTCCATGATTCCTTATGTCACAGGAGGGAATTGCACCAAGCAGGATTTGGAACTAAGATCACACATGCAGAAAGAAAACCCACCTACTTTTTGGCAAAAAGCCCAGTGATTAGGGGTGTTGGCTAGGAAATGAGAGCTCTGTGTGCTCAGCCCTGAACTTGCATCTCCCACCTCCCAGAAAAAATGACCCACCTATCAGGCTATGTGCTGATGCCGTAGGCCAGCATTCCCAACAAGGCTGTGAGGGCATTCTCCATTCCTCCTGTTGAAACAGGTGGTGGGTAGGAAGAAACTCAAGTTATGGGATCAAAAGGAGAACATGCTTTCAGCAAGGAAGCCATCTCCAGGGAAGGATAGAAGCCTGGGTTCTGTCCCCTGCTTCCAGTGCTATTTTTAAGCAATTTACATGAAATAGTCATTGGACGAAATGCAAACAGCATTGGGAGCAGGGGGCAGAACTCTGCTGTTGGGTAAAAGGTGGATGAGTTGTCTGTCTTGTTGCACTGTGCTTTACGCTGAACATCTCTCTCCATGTTGGGATCCAGCTCATGCAGAAGTAAGCACTTTCTCACAGCCCTGAGTCAGACACAGGAGCTCAGATACACCCCCAAAGGCTAACATTTCCTGCTTGGAACTGACTCTGCTGTGTGCTTGCACACTCAGATGGGAATGGGAAAGCTGTGCATCTTACTGAGGAAGAATAGGATTGTTCTGTGCCGAGGCACGCGTGCATGCATTTGGGTGAACTGGTGCATAAATGTAGACATCTTGTAGACAGGATATGGACTTGAAGGTTTCATACCACCTCACCTTCACTCATGTTAATAATAGGGGCTTCCCCTTCTGCACTTTGCTGGATGACTAAGCATGCATAGAATATTAGGTGGTGTATTTGTAAGTTTTCATTGATACTGTCATAGCAGGAGAGCACATTCAGACTGGGCCCCGAAATGAGCTTAATAGAGTAGCAAAGAAAAGGGCATTGCCTGTCTTGGCCTACAAGCTCTGACTGAAATGGAAACGCAGAGTTCGCTATGTTTGTCATGACAATTGAGGTAGCTATCTATTTGTTTCAACATCTGCTACCTCTAACTGTCTTTATAGTGTCATGAAGTGCATGTGAATAGAAACTAATGGCTATTGCCAAATTTCCAGCTCTGAACTTGGCCATCAAGTATTATTTATAGGTGCTATAATAGACATGCATGATTAGAAATGATCGCTTCCTGCATCCGTCTCACACCTTCTGTATCCTAAATCTTATTACCCAAGAACTTGGGCTCTTGGATAATCTGGCATTGATTGGATTCCAGGAGCAGGGCCTTAATTGGTTAACCCGCCTCACTTTGACTTCAGCTAACCCAGATGATTTCAGTGCAGGTGGCTTTTTTTTTTCCTCCGGATGACCTCTTATCAGTTACTATGAGCTTTAAAATGATTGGCAGTATTCTCAGATATCTTCACACCACATAAGGTGCTTGACACTGATCTCAACATTTAGTTGAATTTTGACTGACCACATATAGGAAATGTATTTATTTATTTATTTTTAGACTGTGGTTTGTTTAAGCACCATGTTCTGGAGTGTACCGGTTAAAACTATGTTGATCCATTTTTAGACTTGACTGTGATTCAGACATCAGATTTTAAGCGCCTGGAACTCCTACTGAAAGCCCAGTCGTGTCAGCTCAGTCTTTCATGCTTCCAGAGTTTATCAGCTGGATGACTTGTTGTTTACCTTTGTGTATCAGATGGAAGTGAGGAGAACAGAGGTTGTCATTCCAGAAAATGGACTGAAAAGTCATTTTGCCGCCTTTTAGCATGAATATTCAGGACTCTCATGAAACATCAGGGAGTACAAATTGGCTTTAAATCTTGCACACAAAAAAAAAAGTCTTTATTCCTACAGCATATTGTGAAACACTCTGTGAGGAAGTTGATTGGCTGGCGGCTTGGACTCTTGTCTCAACTCTAGAAGCTGCTGCATTTTACTGATGTGTTATGTATGCAGCATAAACTGTATGGAAAACATCTGGATTGAAATCTCTAATGTTCTTAGGCGGGGGCTGTGCTATTTTGTAAGTGATAATTTGCCAAACAGTTTTTCAAAAATGATTCCTGTAAGTAACTGGCACCCAGCAAACACCCTTTGAATAGTGTGTGTAAGGATTAAAAAAAACCAAAACAAACTTGCAACAAAATATTTAGAACCAAAAAAACTGCTTCCTTTAATATGCAGGTGTCTCCTAAGAAGATGCTGACATAAGAGGCTCAGAGGCAGATTCAGTGTGGGTACAGCAGTGAGGATATATTCCTCTTCTGTTGCTGATTCTGATGCTCAGGAAACCCCAGAGCCTCCCCAGCTGTGGGTGTAGCTGTGCTGGGTGCCAGGCTCAGCAGGAGAGAGCTGTAACTGTGGTCCAGTTCCTTGTTGCAGTGCCTTTCCCCTGGCTCCCTCCTGTTCCCCACAGTGCTGGTGTCCAACACTGGCCAGGAGCAGATGCAGGAAGGAGGAACCTATGCACCACTGCTGCTGTCCCTGGCTGACAAAGCACAGGGGGGGTGGGCCCAGGGCTGCTCCTGCCCTATGTTGCAGGGGTGACTTTGCAGGGATCTGGGCTTGATGGGAGGCAGCAACAGCAGTGTGCAAGTTCCTCCTTCCAGCACCTGCTCCTTGACAGCGGGGAGCACCTGCAGGGAAGGTAGGCAGGGGGCAGCAGCTGGGAGGAGGAAACTACTTGCTACTATAGCTGTCCCTGGCCAAGCCTGGCTCTCAGTATAGCTGCTCTCTTCAGCTCCTGGTTGGAGTGGAGCAGGAATGGCTTTGCTCCCCCTGCCCCCACCCCTCCCCTTGTCTCTAGGTCAGCTGAGGACAGCAACAGAGATCAGGAGGGGTCGATGCCCCTCTTCGTGCACTTGCTCCCAAGCATCCCCTGCCAGCTATACTTCCAGCCCCTGTGGTGTGAGGGGCAGGGTACTGCATCTCCTTCAGCAAATTCTGGATCTGCCCCTGCACAGAGGGATGAAACAGCTATCCCCAAAGTCAAATTGGAGGGAGACTTTCTCAGTTAATAGTTGTTATGCAAGCCTTCCTTCTGCACTGGGTACAGATTTTAGGTAGCAGATCTTGAAGGCTTGGTTTCTGTATTCTGCCTCTCTCTCTCACTTCTCATTCAGCATTAAAAACACCCATTCTGTTATGAGTTACTGCAGTTTGGATTGCTGTCTCTTTGTATTCACTTATTGCTTTAAAAAATGAAAAGCTTAAGTGTTTTTCCCCTGTTAGCTTCGACAGAAACACATTTTAGTTTTACATGCCTTACTGTATCTATCAACTGTGTCTACTGCTGCAAAAGAAGCTGTCACCTCTTTTTCCTTGAATCTGACTCCAGCAGAACCATTTGCAGAAAATAAGCACCCAGAGGAGCAGACTTACTAAACAGTTCTTTCTCCTTCTTAAAGGTTGTGAATCTCTTGGTATAATTTATTTTCTTACTGTCCAAATGGCAGGCAAATGGTCAACCTACAACAAGCTGGAGCTTAGTCCAAAGCTGATGAAACGTGACCCCTTGCCCTTCCTGCCTTTGTTGTTTCCTAGCTTGGACTGCTGGAAGCATTCCTGAAAAGTACATAAGTTGGTGAGGGGCAGGAAGGAGATGAGTTTTCGTTCGCAATTATGGCTTCAGTTGTTGTCCAGTTGTAATATACAGTTATCTCACAGATGCCTGCCTTGCCAAACCAAGCAACATCCAATTCACTGGCAGCCTTTCGGTGTTGTCGGGCTGCTTGCAGGCCGTGCTAGAGGGCCCTCCTCAACAGTACATGTATCGTCATTTGTACGTGCCCGCAGCTGCAGCGTGACCTTTCACATTGGCCCCCATCTGCAAACACAAGCTGCACGCTGCATTTGGCCAGTCTGGAACCTGTTCAGCCGGCAGCATGGACGGCTTAGAAGGTCAAATCCAGAAAGGTGCATGATGCAGTTGGCTAAGGCCATTGATGAAGACCATTCCTCTCGCTGGCATGACTGCCTGTGCTGGCCTGGCACGTGGGGAAGGCAGTAACACTGCATTTGTCATGCTGTGACCTGTCTCAACCCCGGACATATGTGGCCATATGTGCCTTTTATGAGACACTCCTGTGGTGGTCTCCTGCCTTCAGGAGCACCCTTCGGCTGAGAACCAGCTGAAATGTGCCAGGAACCAACTCCTTCACCTGTGCTACCTCAGCTCCTTGCCCTTCTCCCCCAGGCCTTGATAGCTCTTAGCAATGCCATTTATTCACGGCCAAAGAACTGACAGAAGCTAAGAGCTACTTGCGTGCAGAGGGGAAGCAGCCTGTGTGCAGTGGAGGATCTTGTTTGTACAAGCTCTTGTGGGCTAGTGTGTTAGGGGTGAGTTTAGGTTGGGAGCATGTTTTAGAAATAGCTCAGATGTCTCTGTGCTACATTACTCAACTTCGTATGCAGCCAGGTCTACACTGCATTTATATTTTAGGGACCCAGTAATCTCCTAAAAGCTGTATCGACCTGAACTTGAAGGATGATGAGCAGTTTGGAAAGTAAATATTTTATTTATTTCTTAGTAGAGGTAGTATGTGTTTGGGGTAGTGGTATGGATTTAAAATACGCTGTCTCCCTTTCCCTCCATATTATGCTACCACAGTTGAAGTCACTGGAAGCACTTGTGCTTTGGTACACAGGAGGGCACTACCTGAAAACCTGAATTTAGTTTAAAAGACCATGCTTCAGGTCCCATTGTATAAAGCAGACTTCTAGAAGGCTGACATGGCAGTGCTGAGCAAGGGGAAGCCATCGCGCTAATTTGATTACACGTCTCTACGCAAGGATGGCAGAGCTTAGGGCTTGCCCTAGCCACCCATGCCCATTCACACACTCCATGCTTGGAAAGATGCCAGTGAAGATGCCCTATGGTTATTCTGTAGTGGCTTCTCTTGAGCGTGCCAGAGAAGTCGAAGTCTTGAGGGGCTGCAAAAAGATGCCTTAGGCCAGCATTCCCCAAACTTCCTGGGGCTTATGCTCTACTGCATTGTTTTCGCACCTCTCTACTTCAGCCACCAATTTTCACCTGTGCCCCTTTCCCTCTACCCCAGTGAAGAACTTCGGAGAACTAGGGCAGCATTTCCCTAACTGCCAGGCACATGCTCTGGGGAGACAAAAGCTTCTGGGAGCAGTCTCATGTTCGGAGCAGTGGGGGCATAGCCTGGCCAGGACATGCCGCTGCTCTGGTATAGACGCATCTCTCTGTGTCCAACCAGAGTTGATACTGGTTTTTAATATTTTTTTAGCCCTGCCTCCTGTTCTCTGAAAATACAATAGGATCAGTTATTTTGTCTTTGTAGAGGGTGGGGGAAAATGATCATCCATCCCTTAATAATCCCAACATTTCAAATCAGTGAATGAAGCAACATAATTACTCTACCACAACTGAATCCACCACAGACCTATCTTGCTACAGGTTGTGCAAGAGAAACCAATGCATAAATAGTAATTTAGGGTGCATCCAGAAGAGTGCAGACATTTGTTTCCCCAGGGACAAGTAGCAGTGGCACACCTGCGCTCGGCAGGTTTCCCCAGGTCGGGTAGGGGAGCTGGTGCTGGTCCCAGCAGCCTTACCTGGGGTTCTGGAGGCCTCCTGGGACTGCAGCCATGGCAGGAAGCCTGGCTGGCAGCCGGAGCGTGGCTCTGACCGGCCAGGCTCCAGTTTTGGGTGGCGCACACTGCCACCACGTGCACTGCCCTGCTTTTTTTTTTTTTTTTTTCCAGCATGGATTTGTTTGATTTCAGATCAGCCCCTCTTACGCCCTCCCCCACAAGGTAGCAGTGCGGGGAACGTCTGCATGTGCGGTGTGTGGCACGGCAAACAGGTCTACGGTGCCACACACCGCACGTCTGCACTTATTTGGACACAACCTTAGGAATTAAATTCTCAGTCGAAGAGGGCTCATAATTCAAGGTGATATGATGCAGCAGCTCTCGACTCCCACTTGTACTGTGGGGCAGCTCTTGGAATTGAACAGCTAGTTCTGTTGGAAGTGTGTTTTTACAAGGCTTTATACCTAGGCTGTAAAAACGTACTCTGGATAAAAGTCTGTAGCCTCGTAGTGCAGAAATAGTTTTAAAAGAAGCTCTCAAATGAGTTTAGTTTGAATCTAGTGAATTATTCAATAGCTGAGAAGATGTTTAACTCTTTTGGCTGAGTTATTTGTGCACTCCTCCACCACCCCCTCTCCCAAAAAGCTTGAAGCTTGTATTCCTATAAGAGAGAGGCTTTAAAACTTACTGTTCACATCATTAGAACCTATCCTTATAATTAATGAGTGCGTTTATCAAGGTGTTTGTGACTGGTGGCAAATAATGATGATATTTTGTCTTGGCCCACATTTTAGAACAGGGCTGCATCTTATGAGGAAGTATCATCTTTTTATAGAAGAAAAGTCTAGTTATGCAGATGCTAAACAATTTACCAGTGTTGCACAGGACTATGGCAATATTGGGAGTAGATCCCAAGTCTATTGATTGCCTTTGACCCTTTGAGCCCAAGCTAATTCTGTCCCCTTGCCTTGATATGATACGATCTCTTTTCTGTAAAATTGTCTCAAAATACTGAATGAGACGGAAGTGAATTTTTTGTGACGTTCTGCAAAAAACCTCAGAGCGAAGAAGGACTGTTACATCTCTCTCTGTTTAATTTACCCTTACAAATTGATCCATTTTTCTTGCTAAAATAACTGATATGTGTTTTTCAGCTTCCCCTCAAATTGGTTGAGCTGTCACAGGAAGGGTAATTTTTAGTAATAAGTAGGGACTGTACAGTCACAAGTCATTGACATCTGTGGAGAGATTTTTTCCAAGTTTTCTTTTCTTGAAATCTATGGGACTCCTGCAGAAGGGGTCTCTAATAGTCCTTGGTCATACTTGACCTGTCCAGTGCAGGAACCATGGAGGGTCGCAGGCCTGATTTATGCCGTAGTGACAGGTAATAGAAGTAAATCAGCATCTGCAAAAGTGTGGGTAAAATCTGCAGATGTTTTTGCTGTGGAGGAACAGGCTGACAACAGTGTATGTCATGTCCTAACATTGGAAAGCCTTAAATCAGAATTTGTAGAGACATTTCCAACTAGCACAGGCACGCCTCTGGTTTCCAAGGGCATTGATAGGGAATATTACTCTTAAGTTAGTAAGAAACTCAGACTGACATGGTGTTGAGAGTACCGCAGCCTTTTTTTAAATGAGAAAACACTGGGGATATACAAGGAAAGCATAATATGAATTTGAAAACGCTGACTCTTTTTGTTTTCCTAAAAGGAAAGACACTTCTTTCTCTTTCCAGAAATCCTTCAGTATTATTCGTTCTTCTCCTCCTCTGGTTTTGAACATTAAATCTCACTAACTGCTCCACTTTTCTTACCGGCTGTGTAAGCATTTGCCTCTGACTATGAGGAGGACTTTAAGAACTGGCAAGAGAATTGAGGAACGCAGTTTAGTAACAAAACCTCGTTATGATAATTGGCTGTTTCCTGCCCTTCGTCCTGAAATTAACATAGATGGAGAAATAAGCATTACGACTCAGGTTTGAAAGCTAACAAACGCCTTTTCCACCTGGGGAAAATTGAGTATCATGGCAATTGCAAAATAAACTCCCTTGTGCAGGGCCTTTATAACAAGGGAGGGGAGGGGAGGGGGAACACGAGAGGAAAATATTCTGAAACAAGTACTCCATTCAGAGTGATTTTATTCCAGAACAAAGGATCCCCATGGGGAGCTATTCTAGAAGGCCTGTGAAGATCACTTTTTTCAATGTGACCAGACCTAAGGGACTCGGAGGCCCAATTCCCAATGCAGGTCTCTGCCAAAAGCATCAGATTTTACGTGACTTTGCTTTTATTTACAGCCGATCATACTGTTGGAAAAAACTTACAAATATTTTTGTCCTGCATATTAATCCATGCACTAAAACTGCCCTCTTTTGCAGGTGGATTTATCTAAACGATCAGAACTTATGCATCCCCACCAGTTCTTCCTTTGTATATGGAGCTGTACCAATCGGGGCCAGTATTTATGTGATTGGAGATCTTGATACAGGTTAGAGACCACGCTAATAAGTTCATATTGATTGTTTTCTTTTAAAGTACTTTTCAAACTGGTTTGAAGTTTTAGTGTTAAAAAAGAGCCTTCAGTCTAGTTAAGATTCTGAATCTCGTTCTGTTCGTGGTTGCCCTCGAGTTCAAGGGAACAATGTTAAATTTACAGGAAACATAAGCAGAACTGGTTTTTAACTTTTGTGCTTGAAACATCCCTTTGATTTTCAAATGCTAAAGAAAGTTTGTAAACTTGTTAGCCATTTGTTTGGCTGTCATAACAAAGGTTAGGGGGATAGACTGAGGTTAATAACATGTTCTTGGATTTTTTTGCAAACAATCCGAAAGCAGCCTTTTCCAAATTGTTGATAGCAATTTCTGGCATGTGACCAGTCTGGAAGTAGTCTGACTAACAGTAATCCCTGGTTAGAGTGTGTGTGGGAGAGGTTTGCAACAGTGTCACAGCTGCTCTGCAGTACTAACTTGGGGAGGAAACAGTCCATTGTCCTTGACACAGAATAAGTTAGGTAGGAAACTTGTTAGATACACTTTTCAATTTTTGTGGTGTCACTTTTCTAACTGAGTTTTCCTCATGGAAAAATGTTGAATGTAATATGTAACCTTACTAGGTTACATGTTGTGAAGTATCATTCGCTAATAATATTTAAAACAAAATGGTAATGCCATCGTCGGGGGAAGACATGCAAAAAAAGAACATTGGTGGTTCATTTCCAAAAAAGTTGTCTCGGAGTACTCTTAGGAATATAATGCAGAGATTCTGGGATTCATAAGCGTGGCAGCATTTTTAGTGTTACTCAGCTTGGTTGTACATCTGAGAAAATGTTCAGGATGTATACCTGGCAAACGCCAGTTGCTTTGCAGCTATGGTAGCTCTGACAAATGATAAAGTAAATTTAAAGGACCAAGAGCAGGTCCCATGACCTTTCCAGTAGAAAGGGATCTCTAAAATGTTAGAAATTCTTGTATTAGATATTGATTTGTACAGCTTACTTTTCTGGAAGACATGGACCTCTGGCTTTATATAGTCTTCTTATCTATACATAACAAGATACCTATCTAGATATAAACTGACCTTGGTGATCAATAGCAGAAATTAAAAAATGTGGAAGGGAAAAAAATCCTTTTTGCTTTGCTTTGTTCTTCTCAATTCAGATGCTTCTCAACTTTACTTTCTTTGAAATCCCATTTAGAAATTGATAGCATCAGTCTTTCTGCTTCCATTTAGCCTGGAGATATAATGACCTTGTTAGACTTTAAACTATTTGAGAGTTGCTGTGTAATTTAAAGTGCAATGTATTTCTCTTTTCCTTCCCCCCCCCCCCCCCCCCTTTTCAAATCTAACTCTAGGTACAAATTACGACTATGTCAGAGAGTTTAAAAGGAGCACGGGAACTTGGCACCGCACAAAACCATTATTTCCATCAGACCTTCGCCGCACTGGCTGCGCAGCCTTGCGAATTGCAAACTGCAAGCTCTTCCGACTGCAGCTTCAGCAGGGGTTGTTCCGCATCCGCGTTCCTTCTCCGTGACCAGCCTTGCACAAGGGGAGGAGACTGGAAGAGCCTGCCATGGTCCACCATAACATAGCTTTACATAAGGAAAAAAACAAAGATATTGCAACTGAAACTTATACTGTAATCTGTGCTTTGGTATGGTAACTGTTTTTGTTTTTTAAATGCTTCAAAGCTTGAGTCTTGGTTCTTGTTTTTGGGGGGAAATAACTATATAGTAAAACAAAATGAACAAAAAAAAAACAAAACCCAAAAACCTGTGACCAGAAAAACTCCTTCTGTTCTAACTGTTCAGGGAATAACCTCTGCTAGGGAAGGAGTTTCTTTGTGTCAGAAAGAGGTGGGGCTGGGTATTACTATGGCAAAATCTATTGAAAAGTAAAAAAATTAAATAAAAAAAATAAAAAATAAAAAAATGAAGGTGCATATTCCCTGCTGGGAATAAGAATAAATATGCTATCTTGACCCTGATAGCTGTACTGTACAAATGCTGTACGAAAACCAACCTCTCTGGTGTCTTGGGAAAAGACTGTTACATGGCTGAAGCTGCGAGAGGGAGGTGTTGGTTGTTGCACCCTTTATCCTAGCCCTTCTTCACAGGTTAAGGTCTGTGCCTAATACGGTGGTGGTGTATATATGGTTTGTTTCATTCATTTGCAGTGTATTTTGTTCCTAAGAATCTTTTTTTTTAATATATTTAAAATGGACTAATCTAAAAGAAATGTATAGTATGTTACAGATGAATAACCCAATAGTTTTTGTTTCGTTTTGTGTTGTTTTTTTTACCCTGTGTCATTCAAATGGTCTAAAGATTCAGTGTATGGGTGGACCAGCATGCATGCTGCATGGATTTTTTGAAGGCTGAGATCTCCAGCCCTCAAGTAAAGGGGAGGATCACAGCCAAGAAAATCTTGCATCTGTATTGTTGTTGGTAAAGAAGGACCATGCATGAGTTTCTTATCAAAGAGAAACTAGCAGCGTCTCTTCATTCAAAATGACTCAAATCCCTGCAGCTTTGCAATGTCAAGGGCTTTTGGGGGTATGATGGTATAAAAGGGGAGAAGCAAAGGCGGGGCATTAAGAGATGCAAGCTATGGAAAACATGATTTTTCAAATTACCATTTTAAAGGAAATGGCCCAGGCAGTTTATGCTGGGATCAGATGCTGGTTTAATTATAACCTTTGTGTTAAAGAACAGTGCTATCTACTACCATTTGTCTTTGAAAGCTTGGTTTTGGAAGGCAGTTGTAGTGATGAATTCAGTGCTTGAAGGTTGTTAAGTTCTGTTCACAGCAGTAGTAATACTGAGTGGACTGTTGTTGGTAGAAACTGTCTGCTGGCTAGGACACACTTTACCTCACTTCTTAATTTCATTTTGTTATTTATGACTGGTGAGCTGCAGCCCTACTTCAAAGTAAAATAGGGCCGGAAATGCAGTTGAAACTTCCCACCCCTTAGAGACTTGCAGTGTTACCAATGTTATTACTGGACCTCGTACTTTCCACTCTGCACCTTTGAAGGACCTCATCTGAAAAATCAGTGGGCCGTTCTGCCCTCAGTTACATTTAGCATACATCCAGATTAACTCCATTGATTCATCCTAGATGAAAATGTTGACAAAATAGCTGCTGTTCAGCTTTCTAAACTTTCTTTCAAAAGACATTCCAAAATTTACTAATACTTTTCATCATTCTCTGATTTTAATTTTTTTTACTGGAGTTACTATGGTGTTGAAGGAGGGCAGAATGTAGTCCTTTCTTGCAATGCTGAAGTGCTGCAGACTCTGGACTGCACGCATCGGGGTTTTTTTTCTAGCCTATTTGGGGTTTTTTGTCTGTGTATTTTATTTTATTTTTTTTAAATTGGTTGTACTTTTTGTGCAGTGAGTAGAAACTTTAGACCTAATATTGGTCTGTAGATTTGACATGATATATATAATACTTTACTACAAAATGTATGCACCACTGTTTCCATCTCCAGATCTTTTGTGTAACTTACCTTGAGTGCTCAGTCATTTATCTTGCAAAGTTTCCCACTTCAAGGTGAGGATGTAAGATGTTCAAAAGCACCTAAGTCACTTTTGAAATCTGAACAGGTTTCCAAGTCGCTTGGATGCTTCTGAACATGCGCTCAGCGTGTTGGAAGGTTCTGAGCATCTCGCAGCACCCTTCAACTCCCTAGTTAGCATTAGGAGGAGATTCGGCATCTAGGCAAGCAGACGCATGAAATCTGTGTTCAGAGCTGTGGATGCTCTGGCACTGTTTTACAGTAATGACTAGTGAGCTAAACATTTACATTTTTAACTAGATAAGGCAGAACTAACCAAATGTGACTCGCATTTAAAAAAAAAAGAGAGAGAGAGAAATGAAAATCTGGAGTTGATTGGTTTGTGTTGCTCATGTGGTTTGTTAAATTTGACAGCAAAGTTTTTAAGCGTCTTGTCCTAAGGCTTGCATGCATATTGAACCTTAAGCATATGAATCGTTGTATAGTGTAACTGAGCAGTGGGGCCGGTGGGCTGCAGCCACAAAGGTACATGAGCATCTAGCTGCTGTTTTTTGGTACAGCTAACTCTCAAACCAAGGTCTCGGAGGTGCTTGAAGACCCCTATTTAGTCGCTGCAAGGCCCCAAAGCTGCTTCTGGGGATAATGCACCAAACTGCTTAAATCCCAATGCTGCTCAGACCTTTGTCATGTGCCAGACCCCTGACAGGACCTTGCACTGGTTCCCCCAAGCTTGTCAGCAGAGCCTGTGTCATAGGTGTTGTCAAAGCATGTCTAATCTGCACACAATATGGGGGTGATGCTGTTTCTTGAGCAGCTAGTATAGCTGCCCTATCATACCCAGTAGCCCAGCCCAGTGGTTAGCTTTGGGAATGTCAGGACCCAGGTTCAAACCTTTTTCTTCCTCTTGACTTGAAGCCAGATCTCCTTTTTCTCAACCAAGAGCCTCAGTCGCTGGACCACTAGCTGCAGGGTGGTGGGCGTCGGTCTTCCTGGGTTTTTGCGGGGCAGCACTGACCTGATTGCAGGTGCCTAACTCCAGGAGAGGGTTGGCGGCTGAGCAGAGACTGGTGCCTCTCCCTGTCTAGAATTAGACTGTTCCCCAACTCCGTGGGACAGCTGGCCCAAGTCACAACCCCTTTCTTTTCTTCTTCCTACGATTGAACTTTAAACAGCATCCTGTGCAGTTTCTGCTCTGCAGTTTGCAGTCTCAGGTGCCTAAGTATTTCCGTGTGCTGTACAAGGAGCTGAGGTGGCAACTCGGGGCTCTGAGTAACGTGTGGCAGCCGGGGCACCTCACTTTCTTCAAGACTTGAGCTGGAAATTTGTTGAATTAGCAGGAACCTGTGTGCGCACACAGCCAACTTTAGGTATATGCATGCATATCTCTTAGTGCACACATTGAGGTCGCTTTCTATTTCTTTTTCCCAAAAAAACTTTTATCTTTTTTGCAATGTGGCAAAATCCTCACTGGGAATTGTCTGGTTCAAGCCCCAAGCTTGTCTGTAGCCATATTTTAGAGAAATGGAAGCAATCTTATAAGAACAACATTAAAAATGCAGCAAAAACACAAACCCCCCCAAAAATAAACATGCACACAAAAGACCTTGACGATGGGAATAGTGGTGGTAGTTATGCTTGTTTTTAACACTAAACTTATGCTTAACGTAAAATATATATTGTTCCTTTCCCCCTTGTCCAAACATTGCCGAAGATTTTATCCACTTCCAGATGAAAGGTGAATGTTTTGGAAAGGGTCGCTGTTCTATTTCAACAATTTCTGAGCCTGAAGCATCATGGGCATGATTATGTTGCACTGTTTTGAAGAATGTAACGTTGTGGTGGCTTTTGGATGGGAGGGAAAGATGGTTCCTACCCCGTCGTTCAGAGACGGCTGCTGTGGCGTCTGTTCGGTTTCTGATCAGGTGTTGCTCTCGTGGTCCTGCCAAAGGTCTGAAGAAAGGTGCACCTGGGGGGCCCCTTTTCCCTCCAGCCAGACAGCATTTCATCAGTGTAGCAGGAACCCTGTGCTGCTAAACATGCAGCGTTAGCCTGGATTTCATGCCCTCTGCCCGTTTATACACCTATCCCACTCTACCCAAAGGGCATTTCCAAAGAGTCCCCTACTTAATTGTAGCAAAGCAGGACATTTCTCTTCAAATATTTTCCCAGCTACAGCCCTTTGTGCATTTATCCCAAAGCCACAGATTGACTTGGCTGCCCCCAGTCAAGTAACTTGCGATAATAGCGGTGAAGAAACTTTCTTTAAACCTAATAAAAACAAGATTAGACTACATCACAGAGCAGCAATGAGTCCAAGAGCTAAGACCGACTTGTACAAGTGATTTATTGTTCTTTGAGGACAAACTCGGTCCCGTTTTCCCTTTGAATGCAGTTGTTCAAAAGCATTTTGGGGCGGTCTCATTGCTGAATCATATAGAAGTTATTTTTGCAAATACAAAAGGGAATGTTTTCATCAAAACTACTGGAGCCCCCGACTCTATTTGTAAGCGTTCAGTTCCCCCTCCAGAAAATGTCAGGCAGCTTGATTTCCTTCAGTGATGTTATTAGCAGCATTCTCAGAACAGCAAAGAGGATGTCCTTTTTTGGAAGTTATTGTGCCTGCATGTTTGGGTAAATGTACAGAAGGAAGGGGTTTTAGATGCTGAGTGCAGTTTCTCTGCTCATTAGTTGCATCAGTAGCCAAACTGTACAGTCTGAATGTTTTTGGTAATACATACTCGCCACACAGTGCAGGATGCAATAACAGAGGAAGGCCGTTTACAAGTGCCAAACTTTTGGTTCTCTCTGTATATATGGATATTTCAATTCTTCTGTTCTAGTACATGGACCTTTAAACTTCACTGTGCTCCAAAACGTTGGGATTATTTTGTAAATGAATGCTACTTAAACACTGTAAATCTTTTTATTTGTTTTTAATACTGTTCTGCGGGTTTTGCATTACTCTCCACGGCTGCCTTGAAACATCACTCCACGTGATGCACATGGACACTGCTCTGTACGAGAGCACTGGTGCCAGGCATGTAAATAGAAAATGGCAGCTGACAAGAATATGTTTTAATGTTTTAAATTATTAATATTTTCGATAAAGTGCAATGCATTTGAACTTATCTCGCCTGCAGAAGGAATTTTGTGTCTCGGGTCAAGTTGCAGCAAATGCAATTGTTGCTAGGGACACAGAAGTACTCAGAGGCTACAGCATCCTTGCGTTGTAACTAATCCGTGTTTTTGTGCCACTCGCAATGACCCTTTTCAAGGAGTCGTGGTGTTTTGTTTAAGTGAAAATAGGATGCCTTCTATTCTCAGTGATTCTTAAGCATCCTGTTGTTTTGTTTCTCTTTAACTTTTATGTTCTGGGCTGCTTACACAAGGTCTGTGGAAACAGGTACAAGTTGGTTTGAAAATCTGAACGTGCCGATTCTAGAACATACGGATTCTAGGGTAAATTGCAGTATTTTATTGTTAATGTTGAGATGAAAGCAAGTGCTGAGATGTATACATCAGACATTTGTACTGTAGCTTTTTTTAAATTTTTGCCATCCCCCGGTTTTCTCGCTTATTATTGCTATTTAAAAACCCTCTTTACCAGCTAGGGTTTATGTTTCTGCAGAATTACTACATTTTAAAGAGAAACGTAACTATTATCAGGCGCTGTGTTTATTTTAATAAACCTTAAATCATTCATCTAGTAAGATTTGGGGCCTGATCTTATGAAGTGTTGAGTAAATTGGCTTGAAGCTAGCACTTGGGACACTGGGATTCTGTCCAGGGCAAGTAACCAGTTTGTTTGCATTTTCCTCAAAATGCACATTTTTTCTGAAATCTGTTAGTAGGTTGTGCATGTTGAATATACAGCCTATTTCCTAAGCCACTTTAGTATGTTAAACTAAACTGCTGTAGGAAGGATCACATTTATACAGTCTTCTAGTGCTTAGTAAATATAATAATTACTACATATAATATGTACATTATACATACATACTATATAGCTGTGTGTGTACACATGCACGAATGCATGCATGCACACACTCATGCATACACACCGTATATAAAATATAACACTAAATATTATATTTAATAAAAATCTATATTAACACGGAAGCCCTCTTGAGTTAGCAGCCTTTCCGACTTTAAATTTCTGTAATTTTAACAGTTAAAACCTGGCAAGTGAAGTTTATAGTCAAATGTTGATTAATGTCAGAGTTGAAAGATAGGGAACACTTTCCAAGTGCCTAACTGAACAAACCGTCCAATGTCTTTATTCTGTGAATTAGGGACTGATGCATCAAGATAATAGATGCAACAGATGAGAGATTTCCAATGCTTTAAATCCTTTAAATTGTAATAATTTACAACCTACACCCCTGCAATAATTTTCTTGGCACTTCAAAATAGATCTATTTTTAGTAGCTTGTCTACTACTTATAAATATCAAATGACCATAAACATTTAAAAAAAAAAAATTGGGGGGAATGTACTCAATATTATTTAGTGGGTCATTTGAAATACCATATGGTAATGCCTTAAAACTAAACTGGAAGGCTGGAACTTTTCAACACAATAGCTTAAATCTCGTTGCCTTGGTGTTCTTGTATTTCATTCCAATCAGCGTGGGAATGCAACTATCATGTACATGTGTCCGAGTTGATTGGACAGTAAATGAATATGCTCGCGGTCATTTGTTACCTGTGGCCTTTGAGTTGAGACCGGTATTTGAAACCCTTGTAGTAAGGGGAAGTTTTCTGACTACAATAATGGCTAAAAAGAAACTCTTATGCTTAGACAAAAAGCCTTGTCTTAAGAACATCAATCAGATGTGTAAAAGTTGGGGGTTTTTAAATGCTATATAGTAAGTATTTCTAAATCTTCACTTAAAGTGTGTGTCTGAATTCCCTTTCCACCACCACCATCACTGCTTTGACTTCTGCTGTGTGATGTGTGCCGCTTTTCTTAAACTAGATTTTATTTCAGTGGAGTCTGAGGTTCAGCCAGGCTCTGACCCCGTCTCTCTCTCTCTCTGCGATATAATTTTGTGCCTCCACCCTAACACCTGCAGTTAATGACAGGGTGAAAAAATAACCTGGCACAAAATGGCACCTGTGAAAGCAAAGGCCACTGCTGAAAGTCTAGACTTTCACGTGCAATAGGCAGCTTGCTCCAACCTGGCTATCGTTGCCTGTTCTTAGTTTCTCTTTCCAATGAATTTAACTGTGCTGGGCAGTTCAAGCCAAGCAACTCCTGTTTTATTTATGGACTACCTCTAGCTTTAAGGAAACAAGTAGTGTCCGTCTGCTTGTACCAGACTGACTTTTGTGTTTTTAAATTTAAAAAAATACATTACGCTTTACTAAAAATAATAAATAAATAAAAAAATCAGGCTTTGGTTATTTGAACAAGGATAGGTAAATGCTTTAGAGACGCATGCAGTATTCTGTTCCCCAAATTGTGCTTGAAAAAGGAAATCAGTAAGCCTGATTCCCTGCAGAGCCTGCAGTTGTACGAAGCAGGATTTCCGGCACGCGGGTTGTACTAAGCTGACGTTCTCTTAAATTCTTGGTAAGGTTTCAGATAACTCTGAGGAGAAACCCTATAATACCTTCATTCGAAAAGGGTTTCTTCTTCAGGTAATGTACATCTCAAGCATTGAACAGTTTTGTCAGCTGTCATGCAAGTAAAGAAAAGGGCTCTTCCAGGATGATCTGGTGACATAGAGCTCATACGCAGCTTTTTTCTTTCCCAACCCCTCCCTGCTTTTATTTCCTTTGGGCTGGGGTAGGAGGAGAGGAACTATTATTCCATTATTTAAACTGCTTTTTTTTTTTTTTTTTCTCTCTCTAGGTTCCAAAACCTAGTAATTTGCTCCTTTATAACTGGAGCTCTTTTAAGGTGAGAGAGATATGCCTCTTACTGAGACTGTATTATACAGTGCAATGCAGTTATTGTATCGGTACTTTGTGTATCGCATCCCAGTGTGACACAGGACTGCTAGCGGACCTTTGAAGTAGGGCTGAATGTGAAGCATGAGAGTAAGAAGGAAAGGATCGTGCCCCACATCTCTATGGACACGTTGCACTAGCCTTCCAAGGCAAAGGGGCCATACATCTTGGTGGGGAGCTGGTGTCACTGCCACCAGGCTGGAGCCAAAGGCAGAACACTGCTGTGTGCCAGTGACTTCCAGCTACCAAAACTAGTGCCCTACACACACCCCAGCTTGGTGCAGATTGGGCGAGCTGGAAACTGTCCCCAGTTTTACCAAACTAGGTCGCAGATCCCTGGACGTCTGTTTGGATTGCCTGCCGCGGAGCACTGCTTCCTGCCTTGTCTTTTCCCCCTGCCCCCCTCTCACTCCTGCAGAGCACCAAGGCTCCCGTCAGCCTCTGGCCCAGCTATTTCCTAACTCTGAAAACTGCACGATTCCAGTTGTGCAATAATCTTCTGGACCAGCCTCTGCAGCTGGGGGGGATATGCCAGCAGGTGGCTCCTACCATGTCCTCCAGAAACGAATTGCTGCCGCCGCGCATGGTTTCCGCTTAAGATATACTCAAACGCTTTCCCACCCAGCTGTTACCTCACCACCTACAGCTGAGGGGAGGGGACTGCTTAGCTCGCCATTTCAGATATACAGTATCAAATCAAGACTTGCTTCTGATCAAACGTATGAAATGATAACATGCGCAGGTTAGAGTTCACTGAACTAAAGTAACCCACCTCTGAACAGAGCATATGTAGCAAGTGCTTTTACACAGCTGTCTTAGAGTCAGGAAGCATTTATCTCTCTCTTTATTGATTGGGGATAAATCCCTATTCCCAGCTACCTCACAATTTTTTTTTTTTTTGCAAGTTTTTTTCTCAACACCTTGGCATCTATTCTTCAAGAAAAGGCTAACAGGAAACAGGGTGGAATAGTGCCATTTTTCTAGGCTGGTTTTTCTTCATTTCCTTTAAAATATGTGAGTCTTCAGTGGCAGGCCCTAGGGTTCTGCAGCTGCTTTAAAACGAATACTTGAAAATAACTAAACTTGGCTTGTGAATGAAAGAAGCAATTGAAGGACGTAGCAGTTCTAATGGCTTTAGATAGGAAGCCGATCTATTAAAACTCTTTGCACTTGGAAGTGAAATAGAGCAGATGGGCAAATTTCTCTCCACTTCTGCTATATATTCTGCTTGTCCTGGGGACTTGATTCAGTGCCTGCAGAAATCCATGGGAAAATGCCAGACGACTTAATTGCGTGTTTGGTGCCAGCCCTACCTGCATGGAACTTGGTCGTTGGGGGAGAGTAGACTATCCAAATCCTACAGCAGGATAAATCACTTTCCAGATCCAAAAGCAGTCTTGCCCACTTCACTGGAGCTTTCGGAGGTCCAGATCCTGTTTGGTTTGAATAAGGGGGACCCAGTGCATTCTTTGTCATGCTTGACCACACGTGACATTCTTTAAAATGTTACTTCTAACCCGATAATAACCAGTTACCTTTCAGTTCTTGGGTTTCTTGAGTATTTTGTACAATTCTTCTTTAGCAGGGACAGCTCCTTAACTTGAAAGAGCCACCAAGACGCAAGCAAAAATTGAGCTATAAGTTGTTTAAAAAAAAAAAAAAAATCAAATTATGAAATGTTCAGTAGCAAACTTTCTACAGTCTTCCTTTTGCTTTGCAGCTCATGTGCATTTTGAGTTGATATCAGAGCAAGAGTGCACCTGCCCTCAGAGGAAAGAAGAAACAAAGAGCTGCCTGTAGCGTGCGAATTAGCTACAGGATTGAGAAGCTTTGCACTGGGCTGTGGGTCTACCCAAAAAAAGCCCCCAAAACCTTGTTATTAATGGTTCTTTAGCCAAGTCCTCATATCTGGCCACGTGGGGTCCCGTGCATCCTGTCCACATGGAGCTGCCTACTCTTACGGTATTGTCATCTTCAGCCAGACCTGAGGGATGCTTCTTTTTTTCCCCTCGGAGCTGATCTACTTAGCCCTACGGAGGGCCGATAATGCAGCTGCTGTGTTCGTTTAGTAGCTTCTCCCATCAGCCATGCCACCTGTTCCTTGTAGCGGTGTGGCCTTTGAAAGCTGGCTTTGTTTGCTTTGTTGCCACTGGAGCAGAAAGTGCACGTAATGGGTTTGGGTTTCTGCTGCGTTGTGTTGCTGGTAAGACTCTGAATCCATCGCAGTGTTTTGCTTCAGTTCTTCCAATTTCGGTTGACATCATGTTTTGTCAAATGTCCATCCTTGGAAATCTTGAAAACTGGATTTTTGTAGCGGGGAATATTTTGATTTTCATATGCTTCGCTGGGAAGGGTGATAATCTTCTGAACAAGCTGGTTTGAATTTGGCACTGACACTGGAAAAGTCTACGGTTTTTAGGTGTGCTCAACGTATACTTCTTGAGCAAAACTCAGAAACTGAAATTTCAGAGGGCCCTTTAGAAAATAGGATCATCTTTGAGGTATCGCAACAAGAAGCAAATATCTTAATTTCAAATGTTGCTAGTTTTTTGTACTACTCTAGAAGAATTCATATTAATTAAATATGTACTTAGTTTGAGCCTCTGAAGGCAATGGTTAATTTAACTCGTAAAACCTGTGTCAGATGAACTCTGTCACTCTAGCAAGTGGAAGGGAACAGGAGGTTTGGGGTCTTACTATAGGGTGGTAGAGCAAGCATTGTAGTATACAATAGGAAAAAATTGACAACCAAAGTATCTTTTCACAAATGCGTAGATAGGAAAGTAACTACAGGGTATGTATACTTCCTAATGATTTCAGCCGTTTTTACAGCTAAGTCACAATTTTCCTTCATCTTAGAGAAAACTCTGAAGTTAGAGCATCTAATTAAAACAGCATTATACAATATCATATATCCTGTGAGGTTGGAGTAAAGAATTGGAAAAAAAAAAAAAAAAAAAATTAAAATCCCAATTGATCACTGGCAGACTTCAAGAGTTTAATCTCACTGCAGAATTGTATGCAACCCCAACATTTTGGTGCTGGATAAAGCTAGAAATAACCACGTTGGGGCATTCATGAGTACATTAATCATTCTGTGAGATGAGCAGCACAAAGGAGTCAGACTGCCGAGCGCTCTGGTGTTCTGAGTGTGAGGATATTGTTAACCGAATGATTTTCTGTTTGAACAGGAAAACTTGTTTTTCCTATGTAAACTTTATCTGTATAGGCCAGGGACGGGCAAAATGCAGCCCACGGGCCAGACGCAGCCTGCCAAGCCATTCTATCCGGCCCATGGGGCCCCTAAACAGTTTAGATAATTAATGTTAATCTGCCCTGGGCTGCCTGTCATGTGGCCCTCGATGGCTTGCCAAAACTCAGTAAGCAGCCCTCCGCCCAAAATAACTGCCCGCCCCTGGTATAGGCTCAGTTTAGGGGTGAGATTACTACATCTCTAAACGTAGACTTTCATACACAAACTTCATTGGTTACTCAGGATTTTTCACTTGAACTTTTTGGATCCTTTGGAAGCTGGATTTTTATTTCTCTCTCGTATTTCTGACCCTAAGCCTACAATGATTGACTTTATATTAAATAGTAGAAATCTGGGAACACAGCATCCAACCTGCATATGTTGCCAGGTGTGCACCTCCTTGCTAGAGAGAGAACTCCTTTGTGGGGTCAGATGCAAGATCTTTGGCCTCAGCTTGTCTTCTCCAAGAGGAAGACTGGAGTATTTGTGCCCCAGGGAATCCTTTGTTGCAAGGCAGGGAGCGTCCATGCCACGTGGCTCTTCTAAATCCAGTTCTTGGAGCCAGAGTATGAGTGCTTTTGATAGACTACCACCTCACATCCAGATCAACGTTATTTGTTCCCCATCCCCATTTCTTTCTGATTTGTTGCACATTTTCCTTATTTAATTTGCTTCCCACCATGTGTCCCTTGAGTTCTGACTCTTCTTCTTGCTAATATCTTTCTCTTGGAGCGGTCTGGATGGATGTCAGCCCAGATTTACCTGTAGTGTAAATCAGGGTCATCTCCTAGCATTTGTATCCCTAAAGCTGAGGATGTATTTGGGTCATTGTAGTTTCCTGGTAAACCTGAATCTGTCATCCTTGCATGCCTCTGGCATTTCCAGAAATGCTTTGGAGATTGTGATTTTCGAAGGAGCCTGAAGTGCGGTGTCTCTACCTCATCCTAAATCTGTTCAGTTTCTAAGCAGCATTTTCCATTTTACTGGACATTATTTTGTACCTTTCCCCCCATGCCTTGTTCCGAACTCCGGTTACTGTTTCTCTTCTCTTAATTCAGATTAATTTTAGTTTACCTCCATGAATCAACCTCTGACTGTGGGGTCTAGCACAGGAGACAAACCTCTCCAAAGTGCCCTCGGCTCCCTAGGCTGATGAGGACCTCTTAAAGACTTCACTTCAGTCCTAGCCCCAAATTCTGCTGTAGGACACAGTAAGCCAAACAGAGTCTGAAAGTGTGCTGTTTCTTTTGTTGACTGGAAATAACTAGATCCTAGAAAATCTCTTTCTTGAGAAATAGCCAATCCAGACAGCAGGCAGCAGATAAATTTCTTATGCTTCCATATTCAGTATTTTTAATTGAGAAACAGATTATTTATTTTGGGAAAATGTACATTTTTGTATTTAATGTCAAAGTGGCCTTTATAGAGAAAGCACATAAAATATTTAGATTAAAATTGCTTAGTTGTGTAATTTTAGTGGGGATTTTTATATTGACAGGGTTTTTATGCATTTTTCAAAGTACTATATTTGCTGGTTTGTGTTATAAATTATCAGTGATATTTTTAAAGGGTATCTTAGCAATTTTTTCCCCATAGTTGCTCCTTCTACCGTTCCTAGACCCCAAAACTGCTGGCTGACCCTGTAAATTTAATTTCCCCCAGTACAGTGACTACAGTACAGCCGCGCAGCTTCGAGAATGATCTTAGCCGCGTGGCGTAATTCTGGAGAGCTGTCTTTTTTTAGGAGGGCAGCACGCAGTATTTCAGTTGTTCTTGACTTGCTCTGTTAGTGGATGGATAGCTATTACTAGAATTTGCGAAACTTTAATTTTTTTCCATCTTGCAATGTTTACACTCGTATTAGTTAATTTCCAGGAAATGCACTAGTTGTGCGGTGTGCAACCTCGTATCATGAGTGCAGTGTCAGTGGTACCCTGAAAAGTTCCAGAGTTCTGATGGTGTCCTAGGTTCATGATCGGAGAGATTCTGAAAAATGAGATACTTAGCATTGGATTGGTTTATGTATTTTGGGCTAAGTGATTCACAATCTCCTTTTAACATTAGTGGGATCTAAACTGAACTCACGATTAAATTGGAAACAAAATTAGCACGTTGGTGAACTAGTGCAGGGGGTGAAAAAATAGATTGAGACGCTGGAGAAATCTCCAGGAAAAATATGCATTCAGTTGCACTACTACTTTGCGTGTGCAACTGCCTTGACTGCCTATGCAACCATTGGGCATACAGTTAGCAAAAATCAGACCACTTATTCTTTCATTCCCCCGATTTTTAGTTTTTCTTCTCCCAAACAATAAGCGTTTGCTAGTTAGGGACTTCCAAGAGAATGTCTGTCAACCCAGGCTTCAGTTTCAATATAATTATCTATGCGTATCCTTATTTGTTTCCTTTTTTGCTTAATAGAGGATCCCTGTACCTTTTTAGTTTAGCAACGCTCCAAGCTCTTAGGAATAGTTAAGAATGAACGTTATGCATGCTAACATGTATTCTCATGTTTGAAGAATAATGTGCAATTTTTAATGGCACTTTGACCTATTACTGAAAATCTGGGTTTTGCAATGGAACAAATTGTATTCACAGTTGAAACAATCGGTGTATAGTTTGAATGTCTTTCAAGTGTTGGAAATGGTGACTTTTCAAGATGTGTCCCTAAATACTTTGGTGGAACGTGATTTTTTGCTTTTGAGCTTTATAATCCGTTCTTAGGAAACCATGTGTTTCTAGTTTACTTCTGTTGTCAAAATCACCCAACTCTGTCTCTGGACCACATCTATCAGTTGTTGTAACAGCGAAGTGGAACGATTCATTGATTCTTATCAGTAATGTTTCTTTCAAAATCACTTTCTAGTTTACATGTTATGATGCAAAAGGGGATATGAGAATTTTCCTGGGTTAAGTAGCACTTACTTTGTTTACATGTGCAGTATAATGTTGGGTAACTAAGGGAAGGTCCCCCTTCCAAAGTGCATGAATTGTGCTTTGGGGACCTAGTTGCCAATGTGCAAATTGTGCTGTAATGTACCAAGGATCAGTGAAAGTGTTTTATCTTTTTTAAAGTAGTTTGTATTGACTGGGTTTTATAAATGTAAGAAAACAGAGTGTTGTATTTTGATCTGAAATTTGTGTATGGTCAAGTAACTTTGCTTTATGTATTGGAGGTTTGTTCAGAACTTGAAACATTTTATAGAAGGGTGCAGACCAAAATTACTTGTCTTAAAAAGGTGTTTAATAAACTAACCAAATAAAACACTGATGGCTTGAAGAATTGTTCATTGTCTCTTGCTTTACTTAAATGCTGGATTTTTTTTAATAGAGGAATATAGTTCAAAACTTTAGTCAAAGCCAGTTGGAGCAGTGGAGTCGGAAGTGGGGCTGTGTGGGAGAGAGAGTGGCTGCTTATGGTTAAAAACCTACCCGCATGGAAGACATTAAAGGAGACTGTCGAGAGGGAAAACCACAGGAGACCAAATCGACCGTTGTGGGGTACCTTCTTTCTGGCCAGGTGGGAACAGCTTGGCCTTACCTGGCTGTGGAGTGCACTGGAGAGAGGGAAGCCGTCCCTGGGATGACGAGGTGGCAGAAAGCTGTCGGTCGCCTTATGAGTGGAGGTGGCAGATATGCATCGTGAGCTAGTCCTTTGTTGCAGGCTCTCTGCAGGCTCGGGGGGTTGGCAACCCAGGAGCAGGCCCAGAATTGCTACAGGTTGAACTGCAACTTTAGAAAAGAAACCGGAGCTTCCCGGAGCAGCTTCTGCAAGAGGAACGCTGAGGTGGGGCCAAGCGGCGTTGAGGGGCCGAGTTCCCACGAGGAATGAGGTGGGAAGGTTGCTCTTACGCCCTAGACGGGCACGCTGCAGGGGCCCAGACTTATCTGGAGAAGAGGATTGCTCTTTAAAAGTCTCGCACTACATAAACGCAAAGCACCAGCCCAGCCTCAGCTGCCCGCACCGGAGAACCAGAGCGTCCCAATGCAAACGCGGGCTCCGCGATGGGGAATCTCATGTTGGTTTGTTTTGTTCCTGGTGTTCCCGTGGTGACTGCTGCATCAACCGGCTCTGCCGTATCCTCTGTCTGTCTGACTGAGCCTTGGAAACCAACGGGGAGGCTGAACTTGGATTTATCTTTATTCCACAGGCTGGAATTTCGACCAAAAGGGAAACTGGCTGCGGCCTGGTTTCCTTTCCCCTTTGTGTCATGGTGACACGGCTCTGCTGCAGCCAGCGAGTTCCTTGTGTGTCCTCAGAACGACTTCCCCCATCTTTTCATTTTGAACCTCCGCGGGGGGCAGAGAGTAAGGCAAGCACCAGTCCTTTAAACGAACAGTGCTCTTCAGCCCAGCGTCTCAAACCCTCCTCCCAAAGACGAGAAAACGGAAAGGCGCAGAGGGGTCGTGCACTGAGCCACAGCCAGGACACTGATTTTTGGCCCTGGGCTCCAGCAGGGAATGGCATCGCTGCCTCCAGCGTCAGGGCTGAAATGCCAAGCCCAGCTGGAATGACCAGAAGAGCCTTGTCTCCCTGAGGGAGGTGATACCAGGCAGTCAACTTCTTGGTGCCCGAGATCTTTACCAAGGTGCAGGGGGTGCTACAGAGCCTAAGGCCATTTTCATACGCATAGAGGTTGGCTCTTGAAGTCTTGGATCAAGATGCGCTCCCACCACTACTGCCCAACCCCCCACACTCACCCTGCATTTATTGCCATGTGTACAGTGTACCCAACGGGCTGTATCGCCACGCTGCTGTGGACTAGCACAAGAAGGGTTTTTCTGGGCGAAGCTAATGAGCATTTTGTCATCGACTTAACTGGGAGTTGGATCAAGCTTTTTATTGTTTCTGTAATGTATTCAGATTTAAACAGTTGAGCTCTCAGCCTTCCTGTGCCTGTAAGGAAGTGTCAGCCCCAACACCCTGGCTGGATGAAAGAGTTGGCTAAAGGGAATTTACGGTAAGAACAAATGTATTTTTATGCACCGGGATATGCTTATCAGCAGGAAGAGGGACGCTGAGAGCAATCCTCTCTCTCCAGGGAGGGGAAGTGCGGAGCAGAAATTCTCGTTCTCTCCAAATTTTGAAACCTTCTTTCTTTCCTTGTCGAAGCCGAGCAGTCTGGAGAGTTAAATCTGCATCAGCCTATAAGATAGTCTTGCAGCTCAGGTGAGTAATACTAAAAGCCAAGCCCGCTGTTTTTCCAGCACATCACCTGAACGGTTACTGAACTTGTGTTCAGGAAGGACCTTAGGGAAAAGTGCTTTGAAATGGATCCATGTCTTCCTTTTTTATTAATATACTAAGACTCTGTCCAGAAGCTTTTAATTTGGAGGGCCACTTTGTTCTTTGTCTTGAGAAGGAAAGCATATTCTCTATTCCTCCTTCAGAGCACACAACACTATCAGGTTTTTTTGCAATGATGGAGGAAAGAGCTGTTTGGACCACAAAAAGCAGTAAATATTCTCTTGCTCCATGGCTTCTCTGGGCTTTTGTAAAGTACCCAAACACG
Source organism: Alligator mississippiensis (assembly GCF_030867095.1). Classification (NCBI taxonomy): domain Eukaryota; kingdom Metazoa; phylum Chordata; order Crocodylia; family Alligatoridae; genus Alligator; species Alligator mississippiensis. The sequence continues at coordinate 70,160,617 of NC_081833.1, forward strand.
CCCATTGCCAACTCTTACAATGCTGCTTCATACAGCAGACTTTCCACGGTGCATTGTCAATGGGGGGCTGATTCTGCAGTCCTATTGCAAAGACCCTGTCAGTGCAGCCACCCACGTGTCAGCTTGGTGTAGGGCGTTTATGGGTGCTGGTAGATGGGGAAGGAGCCTGCAGGTTGGAGTATTTTGTGTCTCTTCTCTCTCATCCAGTCTGTTCTGCTGTGCAGAGCTGCTGCTTCACTTCTCCCCTTTCAGGGATCTTCAGTAGGCTTTGCAACTGCTTTTCCTTTTACAGGAACCCTGCAGAACTGGCCACCAGTTCACCACAAAAGACTCTTGTACTAATAAATCATACAGCACTTTCTCTGCTGCTAGGAATGGCTCTGATTTCTATTAGCAAGCTGGTACAATGGGCAGTATGAAATCTGTCTGCTGAACTGTTGCTTGCTCTGCCTCTTCTCTGTTCATCTTGCCTTCTCCTTCGGTGCTGCTCGCTGGGGCTGGTTAGTGGTGATGGCACCATTCTGAGAGAGCTGCGAATCCTCTTTCTGTGGGGCAGGATGGCAGGTTGTGAGCCTAGCAGGGTCTCTGGGGGAATGGATTTGTGAAGTGAATGCCTTGTTATAATCCCACAATGTTGTTCCAACTTCTGGGATATTATAATTGGATACACACCCCGGATAAGTAACAGGAGGAGTTATGGCCATTACCTTTGTAGTGTCCCATTACATCTGTGCTCCCGTCCCAGTCCGCACCCACATCCCTTCATCCCAGTCTCCAAGTGCAGGACGTCGTGGATCCCCAGTGCTTGAATGTCTTGCAGCCACCTTTTCCCATGTTGCAGCCCTGAGAGTTTCCTTGGACTGGGGAATTGCCACTGCAGATGTGGTGTGAAACGAATACAGTATAGCACTGGGGAAAGATGCCGGATTGACAGCCCCAGTGACCACAGTGGATGCTCTGTTCACAATAAACTTTAAACTATTTTCACTTTAAAAAATTGATCTTGAATTTTCCATGCTCAAAGTAACAAGTGTCCCTTTACTGATTCCCACTTTGTCAGGTCTAGATAGTTGTCACCCTGCATAATATTCAGAAAGATTTTAACACTCTTATGAAAAGACTATTAGTCCATCTTAGATCTTGCCAGAAGCAAGCAAGCTTGTACCTGTTTCTTCCCTGCCCCCTCGCCCGTCTCTCTCTTCCCTGCCTTATCTAACTTACCAAAGAACAGGTTTGATGTTCAAAAATAAATCCAATTTCCTAAAATGTATGTAGACAGATATTTATCTTCCATCAACAGCATGCTCCCTTAACCCAAGTCCATGTTCATGGGAGACATATGTTCTCTTCTTTTCAGTCTCTGACACATCTTTTAATGCTTCTGTTGATATTAAGCTTTTGTGCTTCTTCATCTCCTTAATTCACCCTTTTTTCCCTTGAACTCTGCATAATACAAATCTCACTATTTTCTGTTTATTTGTGTTTTTAAATTTATTTCAAATTTGTTCTTAAGTATTAGCTCAGTTGGCGCTTTTCTTCAGTGTTCAGAAACAAGGTTCTTGAATGTTCTGGTTTGGAGGCAGGAAATGACTTTTTTTAGCAAGTTCAAAAAATTTCCAACCAACTTCCAAGTAATCATCTTTTTTTTTTTTTCCTTTTCCACTGCAGAGCACAGACTTAATAGAACAACTTTGCCTGCACAGTGGGTCCTTGCCCTGACAGCTGGATTGGAGTCACCCCATAAGAAAACATGCTCATCCCTGTTAATTAATTTGTTAGCAAGGCTTGAACCATTCCTAACTTGCTTTTCCATTTTTTAAAGCAGTTCACACGCATGCAAAAATAAGGCGATGGCCATTCATGACTTCCTTTGATGTACAAGTATGCAGCTTCTTAGTGTGGGTAACTAGTGCTGGTTGTTGGAATTTTCCACATTCTGCTCTTTATCAGAACAAGAAAGGAAGCCTCAAAAGAAAAAAAATATAAAAGGCAACTTGTCCCCAAACTAGTTTTTAAGGGAACATTAAATGGGGAGGACGGTTGTATAAGGTCTATTGAAACAAAACTGGTTTGTGGTTCAGTAATTGTGTAACATGTTAAGGAACCAGAGCAGCACAGAGCTGAGGAAGAACATTCTGAAACAGCCCTCAGGTCTGGGACGTTGGCTACAATGAAAGAATCCCTGTTCGGAGAAATGTGCGGTACTTCCTATGTATCGGCACACCAATAACATTGCATCATCCCAATACTTTTCGTGAATTAGAGGTGTGGTGCTTTCTCAAGCCCTCCTTCACTGAACGATGCACTGTCAGCTTCAGAACCGAGCGTATAACTGCTCGAGTCAATGTTTATACCATTTCCCAATCATTGTTTTCCTGCTAAAAGACATTTTGTGTCCTCCACCCTTGAGCCTGATGACTGACACAAAAGGTAAGACTAAACCCCCAGGATCTCAAGCCAATGATGATGACTGATTGCAACACTGCCTTTTGGATGCTTTTTTTCTTTTTAGCCTCACCTGCTTATTTTGGATGGTATGATTTAAAATGGTGCCAGCCTCATTCTTTACTTTGTGATGACTTGCATACTTTAGATTTTGTTCTTCTTGATGCAACAATATTATTGTTATAGGCCAGAAACTGCATGATCCAGAAACTGGACATGCTACTGGGACGGAGTTATGCAGAAGCTAAGAACATCTGTGGGAGAGTGTCCCAGGAGTCGCTTCCATCTCATTTAATCCCCACATTAACGTGATGGGATGGATATAATGACTACAGCCTGAATCTTTTTGCTTGTAGGCATAAGAGATGTTGAACGAACATAATTTTCAGTGCCGAGTCCCTGTTGAAATGAAGATGCCAAAGTGCAATGAGAACAGTCTCCATTCCAGCTGCACAGACCCAAGACATACTCGCACGCATCCAGACATTTGAAGTTCCCCCTCCTCAGCTCAATGTCTATCAGTGGTAGGTTCTGATGTTTCTGAATGGAGCAACAAGGCTGTTGGTGTCTGGTTTCTCATGCAAGTAACCAGTGAATTTCATTTGGTCCAAGGAAGGGTGGGGGAAGTCAAGAAGGTCTAGAAGCAAGGTGGACCTGCTCTAGAAGCATCCAACTTGGGACATAGGTACTGTTTGTCTTTTCTCAAATTTAAAAAGAAAGGAAAAGGTGTGTGAGAGAGAGAGATCCTAATCTCATGGAATTAGTGGAAAGAAGATTTCAGATCTCACTCACTTTAGCTTTAAGTTACAAGTTTGAAGCTATAGTTGATGATCAACTTAATACACTAAATCCAGGTAAGACTTAGAACACAATATGGATGGCACGAATTAATAAGCGTTGATCCTTATAATTAATATATTCCCTTCCTCCAAGCAATATTTTCCACTCAACCCACAAGTCTCTTGAGCAGCAAGGCATGTCATAGTCATTTTTCAAAACCATTGGCTTGTACACACTAGCCGATGAATTCAGTGCATCAGTGTTAAGAGCAGGTGAATGTCTCAGTCTGGCCATAGTGGGCTACAGTTGACATCGTTGTGGTTGATCACATACAGTTCCAGAAAATGGTGCTAGCATTTATCGGCACTGGCTAGGGATTTGATGATCAGACAGAAATTAAAAGAAAACAAAAAAAGGGCCCCAGACCTGCAGACATCTAGATCTGTGCTTACCCATCCAATGTGAATGGGGCTTGCCTTGAATTTTGATGGTCTTCATGGATGTAACAAGTCGTGGAATGAGAGGGCTTTGTTTGGAGCTGGACTGTCGTCTTTTCAGAAACAGACCAGAGCAGGAAATGTGGGAATTGTTGATGGCAAAGGGAACGAATTGTCTGCAGAACGTCCTTCTATTTTTTACCAGTCTCTTATAAATAGTGGGGGGGAGGGCACTAATAGGTTTTATTTGAGCTGAATAACTTCAGATTGCTCCACTGTTCTACAAGCTGCTGTGACCTGCTCGTTTCATTTACAAATCCCAACAAATGTCTATACCTTTATGGATGTAGATAGTTATTAAAACTCAGCTTGGCACAGTACAAAGCATTGATTGATTGGTAAAGCAAAGTTTGAATATGCAATAAGTTTGAGGCACTGAATCATAGAAGGGTAAACTGTTTTTTCCCCAGCCCAGTGTCCGTCTAGTGTCCTGAGGTTCAGTTCCAGTGTTTCCAACTCCAAGCATTTAAAATATCATGAGCCTCGCCCCAAATCATGAACATTGCTTACACATCATGAGATGTAATATTTAAAAAAAAATGGGAATTTTCAGTTGCCTTTTGGTTTTTGAGCCTTTAGGTTTCCTGTTTCCCACCTCTTCTCTGAAATTTGAAGTGCTAGAACTTTGCAATTTAGGTAACATTAAAAGGTAGATTCTTTCTAGACTTCCTCTGGCCCGTGGGCAAGGCACGGGGGGCAATTTTGTTGGGCACATAAAAGCTGGTCCCTCTGCCTCTGGGTTTCTAAGGAAGCCAACTGCCTGAATACCGTTTGAGGATGTAGGCCTCTGTTACGTTCCACATTGGACCGTCCTAGCACAGAGCAGGGTTGTCATCTCATGACCTTTTGATGTAAAGAGATGTTTAGACCCTTTGGTAGGAGGGGACACAGAGGCTGCGCTGGGTCCCAGGGCCACCCTAGCAGCAGGATGGGGACAGGTTGCAGACAGTGCCCTCTTAGGGAAGGATCTGTTTTTCAGTTTCTCACCTCTGCTGACGCTTTGGTTTAGGAGATGAGCCGAGTTCTGCCCATTGTAGTCGGGTTAAGGACCAACAGAGGGGGCAGATGGTTTTGCCTTTCTTCCTCAGGCTCCAGCAGAGCTTTGAGAGGACTTCGCAGGCGTCGCTCAGTCTTCAGTGCCACAATAACTCTGTTGTAGCATGGGAAGATGTGAACAAGGGGAAACCCTTCTGGCAGCCTGGCTCTTGCCTTCACTGTTCGGTCCTGAATAATTCTCTTCTAGGAAGACTTTGCGTAATCTCAGATGAGGCAACCCTGCATGCTTCTGATTCCTTGCAGCTGAGTCTGCTTCTCCTCCCTGCCCAGACCTACTCAAACAAGCCACTTCAGACTATTCATGGGTGACATTTGCTCACATTTTTCATCAGAAGCCCCCAAAGTACTTTGCAAAGCCACACCCCACCCCTATTACTTAATGCCTGATGAATGAACTGGGACTTGAAGAGATTACGGTCCAATCCTACAACATACCAGTGCACCTGGAGATATTCAGTGTTTGCAGGACTAGGCCTGAGGGCACAGAATTTAGTGGATGCTGAGGGTGTTCAGCTCCTGCCAGGATACTTCCTTCTGGAGCATGGGACAACGCACAAGCTAGCCGAAGCAGCAGCCAGATAAGGAAGGGGATCCTGCTTCACCTTGACAGCAGCTCCCTTATTCTTCTTCTGCCCCAGGGAGTAGAGTGTAGGCTGTCTCATTCCTTGTTGAGAAGCAATATATTCCTCCTTTGCTTCCAAACAGCATGGCCTGCCTCTCTGTGAGGGCTCCCATCAACTTATGGGTAGCAAAGAGTGTTGGTGAGGAGTCAGGGTTGCAGCGTGAGCAGGTACATAAGGGTTTGGGCTTCCCCTTATTGCTAAGTTGAGGTTTGACTATATGGGGAAGTTTGAGCATGGGAAAGAAGGGTCTGAGTTTACAGCTCGGTATCTACTCAGCATTAACTTCCTTCCAGACACCCTCAGTGTGCTCTAATGGCTTCTCTGCAATGGGTATGCTTAGGAAAATTAATCTAAATTGACTTTTAAAGGCGATTTAATTCAATCACATTAGGCTCCTGCATCACCACTCATATTCATGATGTCAGCATCCTTAATTCACTCCTTTACTTCACTTTGGGCCCATTCTTTAATACTAACTTCCTGGTGTAGACAGATACTAACACAGGCTTTTGATTTGCACCTTTGGATTTGAGTGGGTATGTGATTCCTCCCCGCCCCCAAGATAGGGCTCATTGTCCTTCTATGGGCACTGCAGTTACCTCGGCCAGGCCTGCGTTCAGTCTCTGCATGCTAAAAGTAATCTTTGGATGTAAATGATGGCAGCAAATGTATTTCTTGAGGGAGAAGACCCCCCACCACGAGTCCAAGCAAGATGGCTTAGTGTTTCCTCTGTAAATAACTCATCATGTAAGCTGTGTTGCCCCACTGCTAAAAGGTAGCAGATTTGGGGACTTTGCTGATCATTTTCATGATGCAAAAGAAGTGAATTATGTAGACTCAGGATTTATTCTTAAATGTAACCTGATTTACTTGCGTTGTCTATACCTGTCCTGGACCAAAGGCATGGAGGCAGTCCCATCCTCGGAAATATCATCCCAAACACCAGCACTCAATTCCTGGGGAGCAAATCTGTCCTGTCCCCCTCCCCAAATTTACTTCCTTGGCAACAGCTCCCCCAAAACAAACTCAGTCATTAAATGAACAACATGGTCACCTTGCTGCAAGGATTGTGCACTGCTCAAATACTAAGAAAAGCAATTTTGAGACTGTACGTTGTAGTGCCACCTGGGGACTTGGTGTTTAAGATGCCACCCAAATGCCACTGTTTAAGATGCCACCCAGGCTGTGACATGGTGTTTCATCCCAACAGTGTGATCCAACCAGAACGTGACCCTCTGCCACTTCATAATAACACCAGCAAACCAAAACTTCTAATGAGATTCATCTCACGTAGACGTGTATGTGCTGGAGGGAGGGGTGACTGCTAATTTTTTTAAACATGTACAGCTTGCTGGAGTTGTTTGACCCCAGCAGTCTTTCCTGCCCAGAGCAGGGGGGCTGGACCCGATGCTCTCACGAGGTCCCTTCCAGCTCTAAACTTCTGTGAAACACTTCACTACATTGCTAGGTTGCTGTCATGTTCCAGGAGGTGCTTCCTGTCCTGCTGCTACATAAAGGGAGCATTTTTATGAATGCCATGCTTAGGTGAGCCAGTTTTCAGGTTCCCTACACAGCACCTAGCAGTGATGGGGTTAAAAACACCTCTCAGGCAGCCAGCTATCCATCCTTTGTGTTAACCTGTATTGGGTGGATTGGCTGATGCTCTTGGAAAGAATGGTGATTTGGTCTCATTAGCTGCTGATGCCTTGTGGGGAAGGGAGCTGCAGGAGACTGGGGAATGATGCACAGGATTTGGTGAAAGAGGAGACTCTCCTGTTATATGAATGAAGAAAGCCCTGCTTGATTGAGACAGCTCTGCGTAGGGCCTTTTGTTAAGTTTGGGGCATACGGATCCGGGATGTAGAGCCCACCTTGCATTGGTTGCCTTTCCTTTGGACTAATTTCTGAATGGCAGGAATTTTCCTTCAGTGGTCTATCTGCTTGAAGGGTCAGGCTTGAGGCTGAAGTGGCAAGAAGCCAAGCAGGAGGACACCGCTTTGCCCTTTCTTATTAATAATCCTACAGGTGGCATCAGATGTGCCAGGCCTCGTAACTGATGTAACAGCCAGTTCTGGGGACTGTGTCCAGCTGGGATTGGATAGTCATTTCAGATGAACCCAACCTGGAATGTGACCTGGATATTTAGGTTTACATTTATATTGACTTAAAAATGCATGTTAACAGCAGGGACCAAAGCAAATGTTGACCAAATATTAAACTAGACCAAATGTTGACCATATTAGCAGCTTGAGTTTGCCCACTGTCTTCTATTTCCAGTATTTTGTGGTCTTTTCTTCCATGGAAGCTGGGTGCCTTTCAGCAGTGTCACCTCCTATACGCTAAATGCAACCTGGATTGTATTTAACGTGTAATATTTCTTTAACAACCTCTCTGATGTAACTTTTCTCCTGGAAAAAAACCAACCCCACCGCTTTCCTCACTTCAGTGTCTTTACACAAAATAAACAAAACCTTTCCGTGTTCTTGTCACCTTCCATCTATACATATCCATGGTACACAGAAAGGCGATCGGTGTGAGAACTGGCACACCCAGTGTAAACAAAGGAATCTACTGTGAAGCCTGGTAATTGTTTCTGGAGAGAAACTGGAACCAGTGTGGAATGTTCTTAATTTTTCCATGTAGGATCCACTTCAGTGAGGTCGTAATACACGGCTCTCAAAAGGGCTTCCAAAAGGGGGCATGCAGTGTTCCAGTTGCAAAACCAAAGTACAGCCAGGGCAATGTACTTGGCTGACATCATGGAGAAAATCAATGACCCAAATAGAGTTAGACCCTTGACTACTGACTCATTCCATTAGACTGCTGACTCCTTGAATACAAGTGAAGAGACAGCGGGCCCCGGCCCATTAGTGCAGTGATGTTTGCTTTGCCCACCACACCTTTTTTTATTACCCACAATCTAAATTACAGAGGCAGCAGAACTTGTTTCCTGTTGAAAACAATGGCCCTGAATGACACATCATGTCATAATGCATGAAACAACTTCCAACAGGAATGGCACCGTGATTTCTTACTGCCATATGGACATCACCAATGCTTCTGTATTTGTTTTGGGATTGATGACAGACACTGGATCAGAGTGGCTGCTTTTAACCAAAAAAGGTGATCAGTTTAAGGAAGTGCTCTTGCAGAAGCAGTAGAGGGTGAATTTGTTCCAGGAACTTCATCAGAGCATCTACGGTACCAAGAAATCACCAAATTAGGACACAGTATATAGGAGGAAAAGTTATATGAAAATTTGAAGACAAGATCCTAAAAACACAGGCAAGGTTGCACTTGTTAGAAATTTTATATTAGTAAGGTTATTTGTGGGGTTCAGAAGGGGCTCCAAGTGACTCAGGATTTGCATTAAGTTTTTCTTTACTTGGGACATGGGAAGAATTAGATGCTTAGTTTTCACCTGAGGCATTATTATAGGGCTAAAAGAATAGGAGGTTCAGTTTCCTCACTCTTTTCATTACCCAGGATCATCAACAACCCAATCTTAAGTGCAGCAGTTCTACATTAACTTAGGAGAAAGAAAAGACTTATTGGGTAGAGCACAGTGCCAGTCTTCCTGCAAGCCCAGGACATACAGCAAATGTATCAGCTGCTAATAATTGGACTTTAGCCAACATGCCATGTAGAACATATGTAATTAAATAATATTTTTATATGCAAATAGCTACTTGCATGCATTGCACTCATAAATATTGGCTAGAGCATGCAAACAAATGTCTTTGCACAAGTAGGTCCAGTGTAAATTGGGCAACTAACCCTTATGCTATCCTTACAAAACTGACCACCAGTGTGGAAGGAATCTGATTCATTATACGAGATAGATATCTGTTCCTAAGTGTATGTGGAAACCTATTCAATTACTGACGCAGCTGATGTATGTAATAATTTCCAAAGCATGAAGTCTCTTTCCCTCATTTGCAATTATGTATATTGTTGCCTTTTACATAAATGGTCCAATTCACTGCTGTCACTGCGTTTATACTGGGGAGATGCTACTGAGTTCACTTGTTTCACTGGAGTCAAACTGGGCTAAAACAGTGACAGGGTGACGCAGGTCCACTGTTGTGAAGTGAGACCTGGGCACTGGAGCTTGGGGGAGTTTGTGGGAGCTCCTCTGTTGTTGGCTCAAGGAGACATGTTCTGGGTGGATTCCTGTCTTGGTCTTATTTTTTTAAAGTGATGAAGGGAGGTTGTGGGACCTTGCATCTCATCACATACTAACATTCTCGCATCTCCCGGCACAGCTCTTTCCTTGTACACCGAATCCCCTGCTGGACCCAAGGACAGGGGCTTGACGTTTACATAGATCCCCCTTGCAGAGATGTAGATTCAATTAGATTCTGTTTAATCTACAAGCAGATTCCTGTTCCTTAAGGAATGTTTAGCTGTGTTGTGGAGAGGGCCCTCTCCCTGTTTTATACCCTTTCTTGTGGGGGTCAAACCACATCTGGCTCTGCTGTTTTTATAGCCTTTAGATAATTTACTGTCTCTATCACCTCTTCCAGCATGATGGATATGATCTTCCCCTGGGACATTTTCCAGTCTGGAATTAACTCCCCCAGTTTCTGGTGAACACTAAGGCAGATGATTAACTGTAGCCATGCCTACCTCTCTTTCTCAGTAAATTATCCCTTACTATCATTCTCTTCCTTTTCTTGGTTTTAGCTAGCAACCTCATGAGATGCCTGACCCCTTGCTTTGCTAGCAAACAATTTAAAATAAAACCATTCATTCATACACACCCACATCTATATACTCAAAATATGAACAAGCCGTACACACAGATGAGACCTGTCAACATGTTCACAGATGCACACTTCTATGGAGACATGCCCTGACACTAACCAGCACCCAGATATATTTACTAAGACACACACACACACACACACACGTAAATCCTATACTAGCACTGGTAGGGAAGTGAAAACTCTTCATTAGTGCTCCCAGAATTTTTCTGGGGAGCAGTTTCAATAGCCCAGCCTTCCACCAAAACTTTAACCATTTGAACTCCCTAACTATTGCTATGTAAATAATTGTGATCCTTTGCACTTTTACATCCTTAAGTCAGTGTGAAGACAGAGTAACTGCCTCTTTTGAAGCCATTCCTAGTTCATGCAATTAATGGCTCCCAGGCCCAGCGTCCCTCAACTACAGGATGCTACTTCTTTGGATTGCTCTAGGCTGTAGGGAACACGTCTTCCTTTTTCCCCATTCCAAAAATATCAAACTAATTAGCTACTGAGCCAGCCATTCTTTCCATAACTCTCATTTGGATATTCATTTACATGTGCAAAAATCAATTAATGCAGAGCCCATTCTTTAAAATGGCTTCCTTCCCTGCCCGTGATGTCTTGTGTGCTTTAGGAAATGGATTATTGTATTCCTTATGTATTATCCTGTAGGGAGGTGTTCCCAGAGCTCCAGTTCCACAGCTCCTAAGGAATCAAGCAACTTCCTCTCGTATGCCTATTGTCCTCCTGGTCTGGGACATTCAAAAAACACCATAGTTAATTAACAAATGCCATCCGGTGATCCCATATAAAGTGGCATTCCAGCTTTGGATAACAGCTAACTGAAACCACCACTACATTAACTGACTTTCCAGCTGAATTCTTTTGTCTCCCTGAGTCACAGATATCCTCATGCAGTTTTCATAAAAAGAAACATGAAAAGGAGTGTTGCTAAACTGTCTGTTTACTCTCTGAGTCTCTGAGTTTCACTCTGTCATCTTCCCTGATTTCCTTGCATTGCGTGACTCATATTTGTCTGCAGTGTTACTCTTTCCCACACTAGAATATGTTTGCTGTCATTTGTATGACATTACATTTCTTCCTGTCACACCAAAATCTTTGGCCTATATTATACGTGATTGTAAACCGATCCCATTTCCCCTAATCATCCTGCCCTTCCACTTTTCCTTCCAGTACTTTAATCCCATTGACTTCACCCACACTTGATTTACTTTGTTTTCTGTTGTCAAAACTGTGGCCTCGTTTTAGAACAGTTCTGATCTCACTTTACTCTTGATTGCAAATCCCCAAATCCTGTAAGTCCACACTTGGAAGCAAAACCTAATCTACACAAGGTTTTCTAGCCAATAGTGTTTTAGGGCTTGTCTACAACGTAGGCTGCTGTCACTTGAATTATACTTTTGCAGATGCAACATATGCCAACAAGAGTTTTTGCTGCCAGAGTTATAGCAGCTTCCCAAATGGCAGGAGCTTATCTGGAAGATGTGCTTTTAAGTGGGCAAAGCTGAGTCTATACCTGGGTTCTTTACCTATGTGGGATGACGTCTCGCATCCCTAGCCAAAGTAGCTGTGCTGGCAGAACACTGAAATCTAGACTAAGCTTTAGTTATGCTGACAGTCTGTTGGTTCAGCACCTTAACACAGATCCAATTGGTACAAAAGCCCAATGTGGATGTGTTAAATTAATATCCGTTTGCACCTGCACACTAAGCTTTCCCAGTGGGTACCGTAGTTTACACCTCTGATTTACACTGGTATCTATATGACCCAGTACCTGCAAGATTTTAGTAAGGGCCACCTGAGCTGCTGAGAGATCAGGTTATTTTCTTGCTCTCTCAGATGCAAATCTTAAATCTTGCCTCAGTTTCACCAAAATTGGGTAACTTTTCTGCCTTCTTATGTGATCATAGGTCTATTACTTTTCTCCTGCTTCTTCTATTTTATGTGTGGAACAAGCTTTTTGCCGGGCCTACACATTGAAAGCCCAACTAATTAATCATAAAAATGCCCAGAATTCATATTATGCAATCCTGTGGTAGCTCAAAGACACTGGCTTCTGTGGTCAGCCACAGCCTCTGCATTGCCAAAGCTGGATGTGTTCTCTCTCTTTCTCTGTTTTAGTTAAAATGGACTCTTGTTGTTGAATGCTTTTCTTCCATGTATATAGCAGAGCCTCTCTCTTTATGTAGGAATGGCACAACATCTCCCTTTTCCTCCAGTTCTTTCTTTTGTCCTATTGCACTTCAACTGGGGCATGCCTTGAGTAAATGCTACCAGTCATCTTATTTCCTACATTCCCCTGGATTGTTAACCTTGCATGAATTATTACTTCCAAGAAATCAGGCTCAGCTGAGGGATGGATGGGAACAATCGGTACGCTAATTGATATCATGAAAACTAACCATGCCAGCTCATTTCTTTAGTTGTATCTATGTAATATAAAGACTGATAGGGAACGTACAATGGGATTGATGCCTCCTCTCTCGTCCTTTGCTTGTAACTTGTCATCTTAGGTTGCAAGTCGTTTGTGGTAGGAGCTCTGTTTTTCATATATGTATACAGTGCTTTGTAAAATAAGGCCACATTTACCTTGGGGTAATACTCCTTGTCAGTGAACAGGAGTTTCCATTTTCTAATTCTGACCTGTATGATGTGACAGAGGGCAATACGTTTAGTTCTGCCTCCTCGTCTGTGTGTCACTTCTTTAGTTATAGGTACTACCATAATGTAAACACTTGATTAAAAAAATAATAATACAAAATAATGATTAGGACTCTGTGATGTCATTCTCTCTTCTCTCTCTCCCTCTGTGATACCCCTTTGCCCCATATCAAACTCCGCTACTGCATCCTTCTCTTCCCCTCTTTCCCAGCCTGTTTTCCCCTCTGATCTTTTGTAAGCAATCTCAGTCCTTCACAATATCAAAAATCTCACTTCCCTACTGCCTTTGACCAAGGTGTGAAGATGAAATTATCTTTTTGTAGTTGTTCCTTCCTCCTGCTTTTGTGAAGCTTGAGGTATTCTCCTACTGAGGCAGATGTGTAGCTCTGTCTTACAAGTTTTTTTAGTGGCATTATTATTGTGCGTATGTGTTAAAGTAGTACCTAGGGATCTCATCAAAGATCAAGGCCCTATAGTGCGCAGTGCCGTACAATCATGTGATAAAGAATCATTTGAGAGGGATAGGCTGGCTGGACAAGATAAAAATAACAGAGCAGAGTTTAACAGAAATTACAGCTTATCACTTGCCTAACCAGTGTCAGCTGAGAACAGCCTGTAGGAATCTTGGGAGAGTTAAGTGCTGAGGAGGAAGTAGTAACAGAAGCCTGAGTGACTTCCTTGAGGTCTCTCTTGGCAGGCATATAGGGTGAGACTAGAGAAAAGCAGAGTTTGTGTAGGAGAAGTGGACTATCAAGGCTTTTGTTATTAGCAGAGTACAGGCAAGGGCTGACATTTTGGCAAGCAACAGTGTTTGATACAGAGGGTTCAGCAAAATGGGGAAGGACCCTTACAGGCCTCATACTATTTCCTTCTTATCAGCTCATCTGTTTATTTTAGATGCTGCTTCTTCCTCTGTGTCTGATTCAATATAGACTTTAGCCATGTGCCTCTCCTACTTCCTCTCTCTACTTTTGTCAGTTCTACCTCAGCCAGCTCATTAATGCTCCTTTTTTGAGTGTAAGTTAGCTCCCTTGTATGGACTCTAGTTGTTCCCAAGACCACCTTTTTTTATAAAATGCTCCCACCTGCACCTGTATCAGACCAGGTAAAAGATGGCATGGAGAGCTGTTTAGGTTAGCAGATGGCTAGCTCTCTCTAGCAACTGGTACCACCTCCTTAAGCTTCTGTACAAGCCCATTTGATAGAGGTGGTAAGTAGAAAGAACATCTAATGTTGGCAAGCATGGAGCATGCAAATCGAGAAACGTTGGTATGTTTGTAAGGGGAAGGACCCTGAGTCTGAGTAGCTGGGGACTGCACTGCAATTACAGATTCCTTGATTATCTGTATTAACTGGAGATCAGAGACCAGCTGAAAAGCCCCAGACAAAAGCACTTTGAAAGCTGAGAGTGGGAAAATACTAGATGTGACATCCAGTATTTTTCATGTAGTCCTGTTTTTCCCCAGTCCTGTGCTCTGCCTAGGGAGGTCCCCAGTAAAACTCAGTATTTTGAGAATCAAAATAGTGAGTGATCAGGAAGTTGGGGAAAGGAGGTGAGGTATAGGGGTTTATATTGGAAATCCCCTTATTCTATCCCATGTATCCCACCCTAGGTACTAGACTTGTCCTTTCTGGTGCCCTTTAGAGAACTTTCTGGTCCAGTTTCAGCTGTCCTAAATAATGCAGCTCCCAATGCAGTGATTTATGTTTAAGTTACATTTAGAAATTAGGTTTATATATGTTTTGTGGGACTTTTGGGGAGATGATGTTGATGACTAGTTTAAGCAAGCTTTGAACTGGGGACCCTAATGTCTGTAATAACTATGTAGCATTATATACTTACCTGGCAGGGGAAATAGCATGACCACCAAGGTGATTTTTGTACTGGCGGGGGAAAACCACGGATGTGGCAGGGGGCAGTACACTGACCGAGGTAATGCAATTAAAAATGGCACTATGTAGTGGAGGATTGCACCCTTGTCTGCTTGCGGACAGGACTCCCTATGAGAGCTTCCCGCTTAGACTTCCAGTGAGAGGATCTCAGCCACACTCCAAATTTATGGAAATGGGAGACTCCTTGCTAACTTGTTCCTGCTGCCATACAGCTGAGGGCAAGCAAAACTCTGGGGCATCCGAACTCCAAGCCTCCAGGCTTGGGCCGGCGCACAGGATGCCTGCCAAAGGATTTGGAAGTATCTGAATCCCCAGGCGGGGGTGGAGGATGCTTGCCATGGCCACATATGGTTCTTGAATGATTCATACGGATTTGGAATTGATTTGCCAGATTTGACTTGGGACACGAAAATTTTTCCTTAAAAAGTAAAAAAAGAAAAGAGAGAGATTATCTGTTGTATGGATTGTTCAGATTTGTTGTATTCCCTGCTGTCTGTAAAGGGTAATTTTGAAAGAGTTAAGACATAATTGTTAGGAAAATGAGCTGACTCAAGTGGATCTGATAGCAGGAATTTGCTCTGACTCAACAATGGCAATTTACAAGCAATGACTAAGGAGTCTGTTAATCCACATAGCACCCTCCTGAGGTGGGTAAATTAGCTCTATTATTCCCATTTAACAAGTAGAAATTTGCATTGAAGGCTCGGGTGGTATGTAAACTCCTAGACTGATAGATTCCTATCTATGCATTCTGGAAATGTCTGGTGCTCAGTCCTCTGCTTTGAAAATCAGCTCGCATCTCTGCAAAGACACCTCTTGGAAGCAGGCTGGCCAGAACCTGTGAAGACTTTTACAGCGAACACAAAGGCAATGAGCCCTCTTGCCCTGTGACGAGAGGAATTTCCAGGCTGTAGACATTTAGAGCAGATTTTATTTCCCTGTTTGAGCTGACTGTGGCTAAGAGTTCGTTAGAACATCTGTTAACATTGTAGTATCCCATAAAATAAATTATGCCAACAAATGGTTTTTTAAAAAATTATTTATTGTAATTTATATAAATCCAACTAAATCTTACTTATTACATCATGTCACAACCTTTCCTTTCCATTTAGTTTGTCCTTTGGTGCCATTGCCTGTCATGGGCTTGCTTTCACATAAGGTGCCTGCAGGCAGTACTTTTCTGCTATGTAGATTTTGGCATCTCGCGTGTTTTTCATGGGTTTTCCAAGCCCCCACTGTTATACAACCTGTGTTATTGGCAGCCAGGCGTGCCTGTGAATTTCCTGTCTTCCCTTTCTCCAGAATTCATATTGTTTTTATTTTAACACATGAGTATAAATGGGTGTTACCAAGCATAAGAAGCTGTGATGCCAATGCTTCTGTTTTGGCAGTGAGGAGGGACTTCCTGGAGAACACTTGATGGACTTGAGAGCAGACAGCCAACAGACCAAGAGCTGGGCTGGTAGTGCACGAAAAAAGTTTTGAAGATTGGATTCCTTGCTGCGAATGTCTTTGTTTGTGTGCTATCCTGGCATTACGGGTTCAGAACTGACATGATGAACATCCCTGTTACTGAAAGGGAACACAGCTGAATGAGGTTTAAGGGGGAAAAACAGTCCTTGTGTCAGCAAAAGAGCCAGATGAATTCAGCTGAACGGTGGGGATACCCCTTTCTTCGTATTGTGTCCATTGTCTCTCTCAAAATGCAACATGTACTTTTTTTCCAAGAAAACAAAACAGAACCAGCACCAACCCGACCCTGTTCTTTTAAAATCAATTGTAGTGATTGTGCAAAAAGCACATTTGATAACACTGGAAGGCAGCAGAGTGGTCAGGTGCACTGGGCAATGATATGGGAAGCACATCTGAGTTCTGTTTTGGTTTCTGCTGCTGACCTACAGTGTCACCAAGGACAAGGCACTTCACTCATGTTTCCCTCCAGTCCTTCATCCTTCATGTTCTGTTTAGATTATTATGTTCTGTCAAAAACTAAAAAAAAAAAACCCCAAAAAAGGGAATGCCTTTTACTATGTGTTCAAACTGTGTGTAGTATAGTGGGGCTGTGGTGCTGGTTGCAGCCTCCAGTCGTGACCAATACAAATAAACTACTATTTTTTTCCATCTTAAAAGTCTAGTTTTCTGTTCAGAGCAACCCCCTACCCACACTATCAAGTAGGCTGGGGGGACCATTCATCCCAGCAATACATGTATTACAAACCGTTTGTGAAAGGTTTAGTTAAAGGAACAAATTCCAGAATTCTTTAGTCTCTTTGTGAACATTCCTTGAACAGAGATCATTCATCATGATGAATATTTTACTCAGTCCTGACTGTACAGCTGGTCTGCCATGTCTGTTCTTCAAGGATCAACTGCTGTGCTGGTTAGATCGCACTTAAAACTTGTGTTCCTACAATAAAACCAGAAACTGTTTCCTTAAGATACAGGTTTTGCTTGAGATGCAGGTAATTGTGTTCCTGTATCATAGGGCTTAGAACAGGAATTTGACTAGAAAGGCAAATCTAGTTCTTTTTCTGCAGTGCAGCGTTAGAAGAATATGAGTGGATAGGATATGTTCAGCCACACCAGTCAGGCGATGTACCTGTTAACTGCAGCTCAGCATCTTGCAAGTACTTACATTTCACTTGTCTAGACAGGGTTTTTAGTTGCCCTTTGCCAGACAATGCAAGTGTTCATGGCTTGATTTTATCACTCTACAGCGACTGGACTCTAGGGGGACCACCGCCAGGACTATTACAATAGATAATTTCAGCGCAAGTTGCAAGAGTTTAGCTCTTGGACCTTTAACCCTTGATTGATGTGGCTAAATTGGCAAAACTCTTTTTGGGTACTTTTCCCCACATCCCCTATTCAAACCCCTTCCTGTTCAAACTTACCACACAAAGCCTGGGGAAGCCCAGCAACTCCCTCCAGATTGCCCCAGCTCTTTGCCAGGGCCATGCAGGTTACTCCCACCCACAGTCCTGGGGTCCCCCTTTGGCGAGGAAGAGCTCCAGCCCCAGTGCATTGGGAGCAGCCACAGGTGCTGGATGGGAGCTGTGCTGGCTGCAGCCAGGAGGTGGCAGGTAAGGCTGGGCTGGCTCGCAGTGCTGTCCAGGGCAAGGTGGAAGGTAGGGTTGGGCTGGGGGCCAAGCCTGGGACTGGGGTTGACACTGGGGCTTCACCTGCCAGGAGGTACTGGGGAAGCACCACTGCCTCTGGGCCCAGGTGTGGAGCACCTGCTGCATGGAGGCCGGCAGGTGGGTGGGGCTGCTTCTGCCCAGGGTCCCCCACAGTACCAGCAGAGGCTGGAGCCAGAGCTGCTAGGGTCCGAGTGTGGCTTGTCCAGGGCCTGCCGTGTGGTGCCAGGAAGGCAAGCAGACGGGGTTGCTTCTGCCCAGCTTCTCCTATAGCACCATCAGAGGCCAGAGCTGGAGCTGCTGCCCATGCCACCTGCCTGATCGAATCAACTGGCGGACTTAATATAATCCATGGGCAGTATTTTGCTTGCCCTTGCCTGTCTGCACCAAACAGCTGTTAGAGAAACAGTACCAATTTTGAGCAGCTTGGCATCACAATAGATTTGAACTGGTGGTTTGTCAAGGAGGCCTGTCTAGTCTACCAGCACAAATTTACACCAAAATGACTCAAAAGTAGGACTAGATTTCCTACTTTTAAAATTCTTTTGGTGTTAAATTTTGTGTGTGGTACACACATTTTGCACTGATTTATTCTGATTGTTTTGGCTATAGCATTAGTTTTGACTGCAATAGCCAATAGGTCCCGGCGAGACCAGTGCCCTTTTGTGCTAGACAGTGCACATGTTTGTACACATTATAGAATTATAGAAAAATAGGGCTGGAAGGGACCTCGGGAGATCATCTAGTCCAAGGGAGGATCATTCCTTTCTAAGCCATCCCTGCTTTAATCTAAATCAAGGGTGTCCTTTTCTTTATTTGATAGGATGTTACACAGATTCAAAGCCATGGATTAGAACAGATTTGGTTATTTCAGGGTAAACTGATGTGTAGCTCTAGCCTAAGAAAGATGCATCTAAGACAAGGTTGTTACCAGTTGGTATTGTTCAGGCCTGACAGGCCAGTTTGCCTAAGGTTGCAATACAAATAATCATCAATGCTCCAAAAATACCTGTAGTATGAAAGGCCCTTTAAAAAGAGAATTCTCTCTCATAATTAAAGATGTAATTCATGTCACCAAGATTAATATTATTTTTCAGTGTTTAACTAGACCACTTAATTAGCACCATTCCATAATACTAAATCTGTGGGGGGAATGGTTATTGATTTCCCATTTTTGTCCTAATTAGTCTTTGGTACTGGTATTCAACAAAAAATATCCCAGTAATTCCCAGGATTTCTAGTAATTCTGTTGAAACATCAGTATCTTTATTAAAATATGGCATGATGGGAGGAGGCAGGAAGGCTGGATCTGACTTGTGGTCTATCTAGTTCTATATCCCTTAGATTCATAGATGTTAGGGTCGGAAGGGACCTCAGTAGATCATCGAGTCCCACCCCCTGCCCTGGGCAGGAAAGAGTACTGGGGTCAGATGACCCCAACTACGTGCTTGTCCAGCCTCCTCTTAAAGACCCCCAGGGTATGGGAGAGCACCACCTCCCTTGGGAGCCCGTTCCAGATTCTGGCAACCCTTACTGTGAAGTTCTTTCTAATGTCCAACCTAAATCTGCTCTCTGTCAATCTGTGGCAATTGTTCCTGGTTACTCCAGGGGGTGCCCTAGTGAATAGAGCATCTCCTGTTCCTTGCTGCCACCCCCTGATGAATGTATATGCAGCCACAAGATCACCTCTCAGCCTTCTCTTGCGAAGAGATCTAGGTCCCTCAGTCTCTCTTCACAGGACCTTGCCTCCTCTGAATCCTCTCAGGATTCTCCACATCCCTCTTGAAGTGCGGCATCCAAAACTGGACGCAGTACTCCAACTGCAGCCTGACCAGTGCTGCATAGAGGGGAAGCATCACCTCCTTGGACCTGTTTGTCATTAGCACCTGGTAATGTATGATAAAGTGCGGTTAGCCTTGTTGATCACTTCATCACATTGATCACTTGATCACATTGATGACTCATTTTCACCTATGACTTTCAACTATGACAACGATGTTCAACTATGACAACTATTTTCAACTATGACTCCAAGATCCCTTTCTGCTGCTGTGCTGCTGAGAAGGTCATCCCCCAGCCTGTAAGTGTGTTGGTGGTTCCTTTTGTCCAGGTGCAGCATTTTGCACTTGTCTTTGTTGAACTGGATCCTATTTCCTTCTGTCCATTTTTCTAACCTGTCCAGATCTGCCTGGATCCATTCCCTACCCTCTGGTGTGTTAACTTTGCCCCATAATTTGGTATCATCTTCAAACTTGGACAGGGTGCTCTCCACACCCTCGTCCAAATCACTGATGAAGACATTGAATAGCACCGGTTCAAGGCCTGAGCCTTGCAGAACTGCACTGCCCACATCTTTCCAGGTCGATATCAACCCATCCACCACCACTCTCTGGGTGCAACCCCCTAAGCCAATTTGCCACCCACCTGACCATGTAATCATCTGCATCACAGCCTGTCAGTTTACTTACGAGAACAGACTGAGATACTGTGTCGAAGGCCTTCTTAAAGTCTAGGTAGATGACATTTACTTTGACTCCTGCGTCTAAGCATTTTGTGACCTGGTCATAAAAAGAAACAAGGTTAGTCGTCCATCTCGGACAGTGAATAGTACTAGATATCCTAAAACCCAGCAGCTAGATGCATCTCCCATGATTGCCTTGCCTTAATTCCTAAATTAGAGATTGATTAAGCCTTGAAGCCTGAGGTTCCAAAATCACAAAATGTCCCAAATCACTTCCAGACGAGTTAGTGCTAGCAAACATTATTCTGGCTATTCTTACTAAAATCTGGACTTCAACAATGTCTTGTTGCAATGAGTTTCACAGTCTAATGAAGCTTTATTAATTTTTGCCTAGCATTTGAATCACAGGAGTGAGGATCTAATTTGGGGTTTATTCTCAACTCTTCCAGTAACTCCCTGCAGAAACTGTCGACAAGTCCCTTAAATTGTCTTCGTCCAGAGACGTTATGCATGTCACACAGGTGCTGCATCAACAGACTGACATCTTCAAAGTGTTTTGAGATTCTCATGGGAAAATGTATCGCATAGAGCAACCGTGCTGGTCAGAGACAAGAAGACATACAAAAAACTAGAACGCTTGGTTCCAAAATGATACCTTTTATGAGACCAACTGGGAAATCACAAGAAAACTGTCCTTTTCTGCAAGCTTTTGGGATCAAAGTCCCTTCGTCAGGCTCAGGGAAAAGTACAGATGGTACAAAATAGTTAGAAGTCCCCATGGGTAGGAAATAAACTTAATTTTTGCACAGAGGGAGCTGAAGGTGGAAGGCTGTCCCTTGGGGTCGATGAGAGTGTCTTTGTGAGCTGTGTGGAGTAGCTCTTTGATGTGTAGATCAGGTAGGATTCCTCCCCTGGAGGTGTCTGACAGCAGGCAGGGAGGTAGAAAATCTTTCTTGTTGTTCTGCAATGAAGTTTTAAATCCCAAATCGGCAAGAATTGACATCTTCCCCCTAGTTTTTTGTATCTTCTCGTCTCAGACTAACACGCTATTAAGTATACCCGTGAATAAAATCATTATTTTAACGTTATTAATGCAATTTCTTTCAGCCTCATCAAGAGAACAGGTTCTCTCCTCATATCTTAGTGCCTCCAGTCCAGACTGGAGCCTGGAAGAGCAGAAGCAAGGGGGGAAACCCCCCTCGTTCCTTTCCTTGCACACTACACTCGGAGTAGGATGGCGATAGGTTTGGAGATGTTTTATCGAGACCAGCTTGCCAAAGTCTGTTGGCAGTAGCTGTCTGAAAGCATCTATGGGACTCCTGGAAAAAGTGAAGGGGGTTAGAGGATTTCCACTCCTCCCGCCAAGTCCGAAAGCTTCTCTGACCCGTCTGTGCCCACAACCCAGGTTATTTTGGCTCGCAATCAGCGTGCGGACCCTCGCTCTGGGGCTGAGGGGCGGCTTGGTGACGGACTAGGGGTCCGTGCCTGGCTCTCCCTGAGACAGCCGGTGTCCGGACTCTGGCTCTGAGGGGCGGCATGGTGGCGGATGAGGGGTCCGTGCCCGGCTGTCTCTGAGGCAGCAGACAGTTGGACCACGCTCTGGCTCTGAGGGCAGCTTGATGGCAAACCCCGGGTCCATGTCTGGCTCTCCCTGAGACAGCTGGTGTCTGGACTCTGGCTCTAGATGGGGCGGCTTGATGGCGGACGAGGGGTCCACGCCTGCCTCTCGCTGAGGCAGCACACTTGAACTCCGGCTCCGAGGGGCGGCTTGGTGGCGGGCAAGGGGCTGGCGTCTGGACTCTGGCTTCACGAGATTGCAACTGGGGTGAAGTGAGGAAAGGTCTGAGGGTAACATGCTTTAAGGTGTGTGAGAGCAAGCTTATGCAAGATGCTGTGTGTGTGTGTGTGTGTATATTTTATATATATAATTTTTTTTAAAGATGTAACTTTCTCTCTCGATATAGAAATTTGTTTTTTTTTTTAAAAAAGCAGGTGTCTGGACTCTGACTGAGGGGCCAGCCTTTGCCAACCTGCCTGCTGGGGGCTTCCCAGCTGGGCACAAGGGCACAGCAGTGGAGATCCCCAGCTCGAGGCCCCGTGGGGTGGGGACGGTGCCAGGGGGAGGCCCGGCTGTTCCTGAGGGAGCGCGGGGGCCATGAGCTCATCCTTCAGTGGGGACCCCGCGGGGGGAGGGGCGCAGCCAACCGCCCCCAACCGTCCCAACCGCCCCGCCAGCTGCGGCTCGGGCCGCCATTGACGTCAGAGCGGGCGGCACGTGATGCGGCGGCAGCCAATCGGCGCCGCGAGCCGCGCTCCCCTCGCTCGCTCTCTCACACACTCACACACACTCACACACACGGGGGCACCGCGCTCCCCCCCCGCGCGCAGCGCAGCTCAGCTCAGCGCAGCGCAGCCCCGCCCGCCGCCTCCTCCCCCTCCTCCTCCCCGCGGCGGCGGCTGCCCCGCGATCGCCGCCGCCTTTTGTCTGCCGGTGCCGGGGCTCCCGCCTCCCGCCCCCTCAGCGCCGCCGGCGGAGCGCGGATGCGGCGCGGGCACGCGTGAGGCGGCGGAGACGCCGCGCGATGGATCTGGGCGGCGGCGGCGGCAGCGACCCCCGGCAGATCGAGGAGAGCAAGCCGCTGCTGGGGGAGATGTCGGCGGTGGACGGGCAGCGGCTGGGCGGCGCGGCGCCGTGCCGCCGGGCGCTGCTGCACTGCCACGGCATGCGCTACAAGCTGCTGCAGGAGGGCGACATCCAGGTGTGCGTCATCCGCCACCCGCGCACCTTCCTCAGCAAGATCCTCACCGCCAAGTTCCTCCGGCGCTGGGAGCCGCACCACCTGGCCCTGGCCGACGCCGGCCTCGCCTCGGCCACGGTAAGCGCCGCCAGGCGGGAGAGCAGGTGTGCGCACACGCGCCTCGCGCACGTCTGCACGCGCGGCGGGCGCGCGCGGATGCACATGCCTGCGCGTGCACCCGCCGATGCGTGTGCGCACGGGGGTGTACACGCGCACACGTGCGGCATGCACGCGCCCCAACGTAGGCACACACACGCACACATGCGTGCCCATAGACTCGCACATCTGCACATACACGGGCTGGTGTACGCACACGTACGCAGGCGTGCGCATCCACGCGCATAACCCATGCGTTGCACACGCGCCTTTGGTTAATTCACAAGGTGCAAATCTGCCCAGACTTTTTGGTTTTGTGGCCATCTACCAGCCTGTATGGAAACCAGCGCGGCTATTTGTCCAGACTTTTGTTGTTGTTGTTAGTCATGGGCCATTTTGGGGATTGTTGGAAAATATATTCAGAAACTTAGAAAAAGCCTCCAGATCTCTGGCACCAGGCTGGGCCCTGCCTAGATTAGAGGTGGTTTTTTTTTAATGGTAGCCTGAATGCTTACGTGTATGTAATACGTAGCTGGGCTCGTATATTGATTTCAGAAGCTTTCTGAAAGGGTTGAAATCTCGCTTGATTGAGAGAGATTCAGCCACAGGTCTACCTTTAATCTTTATTTAAATCCCATCAGTGGTTACCTACATTCATAATTTGCTCTATGATAATATGTGGGGAGCCTTTACTGAAGCATTTGTTTTGTTGAATTAAATTAAAACAAGTGCATTCAGTTATCGATAGGAAATGAATATGCTCCTGGTTTATTTTTTCCAATCTCTTTAATCATTGGGGGGGGGGCTGTGTGCGGCTCTGTGGGTGACTGGGCGCACCCCTGTTCTGTGTGTGTGGGTTAACCCTAATGTTAAAATCTTGGACTGGGATTTTGTTTTCTAATGGTACATAGTGTTTTTTTTCTTCCCTCTTTGTTTTAAAACTTCTTTGTAACTTTACAACGTTTTAAAAACAAATCTGGTTTTTACTCTTACAATGATATTTTTATGTTTTCGGGGAAAATGAGCGTCATGAAATTTGGAGAGGAAACAACTTGTTTCTGAAACTCAAATTTGCAAATGACAGTTGACGTGTTGGCAAAGTTCACATTGGGGAGGATACAGGTTGCTTTTAATTTTGAAACCAGATTCTTTCAGCAGAGACTGTGAATATATTGCTTCTTTCTAGGCCTCGGTTTGGGTGCTGAGTGTGGTGGTTGCATATCTTGTTCAGACCTTGACAATGTGATCACAAATGTTGTCTCTCTCTTTGAGGGTGGTACAGGACAGTCAGTTGTAAGTAAGCAAATTCATGATGTAAAAAGGCACATATATGATGTACACAATACACATCAGTATTCAAATATAATACAAATGTCATATGTACAATATCACTTGTATACACAGGTCTTACTGTACACTTGAATCAAATGGCATTTGGTATAGTACTATGGAACAATGACATGGAGCAGTTTTACATATATTTACAACCATATAAAACTTCATTGACTCTGGCATTTTACTGATGTATGAATTACTTATTTTCTCAATGGGACATTGAGAGATTAGGGCAGGTTCATTGGCTTCACTCTGGTCTCCCCAAAAGAAATTCAGACCATGAGACTGGATTAGCTTCTCTATGGTTTTCCATCAGTGGTACATTTAGATGGGCAAAATTAGGCTAGTGCTGTGTCTGGTAGATTTCCCATAATTTGTTATGGAAATAGAACAGGTGTGTGTGTCAGTGCAAACATCTCTTCTACACTGTATTTTGCCAGAAAAAGTATCCAAAGAAGATGCATGTGCAGGAAATACAGACTTCAGCCAGAGTATCTGCCTAAGTGCTTGATGTGGTTCTTTTTCATGTCTAATGAGCTGCCACCATGGTCGTCTTCTGTTCCACTGGGCTGTCTCCAAACGGCGTTAGTAACTCTTTTCACATGGCACTCCTGTAAAAGAAGGATCAGGGGGCAGTGAAGTATTAAAGGAGAACCTTCCCCCCCCCCCCCCCCCCCCCCCCCAAAAAAAAAAAAAAAAAGAGACATGAGTATATAATAAGTTCCTAGATTGTGTTAATAAGTTCACATTCTCTTTGCAGTTGCCATCATAAATACTTCTGAAAGTAGGGGGAGAAAAAAGTGCAATAGTGGTATTGGTAAGGAGATGCTTGCTTTATGTTTTTAATGTATGAAAGGAATACAGATACACCAGAGATTCACTTCTGTTTGTACAATAAAGGTCAAACTCTGCTTTCTGGCAAGGTTTAAACCCTTTATCAGACAACAAGCTAGTAGTTTTTTAAAATAATTTCCAGTTTGCTGTATGGTAGTGCTCTAATTAACGTGCAGTCTGCTCTCATTTCTGTCTCTGTGGGATGCATAAGTAACAGAAAGAGACTAAAGCCGTCGGTGCACCAGTGTCTCATGTTGCCGGTTTCATTGTTATCCATGTGAGCTCCATTTTGTTGAGCAGTAGGTTATTTTTTCCTTTGTGCTTGGTTTTGCACCTGTAATTATCATTTCTGAGTGCTAGATCATCAAGTGAATACAGTGTATTTAGAACTATGCCCTGCTTGCCTGATTTGTGCAGGTACTGTCTCTGATTTTAAAAAGGACTACACAGGGGAGCTAGTGGAGCAGAATATTGCCCAAATTCACTTACTTGTTGCTTAAATATTTGCTTGTTGTTCTGCCAGGGTTTAGAGAGAGAGATTTTTATTTTTTATATTTGGTTTTTAAGGAGTCATAAACGTGCAAATCAAACTGGTTTCAAAAGCGTTTAGAAATGGAAAACAGACTGACTTGGGTGCTAAAAACTGCGTATCCCAATTCCTGCATAGATAGTGAAATAGAAGTGGCTCAAATCTTCAGTTTCTGTGGAAGGTGAGTCAAGTGGACCCTCTGATAATGAGGCCACTTTTACAGGTGGAGCATTTCACTTTCAAGGTGCTTTACAAACATTAACTAATGAATCCTTGTGTCATTCCTGTGCAAATCCTGTAGCATGACAAGTTTTACAGCATTCTCTATAACAAGAGTAAAACTGAACAGGGAAATAACTTTACTACTTTTGCATTTGAAACAGCAAAAATTGTAGGGGCAGCCATAATATTAAACTTGGATATGGTGGGCCTGCAGATAAATGTTATGGATATATCTGTTAATTCTAGACATTTGCTGTCATCTTTGTTGTGACCTGCAACATGGATGTGAATAAAGGGCCACTCATTTTTAACTGACCCAGAACAGGTGTTGGGATTATTTTGTTTTTGGATTATCCAGCTGTTGTTTTTACCTCTGCCCAATACTCTTCCATACATAAATGTGAGTAAGAACCCAGAGCTAATTGTTTTGTTAAGAAAGGTGACTGCTTCCACTGTTTAATTAGACAACTGTAATTTTTGCCTCTGAGACGCAGCTTGCTTTAATAATGACAGACTAAAAAGTTGTTAAAAATCACATCTGCTACAAAAACTGCATAGCACATTTTTTAACACTGGAAAGAGTGACAGTTTCAATCAAAATAACCCTGCATAAAGGAAAATAGGAATGGCTTTGTGTTTCATTTGATGCTGAATTGTTAACATAGATACTCAGCTGAAGAAATGGAAACATGTTTTCTTCTACTACATAGAGCCTTCTACTGTAGGTGTTCAGAGTTTGTCTTTTCTGTACTTTATTTCCGTTGTTTGCTTCATTTTTCTTGTTTTGTTTCAGATCACTTGCTTTAAACAGCATAATTTCAGGAGTGCATGCACATCCTGTCTAGGCTGTCCTAACTGCTGCCATGCAAGGTTGTTTTGGTGTTCAGGAATACAGATTTGTAGCCATTTTTCCCCCCAGTTCTTTCAATGCCAAGTGTCACAATAGGATATGATGGTATTTTCATACTTCATTTGTCAGATAACAGCTTGCTTGTGGACGAATCTGATTCCCTCCCCATGGGGAGAATGATGTTTGTTTTATAAACATGGATCAAACTGTAAATGAGGGGACATTTACTAATGGTCTTTTTTTATTTTGAAATGGGGTCAGTCTGCGTAATTTAAATGGTTTATTTATTAGTGGCAATACTTGTAAAAATAAAATGAGAGATGATAAAATCGAAGAAAATATTCATGTTCTGATTTGTTAGGGAAAGGGACTTGATTATTTTCAGCACAAATGTAAAAAATGAAATTTCCAGTCCCTTTCCAGGGGCAGCCTTAACTGGACTTGTTTTTATCTTTTCTCTTCTCCAGTTTTGTCCCTGTTTCTTCCTTTTTTATTCTGTTTCTGATTCTGGTTTGAGTATGTTCTACCAGAGCTGGCACCTAGTGCAGAAGGTTTGAAATCATATGAGCACAAGTGGAAAATGTGAACAAAAGAAGAGGGTAAAATAAACAGATCATGGATGATCCTTGTAGAAAGATAAGGCATAATTGCCACCATGAAGTTACTTCCTATTATTCTTCAGGAGAGCGGCGTGGTGGGGGGGTGGATTTTTGCACACACTTAATTTTTAGTTTCATTTTTGCTGTCTGATTGGGGCTGGTTTTGTTCCATTATGACCGTATATAACTAGGAATAATCCTGAGGACAACCTGGAGCTCTTTGTATCACTTTTACATGCAAGAATTACCTATGGAGGCAGTACTTGGCTAGCAAAACATCTATTAAAACAAGGATTTAAAACAAATCCTACATACACTTGAGGAACTGGTGAATTGCATCCATGTCTTTTGCCTAGCTGCATGATAAGGCACAACTAAGATTAAAGTGAAGTAGATATTGGTGAGACTTCTTAAAATTTGGGCAGAGGAAGCAGAGATTGGGTTTCTTTTCAGTATTGGAAAATGCAACTATTGTGTTGCAAGATTTATTTAAATATTTTGTTCTGGTTTTCTTTTTTGTCTTAAAAACAGGGCAAAAATTATCATTAAGTAAGATTTTTTTTATTTGCTTCAGATCACGATCCCGTTAGGTTTAAAAAAAATTTTTTAAATGCCTGCTGTTTAAAATCAACTTTCCCTTGGAAAAACATATAGATCAAAGGGGAGCTATTATGCAAACGTAAAGATTTCATAACACCCTTAAAAATAGAACAAATTAGAGGATTTTTGAAACACAAACATTAGCAGTTCTCTGGTTTCTAACTAAAATAATAATAACAAAGTTTCCTAAATGAGAATCTGTTTTTGACATAAACAGTGTGGAGTCAACCAGTGTTGACTCCTTTTCATCCACCAGTAGTAGTTGGTCACCTGATATCCACGAGACTCTCTGAACGTGAGAAAACAACGCTGGATTTGGCCCTAGATTAGTCCAGACATACCATATAGAGGGACTTACTACAAAGAAACCACATAATTTCTTACTGCAACTTATTGTTCTCCTTTGGTAACACACCAATACATAGGTTCCATGTGTATCTATGGTTGTATGTTTTATCTGTCATGTAACATGCAAAAGCCCTTTGTCATCCATCATGATAACTTTATCAAGTGCACTAACAATTATTTAACTATGGAATTTGTGTATAACCCTTGGTAACTTTTAAGTCTGCAAATTTTGCCCCAAACATTACATTTTTGCTATACTGTTCAAGTTTTAGCTCTGTATTTCAACTAGAATTAAAACATGTATGCGCTAACCCCCCTCACCTCCCAGCCCCTCTGCTTCTGGCTGTTCTGTAAATGTCTTGATAAACGAGCCAGTTTTATTACTGTCTAAGCCCATAACTGCATTTACAGAAATGTCAATTTTAGGGGTGGGGCGGGGAGGTTTGCTAGGTTATTTATTTTTTTTATAATTGCTCCACTTTTATTATGCATTATTTTGGGGATAGTTTGCTCGGTCAAAAAGCCTGATGTATCCAAGCAATGTTGTAAATTACTATACTTTTGGTAAAATGACACCAGCAGGGTAAAAATCCATGTAATAGATTTTACTGTTTGTGTCGTGTGTGAGAGATGCTGTAAATTCCATTTTGTTTGATCCGTCTTATTTGACATTGGAAGGAAGATGCAGTGTTGGTCACCACATGACAGGACCCGTGAGGAATCCTCAAGTTGCCTCGTACTCTGTAAAAATCCGATTCTAGGGCATGCTGGGAATTGAAGTAATTTGTCAGCATCTCTCAGGATCAAGCCCTTGAGGAATTAAGAGATCATCATCATCTTTCTTTAGGAACGTTGTAGCTAGTGATGGAAAAAGCCTATTAGATCATTTAGTGCAAGCTATGGTCCCTTGGTAGAGTATATATTAAAAAGATATTATTGGGCAAAAGGCTAGCCTGTAAGAGCAAGGCATAGTGTTGGCATGATGATCTTCATGGGTTTACAGGCTGGACGAGTGAGAAGACACGGGCTGAAATCTTGGCCCTACTAATGTCATTAGCAAAAGGTCAATTGATTTTGCTGTGTCCAGACTTGCACTTGCTTTAGTGGAAGAAAAAGATACCCAATTGAATAAAACTGGGAGAGATTCTGGAAACCATATTTAACAGTTAAGTTCATCTATGTTTAATCTGTTTGTTGTTATGAAATCTTCAAATATGAGGTGAGGGTGCTATCTTTCATGTCTCTAAGCAAACCTCGGTTAGGACTATAGAAAGATTAAAATCTTACTTGGGGTAATAAGTTAGAAAGATGTACCATAACTGTTTTAAGTAATTGGACCCCTTAAGGATAATTAGACATGTGTAGAATAAACATAATGGTTGAGAAACCAGACTGTGGCTTGTTTGTTAATGTTGGAGCATTACCAGTTACGTCAGTTCTGTCCTGTGGATGTGCGTGATTATCTTTATAGCTCTGTAGTGTATAATTCTATATACATTTACACGTTTGTATATCTCTAGATGAGTGGTATGTAAACACATGCATGTTATATGCCTAGAACATGTGTGCACATGCTCACTCACAATAGACTCTTCAGGATTTGGCTGCTTGACACAAGACTTCAGAGTGTAGATACCAAGAAGGGAGGAATAGAATCCGTTTGAAAAGAACAGTTTGTACCTGAACACTTCTTGACCAGTAAAACTTTAACTCTAGCCTGGAGAGAATGGCGTGAAAACATGAACCCTAAAGTCTCAAAAACCTGATGTCAAATAAAAAAGGCTCCAGTTTTATTGGCTTCATAAACCATGAGTGTTTAGAATCAATCTAGGGGGTTTTTTTTGAGATCTGACTCATGACTCATACATGGTAGAGTTTCTGGCTGCCACAGTGCCTTGACTATTTTGCTGCCTTGACTAGTTTGTGTTCAGCATGGGTGTGCAGCTCGCAGGGCACTTCCCAGGATTTGGGGAGCTGCAGTAATTGATAATGGACCACACACAGCCTGGCTCAGATTGAGGGCCAGGTTGCTCATAACCTTCTCTTGCATTGCAGACCTAGGAAGGAAGACCAAGAAACCCTTGCCCCAGGGTTAATCCAAACAGCCTTCAGCCTTTGGCTCCAGCAGTGAGTGGTGCTGCCAGGAAAAATTGCATCCCTAAAGAGACAGGGAGAAGATGGGGTCCTGGCCCCTCTCATGACCCTCCCTACCCAAATAGGTACAGTAGAGCCAGCACCGAGGAGGTGCAGGTGCATTTTGGTGTAGTGGATTACATTTCATTACTCCAAGACCTTTGGGCCAAAGCTTAATAAGGGGAAGAGTCAAGTCCTGAGATTTTTTTGTTAGTGCTCCACCCAAAAAAACTAAGAATTTCGGGGCACAGAAAGCAAGATGGCTGAGCAATATCCCCCAGGGAGCCTTGTGTTTTTACTATATGATTGGGGACAGGGTGGGGAGGGGAGGGGAGGTGGCGGGGAAAGCAGAGCAAAGACATGAAGTTTGCACCAGCATTTGATTTGGTGAAATGGGATATGGGCTCTTCTTGAATGACTCTGGGTCACCCTGTTCATGGAGAATGACTGGAAAGGTCCTTGCCAGCAGCAGCCTCCTTACCCTTCTTTTTTCAGCCCCTTCTTGTTTTGCCCTCTCTTTGTTCTAGCTTGCATTTTTAGAAAGGGCACGCTACTAGTTGAAAATACACACTTGTGTTTGCCCTTGCATGCTTGCATAAAAATATATCCTGGATCTTTGCTACTCTGTCTAATGAACACCAGCAGTGTGGGTCTCAAAGATATAACTGTTCCCAAGCTTCTCGCAGCATAGGAAGGTGGTGTAGCCTGCTTCATTCTGTGCATGCAGCCTTCTTGTCTAATTAAGCTGGGGTCAGCGGGGTGAGGCAATGGCCCTGCTTCCTTTTTGTGGGATCCATCATTGCATTGAGGCCCAGTTGCAGTGTGCATGCAAATTGAAGTCTTGCTGGATTCTCTCCTTGTGGACTTGCACTAGTCCCAAGTAAATACGTCATTTACCTTTTCCTTATTAATACTTTTTGCTTATCAATCAGTGTGGACAGTGAATCTAGCCGAGGAAGAAGGGTGTTTGTACCCAAAAGTTTGCAAAGAATTTTTCAAACTATTTTAGTTGATCTAATAAAAGATATTGGATTTACCCAAAGAATCTTGTCTGCCAGTAAGATTTTTATTTTGTGCCATCCCCTAGAACTCTCATTTTGCCAGTTATTTTAGTGTTATCAGTGATCACAAGTGTTGCAGTATTTTAAAACCCTAGGTGCTGGAATCACAAGATCGCATGTAATTGTTTTTCCATTAAAATAAATAGGGAGTAGTTTCTAGTCCTCATGAGCATGGAGAAAAGCTGGAAAATGTGGGAGGCTCAAACTGGCAGGCATGTGAAGAGAGAACCCAATGTTAATTATTATAGTTTGAAACTTGTGACGTTTAATCCAATCTTGTGACTTTTTTGGGACCAGACTCGGGTTTCTTGAACATTTGGGGCTGACGGTAAGGGATTCTGTTGCTTGGTTTTCTAGCACTTGAGGGAAGGTTGAAAGTCCTAAAAACAAAACAAAATTGTATTTCTTTTGCAATGTTAAAAGCAAAACTTGAGACGGTTTTATAAACCCTAGTACACCCAGAAACAATGTTTACAAAGGTGTTACAGATGACTCGGTAAACATTGCCTGAAGGAAAATGAGACTAATAAACACCACTGATGATTGTATTTTAGAATACAGGAGTTTTTATTTTTCTCACACTTCAGTGGAATCAAAACTTGCAGAAAGACTACTTGAAATAAGAATTATTCTTTGTTCTGTAGCTGTAGAAGTGAAGTCAGTTGTACATGCCCATAAAGAATGTGAGTGTGCATGTGTGAATTTGACCTATGCATTTTATGCGATAGGTTTTCCAAACTTCAGCAGACAATCTCATTTGTAAAAACATTTTAAATTTGGATTTAGTTACTTTAATTGCACGCACACATCAGATAACTGAATGTGCAAATAGACTTTTGGTTCATTTTTTTTTTTCTCGCCCAATTTTTTGACCAGTGTGATTTCAGAAAGTAGTTTTTAAATCAAATGGAGCAGATTAATATTGACACCAAAGCAGGATGTTACTAGCACTATTCATATAGTAGTCTTTCCTTTCTTCCACCCTTCATTTTGTTTTAGAATGTAAGACTTCGGGGTCAGGAGGGGTGTGTGTGTGGGGGGGTACAGGGTAGATAAAAATCAACAATTTTTTAAAATTAAAAAATCAGAATATTTTAATTAGATTTTTTGATTGAATAATATTTATTTTTTTTGTTAAGATGCTTTTAAAAAATATACCTATATAAAGATAGTTTTAATTTAAGAAATGTTAAAGCTCAAAGATATCATCATGTAATGGGGATTATAACTTCTAATTATATATTGAGACAATATATTAATGTAACCTTTTTAGAAAAGTTTTATAAATAGGTCACAACAGGCCATGGACTGTATTAGGGGCCCAATTTTATGGGATTCCCAGAGGCTTCTCTGTAGATTAGTGAAGAGTAAAGAAAACCACTACCCAATGGGACTCAGTACTCAGTCTAAAAGATGCCATTAAGCTCTGAGTACTGAGCTTGTCTTTCTTTTCCAGTCTATGAATAAACAGGAAGAGAAAGGTGAAGACTGAGTTTGCTGCATAACCCACTATTTTAAGTTTCTCGTGTTGACCTGGCTGCAATAATCTATTTAATTAAAAAAAAAAAAACCCAACAAAAAACAACAGCAAAACCCCACGTTTTACATTTATAACTAAAATAGTTAAAAATTCAAAAATACATATGCTTGTTTTGTTAAAATAATTATTTTGTTGAAGAAAAATATCCAAAATACATAAGTTTGTTGTTTTAATTAAATAAAACAGTTTAAATGGCTGTTTGTTTTTGGTGATGATTGTTGTTGTCCACCTAATATAGCATGGCAGAAATATCCTTGTAGTGGATTAATGTAGTGAATTGGAGATAGTTCACCTCCCAGTGACCTCGCAAGTATCTGCTTCAATTAGGTTTGGTAAATAAAATAACCAAATCATAATTCAGTTTTCTGATGTAGCTGCAAAATTAATCTGAAAAAAATATCAAAATAAATCATTGCTTTAAAATGCATAGTGTGTACCTTCTAAAAATGAAACCTACATCTATCTCTGAGTTGAGTAATACGTATTCAGGTTATATTAAACAACAAGAATGTACTTTTTGTAGAAAACACTGATTTAAGTCGAGGCTTCCTGACCAGTGATTTAAATCATGTTTTAAATCTATTTGCTTTTAAATCAAATCCACCCTGGTGTGGTACCTTGTGCAGTGATTCTCCTTACCGCTGGGGCTTGCTTCTTCCATTGTGATAGTTAGACTATTTTGTCTTACCAGACCATCCTACATCTCTGCAAGCACCGGAATTGAGGCTAAATTTATAAATCACTTTGAACCGTCTCTGTATGAAACTGTCAATTTATACGAAGATGTGACAGCTTTTTAATGGGTTATTTCTGCAATACACTGAATGGAGTTGAGTGTTGTTTAATTAATACAAGATTTATGTTTTCTGTAAAATGTAGGAATAACAGCTTCTCCTTGGCTTTCTGTAAACACAAAAAGAAACATTATTTTGGTTGTTTCTTATAAAGAAAAGAGCCTGGTGAAAATGTTTTTTGATAATGCATAATTATTCCACGTTGTGCTTCAAATAGACACAGAAAGAAAAATCTTGCCTTCTAACATCATGGTTGTCTGAAGATCTGAGAGGGGCTTGTACATCTAGAAAGTATTGATAAGCCCTCTTTATAGATCAGTTTTTAGGTGCCTGTTTTGGGATTCCAGCAGCCTCATTTTCAGAAGAGCCATATGCATGCATGGTTCCAGTTGGATGCATCTCAAGTTGGACACCAGCATCAGTAGACTGTTTTGATAATATTGGCAAAAGTGCCTTGGCAGAAGGTTCACAGTAAATCAGTGGGAGCTCTGGGGCAGAATCCAGGCTTCTTGGCTCACAGGGCTTTGCTCTGTCCACTAGTTGAGATGGCTGCTTCTGACTCTGCTAGTTAATACTCCTCACGACCGTTGTAAATCTCATTTAGATCCAGTGAGGCTGTGCGCTGTATCTGATAGCAGATCTGGCCCATCATTCTGCACTTCTTAGCACTTTTTAATCTTTCTACAAAATGTAGAAAACAAAAAAAATCACTGTCAGGGAGCCAGGTGCTAATCGGTTTAAGGCTTTTCCTTTTTGTTGTGTGTGTTTTATAGTTTCTCTTTATAGACCATTCTGACAATGTACCAATTTGCTCTTGCTGTGGAGCTTGTCAGGATCAATTCCAAACCCAGATAATAGGGCTGTGTCCAGACGTGCAGGAGCATGCGTTTGCAGTGGCACAAATATTAGCGGCACAAATTTGTGCTGCTACTTTATGCCTTGGCACGCGGCACGTGTGCTTTGCTGAGAATGCATTGTCTTGCTTTGGCTCTTGCCCAGCTCCTCCTGGCTCCTGGTGTGCTGGAGCAGCAGGGGCACAAGTGGAGCGGTAGAGATGCTCTGGCCAGCAGCCAGAGCATCTCACTGGAGGAACAAGCCCCCATTTGTTCCGGCACATACTACTTTTTGCATGTTCTGCGCTGCTATTTTTCCCAGTGCTTTTTTGTTTTTTTGCTACCAGGAAAACCCAGTAGAAAATGTTGCCCCCACACTGCAAATTTGCAACAAGGGGCATATTTTAATGATCCATGTATGCAGTTTGTGGCACAACATGCCTGGATGTGGGGACGTGGCCTAAGTCGGTGACACTTTGACTACATTGGACCTTTTCTAAAGCTCACTTTTCAAGAGAGATCTTGCTTTGTTACAGAAACAGGGTCCTATGGCCCATCTTTGCAAAAGGATCAGAATTGTCTCCCTACATTTAATATACAAACACTAGGATAGAAGCTCCTTGGGAAGAATATCATGGAAGCCACAGAGCACTGCATTTTCTCCATGCTGCGGCATGAGCTTATAAGAAGGCAGGAAACCAACAACATAAGCTTGTGTGAACTCTGACATCTGAGAGCTGTGTCCTCAGCTGGTGGAAGCTCATGTGGGTTCATTGGCTTCCCAGTAGCTATGTGGTGTTCCCAGCTGAGGATAAACACCTTGGGGTGGGGTTGTTCTTGGCAGCATGGATATATTGTTATACACAGAGGTTTCTTTGCACTGGCTCGTGGAGTACCAGGGTAGGAAAGTTGGTGCTTCTGGCTCAGACTATTTGCATAGACATCTTGGCTCTGAGAGAGAAAAGAGAGAGAGAGAATGGTAACTGAATACAAAAAGGCCCAGTGAGCCCTAAGGGCTGCAGCTATTACCTTAACTTTAGTTTGGGAATAGGAGTTGAAAACTTCTAAACCCGGGTTGACAACTTTTAGAGGGGAAGTGAGGATTGTTACCAGTTGCAGTCTGCCCCTACGTAAGTTTAGTGACCTTTGTCTGTTACTCAGTAGTCAAATATCTTGAAGTTGTCTAGGCACTGCAAGGTGACTATGGGCAGTGAGATAACAGGCTTCCCAGAGAGGACTCCAGATGTTATGTACAGTAATCTCTGGTTAATTTGCCTGTGGGATAACTTGCCTCGGTTTTAATTTGCCCCAGTTTCTGTTCTCTGCCAGCACCTCCCCCGACTCTCTGGCCTTATAATTGTACTGGATAATTCACCATTATTTGAATTTCCTTTTTAGAGTGACAAATAAACTAGAGTTTACTGGATTTCCCTTTGTTTTCATGCACCTCGGTAGAAACCTGCAGGGTCACTGATGAAGCTGTTGGCTGAGGCAGAGGGGCCAGTGATATGATTACCTGCTTATACAAGGGAAAGCTTCCATCCTATTTTCCTGCTGGGTGGTGGCATTCCTTCATTTGGAGAAGCAGATGCCGTTTGCACATTAAAAAGGGATGAGTAGTGTTAGTTTGAGCTGTGTTATTTTTTTTCCAGTTTGTGTGGAAAATGAGGTACTGTGATGAAAGGTGCAAATAATTAATCATTTTATTGTTTCTGTTTTCCTCTGACTGTCCATGGCTCTGTCTCTCTTTTCAAGTTCTCTAATTTATCTTTCGCTACAACTGTGATGATTTGCAAGGGAAGTTTGGAGTTGAAATAAAGAGTTGCTTGGTTTCCAGAAATACAATACAGACTCTTCCTTTTCTCCCAGAAGAACAAATGGTTTGTGTGGAGTCCTGCACTGAAAGATCGTGTGTCTGGTTTGTAACCAAATAACGTGAACATTTAGAAAAATGTCAAACATCTGCTGGAAAAGAATTCTGCTGCTGAAGGTGAAAATACAGATGCAGCCGAAGAGTCTATAGTTTGACTGAAAACACATTTTGTAAGGTCAGAAACCGCCTCTTGGATGATTGTTTTACGCTTCACCAAACGTATGAATTAAAAAATCAGACACGGAAATGAAATCCATTGTACTTGCCTCCAGCTCTGTACTAGATGCTGACTTAATCCCTGAAGGTAAGGGGAGTGGTAGTGCTCAAAACTTTTTGCTTTTGGAGCCCAGCATTTATTTGCTAACTTGAATGGTGAGAGCACCTTCTTATTCTCACTTTTATCCACTGGAATATTGTTGGCATCTAAATGCTAACTACAGCCATTTTTTGTTGCTCTTTTTCTCTGGCATAGCTCAAAATGGTTTACAACAGATTAGACAGAACCCCTTTCTCATGTCCTTGCTAGTGCGGGACGTAAGGCTGGATCCTTTTCAGGTTAATGTGTTTAAGTTGCATGAAGCCAAGCAATGTGAGTGGGGTATGACTTAAGCTGTTCTGTAGTAGAGACGCAGACACAAGGGGAAAAAAACAAGTTCACCTGGCCAAATACAGCTTTACAAGACATGTTCTGTCTTGGTGTAAAGCAGTGTTGCTCCTCCATCACCTTGAATTAAGCTTATTTACCCCAATCATGTAAATGGGCTGTGAGTTAACCATTGGGTTAATATTTTCTTTAAATGGAAATGAATGTTGTTTGAATTGGTCTGCGGCATGCTCATGATTCAAGAGCCTTCCTCCTGGTCTTCAGACAAAGTTTTTTAAAAACTTAATCTACAGCATGGTGTAATTTACAGTTTTCTGGAGTGAGACAGTTTAGGTGGGGCCTGTGTCTTGGCTCTCAGCTTATTGTATTTCTGGTTAATGAATATTTGTTCTTGATTTATTTATTTGTGCTTAAATTTAGTAACTTACCCATATTTCTTACTGGCTGCAGATTTCTCATCATCAGGGGCGTTTTTCGCCCTCACTGTTTGGAGGCAAGATAGAGATGCAGTATTTTGCTATATTAATCTTTTTTTGGTAGGGGATTGGTTGTGGTTTTGTTTGGTTTGGTTTCTTTTTGGAGGATGCTTCTTTCTTTGCCTGTCAACTTCTATCTGCAAAGAAGTGGGGGAAATAAACAGCTCTGTGTAGTGTTCTGATCGTACAGTTCATACCCGCAGGTCTTGTGAGCTGCTGTCTTGAGACTCTCCTTAGTGATCTGCAACTCTAGTAGTGCTTAGATTTCACATTACTAGATTCTTTCTGCATTTGTAAGACAAACCTGTACAAACAGCGTTGTCTGTTACCAAACACTGTAAAGTTTTCCCATTTTGTTTCCTGTTTTCACAGCACATGCTTGTGAAAAGACCTTGCCATATTTGCACTGCAGCTAACGCTAGCATCAGTGTATTCAGGGTTAGCTACGGTGTGTTCCAGGACCCAGTGACCTGAGTTTCTTTTCAGGGTGTGCCATTACTCTTTGTGTATGGTAAGACTGACTTCAGAAAGAATTTGTGTGTGTAAAAGTGAAAGCACAGTTTTAATCGTGTAGTCAGGAGCTTGTGAATTAAGCCAGGCAGTAACCTAGTGATCTGTATGAGGCATAGGTTGGATATGTGCCCAGCGTGCAGATTAACATGCAAAGACTATAAAGATGTGGGGTGACAATCTTTATTTGGCCACATGGGGATGATCTCCATGAACCCATGTGGAATGGGAGCGGGAGTCTCCAAACAACCCCTTTGGACAGCATTGCATATGAACCACAGTACACAGGGATGAGGCCCCTGTGCTATTGTGAATAGATAGTTGATTATTCAGTTTTTAATCAGCATAATGTTTCATTTTGTGTTCTTCCCTAGACTGGCACAAGCAAGGTGATGCTTCTGTGGCTTGGTGCTGTAATTTGTATGATTTTTGGGCTGTTCTGTTTTGTGCTTAGATGTGCTCTTGCCCTCCTTTGGACAAATGTCTCCCATTACTAACATGACAGCAAGCAGGGGCTTTGTAGGCAGTTCATTAGAACCATATCATTTGATGTAAGCTTGCCAGAAGAACAGGATCCTTTTCCTCCATAAATAGAGAGCTACTGAATTTGGGGAGGCTGCCCCCTGATTTTCTGGTCCGAGCAGGCACCGTTTTTGCAGCAGTGTGTGGGCTGGGGGTCACGCCTCTAACTGGCTGAGGGGCCCTGGAACTCCCTCCTCTCCCCTGGAAATAGACAGATGGCCACCCATCAATCTCTAAGGAGGGGTGGGACTTCTGGCGCACCTTGGCCAGAGGTGTGGGGGGGGCCTGCCATGCTCTGCCACACACATCTCTTCCCACCTACCTCTGCCTTGTTCTTCAGGATGCCAGGGCTTTCTGCCCTTTTCTGTTTTTGCAGCACTCTTCCTTGCCCCCACCTCCGGCAGTTTTGTGCCTTTTCACAAGGACTGGCTGTATTTGTAGTTTTCTCAAAGCGTGAATTTGATAGGTCCCTATCCATAAGCACATAGTCCTGTGCTAAAGGGGAATCTTGATTAGCTGTTAGCAGTATGCAGTCTGTGATGCATAGCAGGGGAGGTAGGGGCCTAGGTATGTATGTATGCAGCTAGTATGGCTGCTATTACTATACAAACAGAAGACTTGAAACCTTCTCCCTTTCTAATGAATAACTGAAGCCAAAAACCAGTCCCCTCTTCTCCTTACCACTGCTCTAACTTTTCAGCAAGCCACCAGTAGCACAAATTATATTTAGCATTGGTTTTCTGAGCTTCCCACATCCTATTAGTGAAGTAAAATTATTTCTAAATGAAAATTGTAAATGGGTAAACTTAAATATAACCAAACACGTTCTAATAAAAAATATTTTTCTTCTGAACTTGAACAGCTTTGCAGTATAAGGGCTGGGGGCCGAGCAGAGCCCTGCTGCTTCAGTCTGCTCTGGCTGTATACAGTAGATTGCTAAAAGCCATAGAGTAGATATGGGTCAGCACCCTGATAGTCTTGTCACAAGCCAAAAATGCATGATGCCCTGTGGGCTCTGCTCATTTCCACATGATCCTGGTGGAAAGGGAAGCATGATTTACAAGGCAGAGGGTGCTTGGTCAGGGGGTGCCTGGTATTTAGAGAGCAGCCTCAGACTTCTTGTACATGAGAAACAAAGGAAAAGTTAGAGGTGTTTGTATTCTCCTGAGGAAAGCACTTACTTTTTATTTTTTGTTCTGGTTATGTTGCCACGCTGATATCCCAGCAAGTCACTGCAGAAGGAGTGGGCCCTATGCTGTCTTGAGGAATTTACTCTTGCATGGCAGCACAAAGTGACGGTATAGTTTAGGGATAACTTAGTTGCCCTTCCTAATCTGTAGCCTGTGTGTGTGTGCATGCATATGTGCAGGTGTTACAAGATATAGCGAGGAAGAAGAAAGTAATTGATTAGGGAAAAACTGTGTAATCCCATGACATTTTTAATTTGCCTTAGTTTTAGTCACCCACTAGGGAGGGAAGTAATGGCCTGCTTTGTGCCATGTGTGGGAGAAAGTCTTTCTTTCTCTTGAAGTCTGGGGCCAGACTTCTCGGGGAGCAAGATAACCCTGCTTAAAGTTCATGGTAACCATTTCAGCATTTCTTTCCAATGTAACTAACTTGGCCCAGGAGAGAGAAATCCATTTAGAACAGTTCTGACCTATCTGCCTGCAAGTGAGAACATGAGTCATTCTTCGGGATGTGGCAATGGGAAGAGGGACTATTGTGGTTGCTGGTAATTCCCTAAAAGTCTGCTTGGTGCAGTAATTGAAGGGGTTCATGAACTGCTTGATATCATACTGTCCATCTTCATCTCCAGAAAGTTGGATGTCCCCATTTATAGGGAAGCGAAGACACCTTTTATGCTGTTAAGATGGTATTTACTCTTCTCCACAAGGTATGGGATTGCCCAGTGCTTGCTCTGTATTAACCTGTTAGCTTGTAGCAGACCTCCCTTACACCCTCATGCCAGCTCTATCTGCAGAAGCAGCTGCATACAGACATACATTTGGAGTGTGCAGATGTGAGCTGTGCAGACAATGAGGGAGCCTGTTTATTGCCTATTTCTGTACTAAAGTGCAGCAGGAGGATGGAGGCTTCCTGTTTATAACCGATTGCCATCTGCGTGGATTACATTGGTCTCAGAATAAGTGGCATATCTATGCATCCATGAGACAGTGCAAGGCATAGGGAACTCTGCATGCAGCTGAAAATATAGCATGATGCTCCTCCATCTCTGTTTCAGGGGGGTAGTATATGTCTGGATAGACATGAGTCTGCAGATCATTATGTATCCTGAATTTATAAATAGGATGTTTTGGTGCATCCTATATGGAGCAGAGCTAATGCTTCAGCCCACCACATGATGTCAGTTGGATATGAGGATTCCCTACCCATCTGGAAATCAGGACCAGGTTGTCCCAAAATAGGCCTAGGACCAATGGTTGCTTGTGATTTTTGCTTTTCTAAATGTTCAGCGTTCTGACAATGTCGCCTCTTGCAGATCTGGATGGAACATGAGTGAGAAATGAGTCCTTTGGCATTTGCCGTAATTTATCAGTTGGCCTTTTAGGAGAGCTCCTCTGTCCCGAACCTCACAACTGGAACTTTTTATCTCCATGGCAGTTTTAGTACACCAGAAACGTTGCTCAGGAAAGTGTAATTTAACAGTAGGTTATTTAAAAAGATGTCCATGCATTATTGTGGATGTTGTTGTTTGGCTAGAAAACTTCTTACATATCATGGACTACATCTCAGTTAAATATCCATATAGAAAATGGGTCAAAAGCTGACTTTGTTATATGGTCTGTGCTCCATTCCATGACCAAACTGACCTTATCAGGACAAAGGGGATCCCTTCTTCTGTGAAAGCATACGTTATAACTAATCTACTCGGTCCCACAACTAATCCCCCATGGTTTCAGTTGCACAGTATCTCGGTGTGAAAATTGTATCCGTTCAAAGAAATTGCTTCACCTGGGGGTAAGCCAGTATCCACATCTCTTATTCTGGGGCAAGCTGGGTAACTTTTTTTTTTACATACCTCTTTTAATCTACTAGCAACTGAATTTCCCTTTGTCTTCCCATTCCCTTTGAAATGTGCCTTTGGGAACATTTCGCTCAGCCTGGCAGTGTCTCAGCACTCCAAATCCTGTGTGGAAAAAATGCATGAAGCAAATTAAACTAAATGACTTGTAAGTAAAAGATCGGGTCAAAACACTGTCAAGATGAACATCGTTGAGCTGATGGGTGCAGCGCATGTGTGATTGGAGAGCCTGAAAATGATCTCACTAGGAAAAAAACCCCTGACCATGGCAGGGGGCGTTGCTCTTGAGATTTATGATTTAAAAAATAAAATCTGGTCTCTGTCCATGTGTTTTATTATTGCCATTGTGAACAGAAGGAGGATTAGAAGAAGATTGTAGCCTGGTGCTAATTGTAGCAAAGTTTGGGTTAAGGCAAAGGCTAAAAATGGAGTTGGGGGGAGAGGGAATGAGAGTCAGCGGCTGAGAGCTGTTCTTCTGGCATCATTTGTGGCTTGGCCCAGTTGGCTCCTGGTGAGCCATTCCATTGGTTTTACTCACGGCA
Organism: Alligator mississippiensis; assembly: GCF_030867095.1. Taxonomy (NCBI): domain Eukaryota; kingdom Metazoa; phylum Chordata; order Crocodylia; family Alligatoridae; genus Alligator; species Alligator mississippiensis. The sequence continues at coordinate 70,203,084 of NC_081833.1, forward strand.
TCTTTCTTTGTCGGGACTCATTCTGCATCCTCAGCAATTTAACGTCTGTGCCTCACCGGTAGAACAGTTCTACTTAAAATTAGTATATGTTGCAGCTGGCAGCCATTGAGTTGGGAAGTTGTAATGCATACAAGTGCAGTTTGGATTTTCCTTTAATGTAAATCAGCGATGGAAATGCTTTATTTTATCCAGAGTGGACTTGCTTTAATATGTGTATTTTTAAACAAATGTACTTAACTAAAGAAAACAACCCCAAACACCCAGTCTCTCCTCCCCCAACTGGGGTTGTGTTTTACCTTAAGGTCTGTCTCGATCCAAAATCCTACCGAATATAACACATGGGTTTTTTTGCCTCAGTCTGGCTTGCTGCTTTCAAATGATGGGGTATAGCCTTGATTTCTGGGGTAATAATTACCTGGGCTTTGCCTTCAGTTGGTGGTGTTTGTTTTTTAAATCAAGATAGCTATCTAAGTTAAAAATACAAAGAAATCATGAATGAAGGCAGGGGGGGATGGAATCTGATCTTAGTTCTGCCAGTGTTGATCAAGGATGTTACCACTAAAGCTAAGATAAGAACAACCAGAATGAGCCCCTGAGAGTGGAAGAATTTGGGATTTTAAAAAGAGGTACTTAGTTGGGAAAGGGCTGAAAGTAGTACTTTTCATCTAACTGCTGTTTGGAAAGTCAGTGCTACAAGTTTGTTCAAAAAATCATCTATTTGGATTTATTTTGGAAAGGAGGACTTTTTAGAGCCTGTTGTTCTTGTAAGCCAAGGTCACAATTATACTTTCAGACCCTTGTGTTTTTGGGACCTTGTCTGTGTGGGTTGTCTTTCACAGGGTAGAGGCTCTGATTCCTGTTTGGACCACATAGCACTTTCTCCCTTCCCTTGCCTGAGTTGAAAGCCCCCGCCATTTGAGTCTGACATAAATATCTGTTGTTTCCATAGAAAGTGTGCTGTTTCACAGAAGACTGGTGTTCTGGGCAATACATTGAAGAGATTCGTAGGTATAAGAGGAAGCGAAAACAGCCTCTGAAACAATGGGGAGGTTTAAAAAAACTGCTCTGCTTCTGCCAAGCTCTTTTTTTTTGGGTTGTCATAGAAATGTGCCAGTCTGTGTGTCTCTCAGATGAGCTCACTAAATGAATGGCTGTGCAGGATGAGTCTGGTTTCAATGAAGATGTTTGTACTTGAGGAGCACAGATGGTCTAAAACCACAACCCAGAATCTAAACACCCCTGAACTTCGTGGGGGAGGGGAAGAGGCAGGAGGTGAAATCTGAGTTTCATGACTTGTACAGCTCTGTCCTGCTTAGCTGCCCAAAACAAGAGTAAGGAAAGTGGGCCTTGTTCTTGGTAGGGGAAGGGAGGGAGATGCAAAATGGGGTGGGAAGATTTTCTTAAGTGGATTCCTTTGCAGTGATGGGGTTTATGCAATTTCAGTAACAGGTCATGCCAAGAGTGACCTGGCCTGTCTGTTCTTTCCCATAAGCAGCAGTCTGAGGGATGTCTCAAACCTTTTTCCTTCCTGACCTGTCTGTCTTAAACAAACCTCAGTAGCATATCTCATTTGCAAACGCTCTCTCTTGAGGTCAGATCTTCAGATTGTAGGGTAAAGCTTGGAAAGAAATGAACTCTTTTTACCTGCAGAGGTCCTGTGGTAGTTTCAGGACCTTGATCTTCACTTGCCCTTTACACTGCTGGAATTGGGGCGTAAATACCATCTAAGTCTAGGGGTATGCTTACTAGAAGGCAGTATACCCGTGAGTGGCCTGGAATGACGGCAATTTCAGGGAACATGGAAAACTAACAGATTAAAACATTCGTAGTCAGTGACAAATAGTGCCTTTCAAAATGAAACCACTGTCATCAGAGGTTTGCATTGTTGAGAAGCATGCACTTTAAAGACTTCCATGCAGGCCTGTTTTGAATATAACTAAGCCTCAACCTTGGCTACAGCATGAAACACAGCTGTTCAGGCTTTTCTCTTGATACTCATTGTTACATGTTATTCTGTCTTAAATGTACTGCTTGAACTTTTATTGGAAAGTGAGATTTGGGTGGAAGCTCTCTCCTACTTAATGAGAAGTATAGTTTAAGCAAAGATCAGTTGTTTTTAAGTTTTTTGCAAAGGCTATGAGAAGGCAAACCTTTTCTAATGCTCCTTCTCAGTGCTTTTCAAAGGCTAGAATTCCCTGTTAAGGACCTTACGATTTATTGCTCTGGGAATATCTGTAGTCCCTAATAATAATATCCTTTTTATCTACCTATCTTGCCTTATTGTTTTGTACTTCGACCGAATAGAAGATACGCAGATATAGACACCACAGGTATCATTGGGGATTGAACCTGGGACCTTCTGTGCTGTAACGCAGGCATCTGGTGCTTGGTTTACAGAATTTAATTACATATAAGTAGTAGGCCCTTTTCATCACTGGGGGTCATTCATAACACTGGAGGGGGAGACCTGATCACAAACACAAGCTGATATATTGCCTATGTACTTTTTTCAAAAGTGGATGCCAAAATATTTCTTCAGTATTAGCACAGCAACTTTGAGTTAAGAATTGATAGACGGATAAAATGATGCACAGAAAGAGAATACAAGCCTAGTCAAAGGTACAGAGAATTTGGGAGGCCTGATTTCCATTCCCAGCTCTCACCAAGGGGCAAGACTATGGAGATCTGGGTTAGTAGCTAGGAGCTTCTCAGTTCTTCCAGATGTGCCACTGACTCACTGTACGGACCTGAAAAGAGGCTTGATGGCTCTTTGTGGTTTCTCATTTGAAAGATGGTGTTGATATGCTTTCTTACTACAGATTAGATGCACTAATGTTTAATTAATTAAAGAGCCAGTATCAACTTGAAGTATTTAGACGGTTCAATTTAAAGTATAAAAAGCACCTTTTTACGTAGAGTACCCCATAGAACACCCTTTGACATAATATGTCCGAATACATAAGGTTTCTTCTCTCTCTTTTGGTCTTGGAAAAGAAAATAAATGTAGAATTAGTTGTTGGTTTCTTTTTCATCTCCCTCTCTGTGGTAATGTTTTCAGTAGGAGAATAAATGACCAGTTATACAAAACTATAGAGACAGTGCTACTGATTAGACAATTAGTAGTGTCAAATGCAAAATTAAACCAGGTAGAGACTAAAAATCATGTTTTCACTAGTATCTCTCTTGAGATGGTCCTTGTAACCATAGTAGGAATGGCACTTTTAGGCAGAAATGTCTTTTTTTTCTTTTTTCTTAGAGAAACAAACTGACTTTTTTTTTTTTTTTTTACACCACCTTGAGAAGGTAAAGCTCTGCATCAGTGTTGAGTGTTAGCTGCAAGGTTTCAACACCTTGAACCTGAAGCCCTGGTTCAGGGTCCATCCTTACCAATGGAAAGATTCCTGTTGACTTTGGTGGGCTTTGAGTCAGGTTCTGAGAGGATAATTCATAAGCTCTCATTTTAATGTTATTAACTGGTGTTTTAATTGGTTAAGTTCACATGGATCTGGAGAAAAATGTTACTTGATCTGAGATGCCACCTTTGTGGCACATGCTTGCAGTGCTGTCTCAAAAGCTTGCACTGAAGGAGACTCCACTAGAAACAAATGCTTCCAGTGGAAGAGCCTTCCTTTCCATCATAGATTGCTCTCAGTCTGTAAGTTTGGAGTCTGTTTAGATTGACCTTCTCGTGGGGATTTGTATGTGGGGTTGTTGTTTTTTGTTTTGTTTTTTTTTAACTTTTAATATGAAATGCAGCTTTGACATTCAGACTGTCTGAAACAAAAACAGAGAAGTCTCAACATGAACAGAGAATATTTTTAAAGGACTTTATGGCTCTAAGTTCCTAACAGAGTCCAGATGTCTCCTATCTTTGCTCTTTCTGCAGCATTTTCTGGCTGCAGCGTATTTTGATTTTTGAATCTGGGCCAAGTTGTGTGCCAAGTCCTGAAATAAAGTAAATCAGTGAGTTGTTCTTGGACATTTCTCCTTAATCCAACCAACCCAAATCAAACTTGAGCTCTGACCTCAGGACTGCACATTCAAATATTTTCCTTTGCCTCCTCCATTTCAAAGTAGCAAAAGCAGGAGATTACCACTTTGCTGTAGTTAAGCAGACGGCTTATACGACATTCATGCAGCTGAAGCAACTGTGTTCTTTGGGACCTGGTGCTTGTTAAAACACAGGCAACATCTGCTAGCTCCCTGTGGTGCTTCACCATGACTCCTGTCATGTGGGTCAGGGTGCATACTGAAAAAGGATGTATCTGAAGGCATGCATTTCATTGGGAATTAGGCAGGCACTGAAGGGGAATATTTTCCTAGTCATCTCATGTGAAAGAGTTAACTTGAGACATTGAGCTAATACCACCCCCCAGAACTCCAATCAGGACTCAATCACAGGGCAAGCAGACTCTCTCCTGTGTGTTTGTGGTTTCTTATACAAACACTTACCTCCATGGCATCTAAGCACTCTGCTCCATTGAATTTGGCCTGTAGTGCTATGATTTCACAGACCACCTCTCCACCCATTATATAACATCCCTGTGACAGCAGCAACAATTGCTTGTATTGCAGAATAATATGCATTAAGATGCTATTTTTTTCGGTGTATTTTCAGGTCTGTTTAGCTGCTAGGAACAAGGAGAGCTAGCATATTGCCACTCTCTGTGAACAGCTATCTCCCCCTTGGCTGCCCCCAGCACTTGGATATTACCTTCTGGGAAATTGGGTTCAAGTGCCTGAATTGGAGAAAATAATTGACTTCTAGTCCCTTGTCAGAAGCTGACTCCCAAGTTTGCTGAATTTAGTATGCAAATTTTCTATTGACTTCAATTGGCTTTTGACTAGGCTTGCAAGTACATGTACTCATTTTCAATAGGGCAATCTGGTCCTTTATAAGGGAGCAGATAGCCCTGTTAATGAAGCCTAGCAGTGGGCGGTCAGCTAATGTGAGAATACCCAACTAGCAGTTAAAACCCCAGAGAAATGGTGGAAGGAACAGTTTGTGGCCAGGAGGCAGACTGGAATCCAGAAAAGTTTGCTACCAGGAGGGGCCATGGTATTGGGCCAGACCTAAAAGACCAGTCCCTAGCTGGAGAAGGGATTAGAGTTTTTTTTGTGTTTTGTTGTTGTTGTTGTTTTGTTACTTTGGTGCCAGGACTGTGTGTTTATTTAGAGGACTGGCTGAGGAGCTCCTGAGGGAGCAAAGCCAGTCTGCAAGGCAGCAGGAATACCACCTGGTTAACACCACTGACCATTCATACCATGTCTTCTGGCATGACTGACCATCTTCCATGCAGCAGGGGCCAAGATTGGAAGGAATACAAGTACCCAGAGGCATTTGGGATACAGTTGCATTGACATTGGGGGTGGGATTTAAGAGCATGCTCTCTGGTCCTCTCTTGGTTCTCTGTGAATTAGGGCAGTGCTGAACACTTTTGAAATGCCCTCCTTGGGCACTTTTATTGACCAGTGCTTCCCCAGAATTAAAGGGCAACTACACATAAAACCTAGATCAAAACTGACATTTGAAGCAATGCACATTTTCATTGCAGTACAAAATGGCATCTAGTCTAAGTGTCACACATGTAGATCAGAGTATGTAGTTTAAAAGGAACATAGCTGAAATTCTTGGCAACGGGGCTCTCTGTCTACTTTATAGATGAGCGATATTTAAGATAAGGGAAGTGGTGCTGTTTGTCAGAAATATGTATAAAGAAGGATACATGGCATTGGGTCTGATTTTTGCCAAATGTGAAGAGATTCTTAATTTTTTTACATTGCAGTAGTGCTTCAGGCCCTCAAACAGGTCTGGGTCTCTTACTGTGGACACAATATAAGAAATAGCAAACTGTAGCCTCCAAGCCTAGCCCAACTAGTTATGTGTAGAGGAATATATTTGTATTTTTCAGGTAATACAGATTTCCCTCACTTTATGCTGTACACACGTTCCTGGAAAACGGCACATAACTCAAATTTGCATAAAGGGAACCCACTTTACAATGTAACAAATAGAGATGCGTTCCAAGACCTCAACTGTACTGACCCCCAGAAACCGTTTCTACCACTTTTACAAGACAAATTTGGTACTTGCCAACAGCAGCAGACAGTACACACAAGCACAGGGCACTATCATAATGGGGATGGCAACTACAGAAACACGTGTCACAGACAACGAATGAAGAGCACAGATTCACACAGGAGATTATTTTGGTGCGTGCCACTCCCACAATGCACCGCACAAAGCAACTGACTACGGGCTTCCACCACACCAATCGCATAAGAATGAATTTACCTTGCATATAACAAGTTTTTGGTATAAAAAGGGTCATTGCATAAAAGAAAATTTGCACATGCAAGCGAGGGTAACCTGTATTGTAGTTAAATTGAATTAATCATTCTGAGGCATTTTTGCTCCCTATGTTTTAGCAGTTTGACATGCAATTATACAATTATTATGCAACAGTGAATACCAGGGCTGTAGTAAATGAGACAGTTTAGAAAGAAATTCTATAAAATGTTGAAGGAGTGATCTCAATCCCAGTATATTTTTGTAATTCTTTTGTCACTTACTAGGAGCATCTGCACATACATGGTTTATTTTCCATGATTTTTGTGAATCCACATCGAATGTAGCAGCAATACCGTGCTTGATACCGATCTCTTGAGTGTTGAGGACTCTTTCTGGCCTTGTTATTTGCTCCCTGAAATTGGGATGCTGGGCATATATCTATTGTGTATGTTAAGTTCAGACAGCATTGTGCTGAGAAATAGCAGTGCTCTAAGACAGTGACATTACAGTTCAGGAGGTAATGTAGAGTGGACTCGGCAAAGCGTTGCCTGGTACTATAATTGACCATGTGCCTTTTTTACTGTTATCCCCCAGCTTCTCTTTTCTGCACAGTCCAAATACAGCTCTCCAGTTCTTCACCCCACATTGGGGTGTGCAACTCCGTCATAGTCTTGTCATTCAGATAGAAGCCAGTAAATGGAGGAAGTGAAGAAAATGCTGGGACTGGCTGCTTAGAAAAGTGACTCTTAGTGGAGAGACATGGCTCCTGGCCTGGAGGAATTTCCTCTAAAGAAGCATTCTTGCTTAGTCCTGTCTTCCACAGGTGAAAAACCATCACAGCTCCTTAGGAACCAGGCAATAAACTCAGTATAATTTGTTGAACAGCATCTGTTAATATATTTCCTTCTTCAAACAGAGAGGCCTCCAGACTTTGTTTCAGGGAAGTACAAAGATGGGCCTTGTAACCTGTCCTGGAGGTTGGTGGTCTCTTGGCCCAGTGGAAGATGAATTCGAGACCTGAGTTGTCCACCATGGGTATCCTGTCTCTAATGTCATGATGCAGGAGCTATGTCTGCAGAAGTCTTTGCAACAGCTGACCTCGTGCATAAGGAGAAGAAAAGCCCCAATAACACAGTTTGTGTTATACCTGGAAGTCAGCCTGCTTTATAAAGAGCAAGGGACCCATGTGCCCATTGTAAGTAAATGGGCAGCCCTTGTCTGTACTGGCGGCATTGTGGCCTTGAGGAACAGCATCATATGGAGAATATCACAGGAGCCCAACTAAGCTCCTGTGCACCACTAATTGAACTGCACAGCACTATCTGTTATGGTGGCACCCTGATAGATCCCTTTCTTTTTCCCAGATACCCAAATTCATGATAGGTTATTTAATTACTTGACCAGCTGGGAAGAAAGAGAAGAGGCATTTTGCTCCAGTCTTTTATTCTCCTGGCTAAGAACCCTTTTGAGCCTGCGTTGCAGTTTCATGGTGTGAAGAGGGCTGGGGTTGCCTTGCATTGTACCAGCATAGACTTCTTCAGATTATAAAACAAGGGAACCTTTCTCAACACAGTTTTCCCCAGATGATGTAAACATGTCATCTGAATGTCCTAATCCAGGGGAGTCAAACTCACCTAGGGCTCTGGGGCGGATCCAGACTTTGGGGCTCCTTGTGGGCTGGATTAAGCTCAGGATATGAGGGCTGCTGCAGTAGCTACCAGGGTGGTGGCAGTGGGTCCATTGTTGATGACGGTAGTGAGGGGAGCAGTGACAGCAATGAATTTGACGGGTGACTTCAGGCGTGGTAGTGACCAGCCAAGCTGGCTGCCAGCAACCTTGACCAATGGAGCCAAAGCACCCTGGATTCTGCAGCTGCATAGAGAGACTCCACAGGCCAGATCTGGCCTGTAGGCAGTAGTTTGATGCCCCTCTCCTGGGTTGAAAGGGTTGTGGTAGAAGTGCAGACAAAAGGGCTTCCATTTGTGGGTGTGTATCTTGGAAATACAGAGAGAAGGTAACTGGAGATCTTAAGGCTTAATATAAAAGGTTATGGTTTTGGGCTCAACTTCATGCAGAATAAGAATGAAGGAACTGAGTTTGAATATGAAAGACTGCTGGTGATAAGAGGAAACCACATTTTTTAAGACTATGACTTCAGCAAATGATAAAATCTAATGCCTTGTACAGATCAGTGGCATAACTATCATGTCTCATATTTGCTTAATTTTTCCCTCGTCCACTATGAAGGCGGTAGGAAGCAGTTTTCATGCTTCCCTGGCAGCAAGATTTTTGAATGTGGGAAACCTGATAGCATGTCTACATAAATACCAGACTTTGGCCTGGTGCCCCTTCTGGTTTCCTTAAGGACTGGGAAGTGATGGGAAGAATGTGTTTCTTCCGTATGTAGTCATCGCAATCATAGTAAACTAACGCTGATACTCAGCTTAGTCTACCTCAGCTCACTTAGCTGCTGCAGCATGTACAGGGGGTCATTGGCAAGCAAATGAGACACCACAGCTGGTTGTGTCTGCCTGGGGTTAACAAGAGAAACTAAAAGGCAATTTAATGTTGCTTCGTCCATGATGTGCAGGCTGGGGATGTTAGTCCTTGTTTTAGAGCCCAAATGCACGTCTGTCACCTGAATGCTACGAGTGGCACAGGGAGCCTCTTGTGTATGGCACATGGCAGACTGGGGAGATGACAGGCAGCACAGCAACAGATTGGGCAGAAAGCAGAGCAGTAAATCAGACAGGAAGCAGAAAGTAGAGCTGCAGGTCAGGCAGGGAGCATGGCAGGAGCAAAAAGCAGAACAGCAGGTGAGATAAGGAGCACAGGGCAGGGAGGAGAAAGCAGAGCAGCTGATTGGGCAGGAGAAGGAGATGGGAATGGTACTCGAGGGGAGGGCACAGGGCTAATTTGGTATGCCTGCCAGAAAAGGTTGGCTCCCACTGATCTGCATTATGCTCTCAAAGTCTGGTGTTAGCTGTCAGTTGTTTGCTCATTTGTATCTCTTTTCCGTGCATGATTGGCAGACTCTTAGCCATTATAAAGACACTCAGTCAACCTGGGCCTTCCCCCTCCTCCCCCCCACCTCTATTTGTGCTAGCAGCAGCTGTCACAAGTAAATCCCCTTTAATGTTATATATTGAGTCCTGTTCAGTTTGGTATCTCATGTACAGAGAGAATGCACACGCATATGTTAAAAAGCTCTGCTATGGTCATGTCAATGGGTTGACTCGGAATGACGAGAGCCAGGGAATTTGGAGACTTTCCCCTGCAATTTTACACTTGTAAAGTTGGTTTGACATGGTTTTATATGAAGCTTAGGGCAAATAAAAGTAATTTAAGTAAAATACCAACAGCAAACCCCTCGGAAGTCCCAGTTCCTATAGCGGCCTAATGACTTACCAACTGAATCTGTGAAGCTTGCCAAACTATAGCAAAATGGTTTGAATTATAGGAATATAAACAAAAAATGTTGCGATGAGTATGGAGCAGAGGCAGAAAGGCCTTTTGGATGTTCTGAGAGAATGCTCTGTTTTATTTGAACTGGAACCACCATATTTATTTTGTAGGGGATGACAGGGAGGGTTGCACCCTCACTGTGGGTCGGTGCTAATTTCAGACAGCCTGTTGGCAAGCAGACGGAGTGGAGATGAAATTGTGTGCGTCAACCACCGTAAGAATGAAGATCCTAAAGAATCCACAGACAGCTTTTATGGCACCTGCCCTGCAACGTGCTGGCTGCCCTAAAATCTCACTGAGGGTGCTCAGTATGTTGTAGGATTGGAGTCAGACAGCTCTCGGTGTATACAGCTGCGCAGTAAGGACTGAACTGGCATACACTTTGACTTCTGCGGAGACTCTTTACGATAGCAACCCCTTATCACACCCATAGGTTCCCACATGAGAGTAACGTTATGCATATGAGTAATCCTTGAGCCCATGTGATTGCTGGATTGCAGACATGTCTTTGGGAGTGTGTGCATCAGGTTTTGGGCTGGAATGTCAGGCTTTGACCAACTCTGAAGAAAACTTGCTTGTTGCATAATTAAGACGTGCTGAAGAGAATTGTTGAAATGTTATAATGTAAGGGGGTGCCTTTTGTTATCCTTGCCTTATAGAAGTATACCCTTAGCAAGCACATATCTAAAATAACATTTCTGTGTAAATATATGGGCAGAACAGAATATGTGATAGTGTGGTGTTGAATAAAAGCATTTTTTTTAGTACTCATTTAGATTAACCCATTTGTGACCCAGCTATGGTTAACTCTTCCGTATGGGACATCCAGCATGCCATCCCCGCAGTGTATTTTTTGTAATTACTCGGTCCTTGTCACTGTAGCATCCAAGTGCCTCAGAAACATTAATCTCATGAAGGTTTGGGGAGGATAAGGTGATCTAAGGCCAGCAGCATGCGACTAGGTTGTCGTGAGGTGAAAGAAGGGCAGAGCTACTGTGGTTTAGCTTCCATTTGCCATGGAGTACGAGCACGCATGTGAGCTGTTACCGTGTAGCAGCAGACGCACAGTAAATCCCTGCCACAGTTTACATCATGGTAGATTGGTCATGATCCCATGCCCTAATTATCTCTTTTGTATGGATGGGGACCTGAGACCTGAGGCCTGTGTTTTTGCCCCAGGTCATATAAAAAGTCTGGTAGACTCAGAAATTGAATCTATCTCTACTTGGGTCTCTCTGCTTTACTGAGGCTGAATGGGCTGCTGCTGATTAACTTGTTGAGCCTATTTTGATTTGTACAACAAGAAAGTCGATACTTTTAAAAAATAGATCGGATGCCATGGTATCGAGTGTGTGCAGGTGTGTGTTACATAAACCAGATGTATTATCTTTATTGAGCATCAAGTCCACGGCAAGTATGGAGCCTTTTAATTTATTTTGTGTTTAGATAAAAAGCAGTTGACCAGCTCCTAAAAGAATATATTTTCCTGCCTAACACCCCAAAAAGTGTTCAGGGAATTTTACTGAATCTTTCCAACAAAAAAAAATGCATTTTTTTTTTTGAGAAATAATAATTCTTAACACTTCCTGACAGGTTTATGCCTTTAAAACCCTGTACAAACATGAACTAATCATAGCACTAACTATAATAATGTGGAAAATAAGAATCAGCTTATAACTGTGCTGTCTCTTGTCCTTTTCTTTTTGTTGTTTTATTGACTGAGAGAGAGAATTTCTGATTTTTTTTTCCTGTGGCCTCATGCATATAAAACCGGAAAGTTTTGTATGCCATTCATGAAATGTTCCCCAAGATGTTTTCTCAGTCCTATGCATGAATGTATAATAGAGGCTGTAGAAAAATAGGTCAGTACATATGTTGGAATCTGTCTCCACTGCTGAAGACTGCTGTGACACCTAATTTCATGAAGCAGCCTCCCTGTGTTACCTAGCTTCCTTGCTTGCTAGCTGTTTGCAGTCTCTTCATCTATGAAGCTTACAGGTGAATTTTACAAAGTGGCTTTTCAGTTTCTCTGATTAGTGCTCAGTTATTGATTCCTGAATGCTATTACGACACTAAATCTTTCTTAAACTTTATTAGCATTGTTGTGGACCACTTCCCAAGTAGCTCTGCTTTTCAGCTTCTCAGTGAATAAGCTGAAAATCATTAGCAAAAGCTAATGGAAAAATTAGCAATAAGAAACACCATATGTTCCTCTGAAATGACTTTTCAAGTAGCAAGTAACACCTAAAATTAATTAAAGAATTAGAATATTTTTACAATTTGTTTCCTTTGTGCATCAAGAACATCTTTCATTTAGTCAGTCTTGATATTTCCTATTTAGTGAATTGGCTGCCTCTTCTGTTTGTGTGGCTCTGCTGCACAGTAGCTATGAGGCAATGAATATTGGGAGGCAGTGGCTGAAGCCTTCTTAAAAAGAAGCCCCCCACCCTGTTCTTTCCCTATGGACCAGTGCTTCTTAACCTTTTTCCTACTGGGACCCATTTGCAGAGCTCCATGGCCTGTCCCAACCAACACCCCCCTGGCCCTGCCAGTGCCTTACCCCCAGTCTGTTGCCTCCCCCACTTCTGGGCCATGCTGGTGTCTGACCTGCAGCTCCCTGCCTCCTCCAGCCCTGCTGGAGGGCCCCCCAGCTGCCCCTGTCCTGCTCGGGCCAGAGCACGGTGGCGGCAGCAGTGAAGTGAGTCCGGCTCTGGCAGGGAGGGAGCAGGAGGAGAGGCCTGTGGCACCCCCCATGCCCTGGGCTGGGGCTGCTGTGCCCCACCAGGCAACCTGGTCATGGCCCCTCCCATCCCCCAGGGAGCGTCTCCCGGCTGCTCCACCCCCTACAGGCACCAGCCCAGGTGCCGCCAGCTGGGCCACACAGCTCCATTCCACACCCTTCCCCCTCTGGAAGGACAGGCACCTTCCTGTCGCCTCTCTGCCCTGCCGCAGCTTGTGACCCTTTGAAACGTTCTTGCAACCTACTTTTGGGTTGCGACCCATGGGTTGAGAAAAGCTGCTATAGGCTAATTTCACTACAAGTAGGAAGCTCCCTGAACCCAGAATTGCAGCCTTTATATGGCAGTGCATTATTAAAAGAACTAAGAGCACTCATTCTTCACCCTGAACGGCATTGCACTATACTTGTGGTCATTCAAAGTCTCTGTATCTTCATCTGTCTCATTAGTGCACCAAGCATCCTGGCACTGCACTAACAATGTTAAATGTATATAGTATAAATACACTGTCTGTTACTATGTGTTTGCACAATTTTGACACAACGAGGCCTTTAGGTGCTTTTGCAATACAAGTACGCTGCACTGTTGAAGTAAGTTATACTGTGCTGTGGTAGGGTGTCGAAATTCTTATTTCAGTGCATTGGAACTTCCCAATACTTAATTCCAGCTTTCACATGGACTCTTCTCTTACTTTGGAAACATGGAATGCCTTCTCTCTCTGAACCTCAGTTTCTCTAGCTGCAAAAATGGTGTTAAACAGTTCTGTATCCTTAGGAGGTTTACAGACATAAACTAGTTAATATTTGCTAAGTGCTTTGAAGCAGCATGGTCTGAGGATATATGCTGTATAAAGTCAGGATAAATCATGCTCTTGCCAAAACTACTGTCATTAACCGCTCTGGGTTTGGGGAAAGAGTCTCTGCACATACTCTAACAGTTACTTTTAACAGTCTCCTTTTAAGCAAACCCAACATCTTGGCGTCATTGCAATGAGCAGGTTGTAACGGCATAACTTTTAAAAACACTGTGGTTTATTATTTCCTACTAGCTACAACAGCCTTTTCTCTTTTCATCAAATCAGTTGATTAGTGAAATTCCACAGGGACTGATGATAGTTCTTCAGCTCAGTGGATCTAGAGAATGACATTCTTGTTGTTAGTCTAGCAAAGGTCCCCCAAACATGCAAGTTACAGTAATTCAGCAACAAAAGAAAAGGAGAACCTAGAATCAGTGACGCACGTACAGAAATTCTACTTCCCATTCTTGGTGTCCTGGCTTTGGGTTTTGAGCACAGTAAGCAGCTTTACAGAAAAGAATGTCCTCTTTTAATAAAACTTAACTCCTTCTGTCCTAGTGGGTTGTGTTACCGTCTTGGATGTTCTGTGAGATTTCTTCATGTTTCTATTGCCTTGATTTAGAAACTGTCTGCAGAGTTTTTTACTAGGAGTGCACAGGAGGGCTATAATGCCTCCACCCAGGGTCTGTTGTAGAAGTGATGCTTGCTCTCTCTAAACTTGCGTACCTTGTCCTCAGAACGGCATTATGTATTCACCACTTCCCTTGGGGCTCAGCAAGGTGAAGATTAGTGACAGTGGAGAAGAAGGACAGTCCAGAGGTTAAAATACAGGATTAGAGAGAACATAGTCTGAGCCCTGTTTAGCTAAATAAATAATAAAAATCCTGCGTGCCTTAATTTTCCCATCTGTAAAATGGCAGTAAGAAAACCTCCTCTCTCAGGCTACTGAGACGCAATTTATAATTTCTGATGAAGCATTTTTTAATATAAAAAATACTGTCACTGGAGGAAGAACAAAATTGTATTCTCTGAGGGTGCAAGGTTTGGGAGGAGGAGGGGAGGAAAGATCACGAGTGAAGAGCTTTCAGTAGAGAAGCCAAAAAATTTTCATCAGTATGTTTTTGGGTTGGAACATTTTGATTTTTGCCAAAAAGTTTTGTTTTCTTTTTGTTTGTTCTAATTGTCCTTTTCATTTCAGGTTGGTTAGACCTGACTCAGACTTTTCATTTTCCTTTCCAATTGTATGTTCCTGTTTTCCTGAACTGACCTGGAATGTTTCAGTTTGTATTTGTTTAGCACAGCGTTGCCTTGCGGGAGTTGAAGTTTGGCATACTCTGTGGGGTCCAGGGAGGTCTAGTTCTTCCACGATGCAATGTAGATTCCCATTGATGAATTGCGTGGCACATCATGCATGTCACATGGGAGAATCACGGGAGAACAGCCTATGAGACAAAATGGTGACATTAGATTTGCATGCTACAGGTCCTGCAAGACAATCCACCAAAGTGGAAAAATGCAGTTTCGTATTGAACTGATTGAAAATGAAGCATTCCAATTGTGTTAACATGTTCTGAGCATTTTGATATCAGGGATACCAAAATCATCTTTTCCAAAATTTTGGAATTTCCCTTGCCTGAAGTTGCTAGATTTTATCCTGATTTGGGTGATAACAAATGTTGAAATTTGCTAGAATCTCCATATGGTAGAAATTCCATGTTTTGCTCCACTCTACCTTTAAGACAGTAATTTAGCCTATGGTATTTTCCACACTGATTTTTATGGTTGGGGGTGTTCACAATGGAAGAGCCTTCATTAGGGATGGCTTTAGCATTGTCCATAAGAATGGCTAAGACAATGTGCTACTGCTCCATGTGAGCTAGAAATCTCCTGGCTTGTGTGCTCTATGCCGCACTTTCCAGCAGCAAAGCAGTCCTGTTGCATGAGTTACTAGTCAGGAATACCCTGGCTAATGCCACAGGGGAGAATCACCCTATTAAACTGTACCTTTTGTGTGATAATACTGGAGTTACAGCTTTCACTCCCTAAGGAATAGCTGGAGAGTTGCATGAAAATCTCAACGTTTAAGATCACGTTGAGATGCCCTTTGATTTAAAAATGAAGGGGCCAGCTTTAATGGAGAGCCCCTTGGGGAATAGAAAGTTGGTGAACCGCATAGAATTTAGGGAATTGCAAGGAGATTTACACATGGATTTGGGTCTGGGATAATCTTTGCATCTGCCACAACAAGCATTTTTAATGAGGGAAGGAGAGAGAGCCATGGGGAGCTGCAGGGAAAGAGGTTTTCTGAGATGATGCACTGTTGACTGTCTGGTTTTTACTATGAACTGACTGTAAAACAGTGTGTTCTTCCTTTCACCCCATTTAAAAATTCATGTGTGGTGCAATATCCTCATGGTGCAACTGGAGGATAGTTCTTTCTCAATTCTTCTATAGGCTGAAGAGGACTGCGAGACAGACGCAAGGCCTCACCTTCTGAGGTGTTGTCTTCATCAAACAAATTGGGAAAAAAATAGACTGCAAGAAAGGGGCGTGTATGTGTGTACGAGTCAGAGGGGAAGTGGTTAGTGCTGTTAGACAAGTCCTGTTTGGTAAGTCTTAGTCCTCCACTGTGCAAACCATTGTGTGGAGATGACGTGAGAAGTTTGTTACAGGATTCAGGAAATAAACTTGCGCTGAGACGCTAGTTCTTGTGCCGAACTCTTCTCCCCTGCCAGGTTCTTTCCCACTGGAATTAAAATTTGATAAGGGATGTTGAAAGGATTGAAATGGAGTAGGAAATGAGAGAGTTGTTGAGTTTTGTATTCTCAAATACTGCTCTAGATGTATTTCAGGCTTTAATTAAAGGTCCTTCTATTAGGGCCAGCATTAGAAAAATGGCCTCATTATCATGTCACAGTGTTGATTTCCACAGTTACCTCCCAATTTACCCAGGTGCCTGTCTAGAAAAATGCTAGGCAGAAAAGAAATACATTTGGGCTTCACTTTCTCTTCTCCCCAAGCCCATTGAACTACGTTATCTTACAGACCTTTCAGTATAATTTTGGAATACAGCAACAGTTATAATTAACCAACAGGATCACAATGAATGATATCAAACTCAGATGAACCTATCAGGAGAAAAAAGTATTTCTGCGGTGCATTTTATATTAAGTAAGGTTCTATATGTCATAAAGGGCCTTTTATACAGAATACATGTTATATAATCCATGCTGGATTTAAGTAGGAAATGTAATTTTCGTTCTCAGACAATAGAGAAATAAAATAATTAGCTGAATGCATGGGAAGAAGAGCTTGCCAAACTTAGCAGAGGTGCACATATGTAAGGATAGTGTCAGTGTCCTTTCTTTGAGTGCGTGTTCTGTCTTACAAGTGTATCAACCTTCTACTAAATCCCTCAGATCTCACTGGAAGGTGATGGAAGTTGATATATTCAACCCTTTGGCAGGAGGTACTCAGGGCCTCACAGGATTAGGTCCTAATGTACCATGGTGCAGTTCAATGTGCAAGTTTAGATAAATTAGGCTGAGGTGTCTAATGCAGAAGATGAACCTTGGCTGTGTTCACCTGACCACAGGTTTGGTGACCCTTTTCTTGCCTGCCAGGGGCAGGGGGTCAGACTAGATGGCCCACTGAAGTCCCTTCCGACCCTAGAATCTATGAACTGTTCTGAGAGCGCTGCTACTCTGGCAAGGAAGTGCCAAAGAAAGCCTCGACTAAATTTAGATGGATTCTCACAAGACCAACCCTTAAAGGTCTTGTTTCAGGCATCTGGTGCGTCTCATGGGCGTATCATTTTTTTAAAGTATGGTGGTGTTTATCTAAAACAGTCTGATCATAAGCCACTGAACAAAGGTTAGGGACCTGTTCGACTGATTTGTTGAAGGCTTTGAAAACTGCTGATATCAGGTAGCATATAAGGCATAGCACCACGTTACACTTTTTCTAAGTCAAAAGTGACAGGAAGTCTGAAAGAAAGACACCTCTTTCACTCTTACCTCGTAGAGGGTGATGAAAAGATGACATTCTGGTAGCTTATTAGGGGTTGCTGAAATGAAGCATTCTTTTCTGTGGCAATGTGTCAAAGGCCATCTCAGTGATTTTTTTTTTTTTTTTTTTTTGCATGGACTTCACTCCAGGTTTAATATAATTGCTGCAATAAATTTCTTTCTGAGACTCAACGGATAACCTGGAGGGGGTGGCCCTTCTCTGGACCCTCTCCAGGTTATCCGCATCCCTCTTGAAGTGCGGTGCCCAGAGTTGCATGCAGTACTCCATCTGCGGTCTGACCAGCACCCGATAGAGGGGAAGTATCACCTCCTTGGATCTGTTCGTCGTGCATCTGCTGATGCACGGTGGAGTGCCATAGGCTTTTCTGGTGGCTTCGCCACACTGCTGACTCAGTGTGGGCAGTGGGGTCCCGCAGGGCTCGGTCTTGGGCCGATGCTCTTTGGTGTCTTCATCGGTGGCTTGGACGAGGGAGTGAGATGTGCTCTGTTCAGGGTTGCGGATGACACAAGGCTGTGGGGAGATGTGGACACGCCGGAGGGCAGGGAGGAGCTGCGGGCAGACCTGGACAGGTTGGACGGGTGGGCAGAGGACAGCGGAGTGCATTTCAACAAGGAGAGATGCGGGGTGCTGCACCTGGGGAGGGGGGATGTCCAGCACGCCTGCAGCCTGGTGGATGACCTGCTGGGTGGCACGGAGGCGGAGGGGGATCTTGGAGTCCTGGTGGACTCCAAGATGAACATGAGTCGGCAGTGTGACAAAGCCATCAAAAAAGCCAATGGCACTTTATCATGCATCAGCAGATGTATGACGAACAGGTCCAAGGAGGTGATACTTCCCCTCTATCGGGCGCTGGTCAGACCACAGTTGGAGTACTGCGTGCAATTCTGGGCGCCACACTTCAAGAAGGATGCGGATAACCTGGAGAGGGTCCAGAGAAGGGCCACTCGTATGGTTAACGGCCTGCAGACCAAGTCCTACGAGGAGAGACTAGAGAAACTGGACCTTTTCAGTCTCCGCAAGAGAAGGTTGAGAGGCGACCTTGTGGCTGCCTATAAGTTCATCACGGGAGCACAGAAGGGAATTGGTGAGGTTTTATTCACCAAGGCGCCCCCGGGGGTTACAAGAAATAATGGCCACAAGCTAGTAGAGAGCAGATTTAGACTGGACATTAGGAAGAACTTCTTCACAGTTCGAGTGGCCAAGGTCTGGAAAGGGCTCCCAAGGGAGGTGGTGCTCTCCCCTACCCTGGGGGTCTTCAAGAGGAGGCTAGATGAGTATCTAGCTGGGGTCATCCAGACCCAGCACTCTTTCCTGCCTATGCAGGGGGTCGGACTTGATGATCTATTGAGGTCCCTTCCGACCCTAACATCTATGAATCAACTGATTTCTGAGTGACACAATTATTTCTCTACTGCTTACCAAACTGACCTTTCTTAAGTTAATGGACCAGGTGTTGTATGCTCATTGGAGAAGAAATGTTTGCTAGTTTTTCAACCAGGCAATTAAAAGATCCAAAGTGATCAGGAAATGGCCACGTGGAAAAGATTCCATCTGACTAGGTGGAAAAGAAGCCTGATAGGTGGATGTTATTTCGACTAGCGGCCTTAATTAAGTTTTACGTTGCCTCTACTTTAAACAGTAATGCATTGTAAGTGGTAACTTAAGAGCAGAGAACCTACCCCCATCGATTCTGTGTCATCAGTGGCTGCATAGGTTAGTTACCAGTCACCAAGCCAAAGATCAGTGCAAAGCTCCTACTAAGCAGCTTTCTATCTCCCTGCTTTGTCCAAGGGAGTTTCGCTCCAGACACACGGAGCTGTGCCCGATAAAAACAAAAGCAAAGGAGAAGCTAGACGAGGATCTGTTGACAGCCCTGACAGAGATCAAATTCCTAGCCCAGCCATGGGATTCTTAAGAGGGGGCTGCTTAAACAGAGCTCTCCTTTGATTAATTGGAGATAGGGTAACACCTTCAGACGTCAGAGCTGTATTCGAGCTTGGAATTAGACTCTAAGGGTCAAAGAGATGAGATGCTTAAGGGAAATGAAATCCTTATTTCCCTCCCCCGCCTTTGGCTGTTGTGCAGACTAGCAAGGCCGACTCATGCACTTTCATTTTAAGCTGGCTCTTGCCCTGCTGTGAGCTGATGGTAGAAACCTGCTGCAGAACTGGCCATCTGTCTTCATTTCCTTGAATCTTGTAGCTTGGGTAGTTTCAAAAGCAAACAGTTTTTTTCTCCCTGTTTTCTCACTTATTGGGAGCTGGTCAAGAGTCTGGAGCTGTCTCATTTGCTCTAGTACCTGTTAAGACTTGGATGTTTATTTTTGTCTCTAATATTTGCAAGTTTTTCAGAGTACACTATCTTGTGAGCTGTTACTGAGCATTGCTTATCTTCCTGGATGGCAGGTATTTTTCATGTCTGTTTGCAGGAAGAGCTGTAAAAAATGTCTGTTGGAAAGGCAAAGTTCAGTGTCCTTCACACCCTATTGAAGGATGCAACAGGGTGTCTAAAGATGCAACCCATGCTGTAAGTGTAAGGGCAGATGGAACAAAAAACCCAAAATATTTTCTTGATATGATTTTTAGTTATCAATTCTGCTGCTTTCTGTTTGTGCCAGCTGGCCGGATTGGAAAGAAGCCATCTCATCTGTGTTGAGATTTACTTTGTTTAGTGAAAAGGCCCCTGTGAAGTGGGGAGCACCAGGTTTTGTTGTTATATCATTGGTCTGTGGCTTTTTTGCATGGTGTCCTTGCAGAGAATAAGGAACACAACTGTAATAATTACGTCTGTTTCCTGCTAAAGTCTGAAAGTTTATTGTTCGTTTTCCAAATCTTAACAGATCAGGCTAAAAAAAGCCAGGCACAATTGTTGTTGCTATGTTCAACCCTAAAGCTTTTCCTATAGGTTGGTACAGTTGAGGGAAGCAAAAGGCCTGCAGTGGGCATTTTTAATTCATTAACTCCCTTTAATTTTATTAGTAAAGATATGACCTGGTGAAGAATATCTTGCATTCAGAAGCTTGTCTAACTGTATCCCAACTATGCAGTTTTTCAATAAAAGACATACCCTAAGAAATCTTTGCCTCTCTCATTAGTAAAGAAAAAACATTTTAAGTTGAAAATGTTAAGAAGCAGATTTGAACAATGTTAGAATCTGCATTTTAACACAGGGGTTGTGCTGATGGGAGTTGACAAGAGTTTCTAAGGAAATGGGTGAAGGAGATACAGAATGTTTTCACCATTAGTTCAGTGGTTCAAATCCTGTCCAGCATGGTCATGATCAGAAGCTGCTGTTGTGTGAAGGTTTATCAGTAGCTTTTGTGAAATTTTTGGGGGGGTTATATAATCCAATTCTAGGTGCCCAAATCAGGGAGTCCCTTCCCCAAAATAGGTACCCTTCATTGTTCGTCTCAAAAGGGAAGTTAGCTAGGGCTGCATGAAGCTTTGGTCCCTGATTCAGTTTAGTGCAGATTCAGGCCAAATCTCCCAATCCAATTCGAATCAGGAGACCCTTTTAATCTCTCCGAATTGAATTGGAACCCTCTGAATCAGTTCGGAAAGATTTGGTGATTCTGATATAGACACAGCTTCTGAGTCCACCGGGGAGCTTGCGGGGGGGCCTCTGTACTCCCACACAGCTTGTTGACTGGTGCCTCCTGGGTCTGGGGGCCACCCTGGGTCCCCTGTGGCTGATTGCTGAGCTGGGGGAGCGTGGGGGGGGACAGCACTCTCCTAGGTGGACTCGGAAGTGGATTGGAAGTGCTTCCGGTCCACTTCCAGGTTTTCTGCTGAGCATGCGGGGGGCCTCCCCGTGCTCCTGTGGGATGCTCCATCTGCCCCAGCATTGCAGTGTTCACGAGCCAGACCTGGTACCTTGAGGTATGTAGAAAAAACATTTAAAGCTGTGTCTATGTCCGAATCCGCATCGAATCTTCAGTTTCAGATTTAGCTGAATTGGGGACAGTGATCCGAATCAACACATCAAACCACTGTCCTTGATTTGGGCCAAATCCGAATCTCCTCCTAAAGTTAGCAATTGAGCAGCCCTGGCAACTGGTGTAAACGGGATCTCTTCAGGACAGGGCTGAGGCAGGTTGGACGAAAAGAAATCTCATGGGGTTCAATAAGGACAAGTGCAAAGTCCTACACTTAGGACAGAACAATCCCATTTACCACTATAGGCTGGGGAAAGACTGGCTAAGGAAAAGGACCTGGGGGTTACAGTGGACAATAAGCTGAATATGAGCCAATAGTATGCCCTTGATGCAAAGAAAGCTAATGGCACCCTGGGTTGCATTAGTAGGAGCATTGCCAACAGATTGAGGGAAGTAATCTTTCCAGATCTGTGCACCCACATGGGGCTGCAGCTTGACCCAACTGGATTTGTCTGGCCTTGCAGACAGGGCCGGTGCAGGGTGACAGAGCAGGGCAGCAAGACTGCGAGAGTAATGGATGGGGAGGGGAGGGGGGGAGGAAACCACACTGCCCTCTCTGCCTCCTGCCACTACCGTTCTCCTCAGGCTGTGGCTTCACTCTGGAGGGGTGGTGGGGAGTGGCAGTGGCCAGGCCATGGTCATGGGGTAGAGCTGCAGCCTGGTGCACAGGCAGTGGGAGGAGATGAGGGCAGTGCCTTCCCATCTGTTACATAGAGTGTAACTCTGTGTGTCTGTTTACCTGGATTTCTTATTAACTCAGCAGCATCATGTGGCATCAAAGTGAGCTGTTAGGGAAATTAACTTAAACATTCATTTTGATTGTGACACAAGGAAATAGTAAACTGCACCTGGTGGCGGCAGCAGTGAGTCTCAATGCTCCGCTCTGGGTCTCGTCCCCTGGGCCACAAGGGCAGCTTCTGCCCGTGCTGGTCTGCCCAGGCTGCAGCCCCATGCCTGCTGTGGGCATGCACCCCTGCCCCCTGCCCCACAGTCCTACCACCTGCCCAACCCACTGGAGGTCTGGTGCCTGGGGATGGGGAACAGCAGGTCGGGAGTGAGGGGTTGGGAGTGAGAGGCACCAGAGGGGCTGGGGGGCTGCAAGTCAGGAGTGAGGGGCGCTGGCAGTTTGCGTTGTGCAAATTGCACAATGATGACTCACTTGGGAGTAATGGAGGGCCACATGTTGATATTGCTATTAATGATTTCCTGTTGATTTCTGTCTTTAAAAGTAAGGCTATTGAGCTGCTTTAACTTTTAGCATGTAATAAGTATATTGGGGCCAAAATACTTGTGTGTTTTCTACTTAAACTATTTACTGGGTTGGGGACCTGGTCATTGGTAGGTTTACAAATGGGTCCTGGTACAAAAAGGTTTAAGAACCACTAGACTAGATGACCTCCTTCTAACCCTAATTTTCTGTGATTCTTTGTTGGGCAGGGTGGCAGGGAAGGGCTGCCAGCTCTGTATTTTATTCCTTGAGAATGAGAGAGGGGGGCAGCTTTTAAATCAGTCCATGCCTCCATTGGCTCAGAAGAGATGCTTCATTTCACTTTAATAGTACAGTTTGTCCCCTTCAGTTCTGGTGAATCCTATGGTAAATTGATAGAGTGTAACTCCGTGTGTCTGTTTACCTGGATTTCTTATTAACTCAGCAGCATCATGTGGCAAAGTGAGCTGTTAGGGAAATTAACTTAAACATTCATTTTGATTGTGACACAAGGAAATAGTAAAAGAGAAAAGTAATTACAAACACAATTGGAAAAGTTCTACCAAACCCATGCTAAAAAGAGCTGTCTCAGCATCTTAGAAAGCTAGAATCCAGATATGTCTTTCTGCAATCCTGATTAACAAACTACCTGCCTGAAAAAAACCAAACTGTACTAGCTTCCCTTCCAAAGGACAGGGTGTTAGCTTATTTGCACTTGCATAGCTTCACTGAAGTCAGTGCTTTGCTCATATACTTCAGCTGAGGATCAGGCCACTCACCTATTATTTTTACTATTTCTGTTTTGCAGGAATTGTGTGGGTTTTTGAGCTGCACGTTGTATCCGCTGTAAGGGGCTGTGAACATTTACTGTGTTGGAGTAGTTTTTATAAGAAAGCATTCATAAGAGACCTCCCAATCAGTAGTCTGAATTTTTATGTAGTTTATGGTCTGTCAGATTCAAATATTTAATATTGCCTAGAACATCTCTTTCAAGTGACCAAGAAAAATCACTTGCTTAGTGCAGTGACATTTTACTCTGTACTTTGGGATATTTTAGAATGGTGTTTTAAGAAAAGCAATTGTCCAGTCAGGGCAAAATCTCTCGTATAGGTTTCATACTTAGGTTAATAGAATGAATGGGAATCAGGTTAGGTTAGCAAACAGCTGTGAATTGGAGCTTTCTTGGATTTAATTTGGCCTCCTTGTTCTCGGTACATTCCCTTGGTTTGCAGTGCAACAGGTTTTTTTGGTTGGTTTGGGTTTTTTTTGTTTTTTAATGAAGCTGATCCTGGTGGCAAACCTGTATAGAAAAGGATCTGATTTGAGAGCCTAGGCTGAGGGAGAGGGGGAGGGGAAACCCATGGAAAAAGCACTTTTAGTGCATGCAGAAGGCTCCATATGGTAATGTCCTCTTTACAGAAATAATTATGCAAAAACACATGCCAAGAACAACATGGTTTAGGAATTTGAGTCATTACCGAAGCATAATGACCAAAGTTTGAACTCAGCGTGCAACTGAGAGGACATTTAAAACAATTAGGTATTTAAATGGTGGGACATAAAATGGCAGTACAGGTGTAGTTACACCTAGCGAAAGGCCTTTCACCTCTGAAAGTTGTAATGCCACCAGTTTATGGAGCTCATGCAAGATAAACACTTCCTTGTTACACATGTTTAAAAATGTGTCTTGCTGTGTCAGGGGCTGTGCAGCCTATTTACATTTCTTCCCTCCTGACTGAAACTGGGTTTGAAAGAGGAGGAAATAAGCAGAAAATGAGGCTTTAAGCAGTGCAACAGTCACGGTGGATTGCCTTTGATAAAACTGGCAGGTTACTTATTGAGAGAGGATTATATTTTTCTATCATTGTTTTACAGAGGAGGAAACTTTATTCTCTGGGTTTGGGGGGGTAGGGAGGGGGTTCGTTTTGTTTTGTTTTGTTTGTTTGTTTGTTTGTTTTTTAAAGTTGTATCACAATTTTGCACTGGTATTTCTTAATCGGGTAACATTGTTTAGCCCAGGGTTTTGGTGGTAGTTTCTTCTACTTCAAGCTTCTTTAGACTGGCCTAAAAATAAGCCTCAAGTGGCTGCCCTTTTGGATCATTACTTATAAAAATGAGCAGTACTGCACAGTTACCATAGAAATCGCATCCTGCATGGCTGCTATGGTAACAAGTCGCAATGACATGGAGACAGAATTTTTTTTAAAGTCTTCCTTTATCTGTGTTCCAGCTTTGTAAGTGGGGCAAGGGTTTGGATTTGCATAAATTAACAAGACTCTTATGCCTTTCTGGAAGATGTACACAGGGGTGATCCCTTTTTAAGACCAAGACAATTAAACGTCCAGTAACTGTGGTCACAAATCAGACTGTATTTGGGCTACAGGTCAATCTAAGAACTGGTATTTCTATATACCAAGAGACTTCCTGGGCAGGTGGGTTGGCTTTCTTCAGTATTGTTATTTTTTATCATTATTATTTGGCTGCCATGATGTGTTTTATGCTGAACTAGTACAATAATGCTCTGCCTGTATCCTTAGACCAACATGGCTACAACCCTCCAATAACTGAGTAATATAAAGTAGTCCCAGATCCAAGAAATAGCACCTCTGCATGCCTCAGAGCCCAGCCAGTTTTTGCAACAGGGTTACCAGGCTGGAGCACAGCCTTGCAGGTGAGAGCATTTCATTCATGTACTGTACTTTGTTGCGTACAACACGCCATAGAATATGAAACGCTTTGCTCTTAAAAGGCAGAATGGAAAAAAAAAGAAAACAAAAGGGTCTTTCTTTGTAGTAAATAACTAAATAGCATCTAGGGACCAGAGCCTGCTCATTGTTTTGATCCCTGTGAATGATGTATAGATTTTACTTTTTACTTTTGTTCCCTTTTGCAGCAGAAATCGTTATTACCATATTTCTCATATAGACCATACACTATAATTGACAGCAGCTGTTTTTTGAGGAAAAGTGTGTTTTTGTATGTAAGAAAGTGTGTGTGTGTGTGTAATTTTTTTACAGTGTGGCTGTGCCCATGAGCCCCAGTGCTAGGCCAAGAGCCCATTGTGGTAGGTGTATGAACACAGAAGGAGGAAGCCTTTGCCCCCAAAAGGCTTAAGTAATCAGGTACGTAACTGCCACACAGATGTTTAGGCAATAAAACCTAGCATTGGAAACAATAGCCAAAAAGTCTTTTTGGATAAGGTATGAGCACAGGATTACTACACATCTGTGCATGCTAAGCATTTTTTTGCACTTTGTCAGTTTTCAGATAACGTTCCAAAATGGGGGTCATGGGTACCAGTGTGCACAGTAACATAGCAACCATCAAAAACATTACCTTGCCGCTTATTTTTACCTCTTCAAGGTAAGAATGCAGATCCCAGATCTTATCTTTTAGGCCGCTGTGGCTCATTAACTAATATGATTCAGATGTCAAATGAACACAGCCAATCTGCTCTCGGAGATCTCTTACCTTGTTTGCTTTCAAGTTCCGCTCACAAGCTCAAGTATTGAGGTAATAGTGACAAAAATATTTTGTGCATCGTTTCCTATTTTAATATAAAGTATCTCATGTATTGGTAGCAACTTCACCACCCAGCATAAAGTGTACTGTTTAGAGAGACCAGGTTGCCATTGGAATGCCTTGGAAAGACCTACTCTGTTGTACAACATAACAGTATATATCTCTGCTCTGAAGCTAATTTCAAGGGTCTCATCCCTTATTTTTCCATATAATTTCTGGAACTGAACAGTCTTTTAACTAGGGAATTGAAATGCTGGCAACATTGGTCGACAAAGGAAAGGATACAGTTCTGGTAGAGTAAAAGAAGAAAAAGAGATCTTTTTTAAACATAAGAATTCGTAGTAATTTTTATGAAGTTTTAAATCCCAAACAGAATAACCCACCCCCATTTTAAATGAATTGTTCCATACTAAACACCCCTAGGAGATATGTGAAAGGAGCAACCCCAGTGCTATTACCTCTTTAAACTCTTTCTATAGCGGCAGCCTATTCTTTTGTGACTGTTTGGCATGTGATTTTAAACGTGATATGGTACTTCAGAGAAACTGTCTTTGCGATGGGTCTGATACCACATGGAAAATCAGGGTCTTGGAGATATCATCTAGTGAAAGTCCAGCCATTTTGAAAGATCTGATTTCCTGTGGTCTGTTTTTTACAATCTTTCCTCTTCCCCAATATAATTTTCTTTTATTGCATACCTTGGAGTACTGCTAAGAGCCATTTAAATCATTTCCACTGACAAAAAAAATATGTATGTTACCTCTGCCCTGCTTTTACTTGGCTTGTGCGATCACATCACTTGGATTTCTGAGGAAGCTGGCTGGATAAGCTCAGGCCACAGGGGTCACTACTGAGAAGCTCTAGGGCTTATGCAAGGTTTTTCTATGCTTAGAAGTGTGGAGTTTTTGAATCTTGGACATCTGTCTCTGCAACTCTGGCTTGCTTTATATTAGAATTTTCTGTGGCAGTAATACATTAAGGTTTATCTTTTTGCTCATCGCCACAATCTAAGGGTCAGATTCCATCCCACTTATTAAGCACTGAAGTGGACTCGGGCATCTTAAGTGTGTCCCTATTCCATCCTAAGTCCATCCCTGAAAAAATATGAATTCACCTGTTTTAGTAATATTCTGTTATCTGAGACTTAAGTCTAAGCCACAAAAATGAACCAAGGAAGAGTTAGTCCACATTTTTTCTTTAATTGCTTTTCAGGGACTTCAGCAGCAGCAGATGTCATTTAGGTGCCTAGGTCCAATGAGGCACCTAATAGATGAAATAGGATCTGGCTGTTAGTGTCTTTACCTGAAATCTGCCCCTTACACTTAAGTGACTTGCTCCAGATCACAAAACAGAAAGTCGTCAGAGTGCAGAATAGAACCCAGACTTCCCGAACCCTTTCCTGGCATCCTGCTTACTGGAACATGCCATCTCCTTCTGGGTGATAAACTGTTTTCCTGCCTCACAAACCTTTTCAAGACTTTGCACGAATTCCAGGCCAGTTGTCTTTTATAGAACAACTAGAGGGGGAGAGAGGAGAATAATCTGTTGGTTAGGCCACCTGCCTGGAATGCAAAAGACACAGGTTCAGGTCCTTGTCCTGAATTAGACAGATGGTGAATTTGGGTCCCTGACCACTGGGTCACATGGCTTGTATCTCTCTGGCCAATGAAATGTCATTGTTTATACAAACAGAACAGCTTCAGCAGAGAGGGATTGACAAGCCTACCCCCAGATATCCAATAGCTTGGCTATGAGGACGCTCGCCAGCTGTGTGAGGGACCAGGCTCAAGACCCCCTTCTAGCTAACGGGGAATTTGCTGCACACTGAGCTGGGGTGCAACTATATTGCGCTGATATTGTGTTAGCACTAACGTCTCGTGTTAATAGTATCTTGGATTTTTCAGACTTCCAGTTCCCTTGCTTTCGTTCCCCTTTTTTTTGAGAGGGGGTGAGAATGTGAACAAGGGTTGTTTTTCAGACCATTAAAAATCAGGATTATTCTTGATTTTTAAAGATGTTGCAAACAGCTCTGAAGTAAAACCCCGTGGGTCGCCATGGTTTTCCTTCATGGTTTGTAGCAAGATCCAAAGATGAGTGGAGAGGATGGAACAGAGGTAAAATCCTCAGGCAAGCACAAATGTTGTACAGGAAGGAAACAGGGAAATTCAAGGGTGTACAGGTCTGCTTTTCAAAATCAGTCTTCTTCCAGTAAAACACTTGCCAAATTCTTGGTCCAGATGGAACCCTGACAGTAATTACTAATACATATGGTATTCTTTGCACTACCCTGTGCATAGTGGTTTGGATGTCATAACTGTTCCCTGTCATTTTTAGGCATAGCATAACATGGGTGAGTAAAATTATTGTTCAGTATTGCCAGTCTGGCTTGTAGTGGGTCTTGGGCCCTTGTAGTGCTGATAGGGCTCTTGACAATTAAAGATTGCATCTTTTTTTTTATGCTAACTGCCTGAAGGATACACTAGCAGCAGTGAAAGGCACATGACCCACTGGATCAGTGGGTGAATTCAAGGGGTGGATCTAGTGGGGCTGCATCCTCCCTCTTTTGACTTTGGTGGTCTCCACTGCTGTTTGCATCCAGTAGTGTGGGGGAGCACCATTCCAGCACCCTGTCCAGGTGCTGGAATGGGGGTAGGGGATGAATCGCTCTCCCTCCCCCATGCATCTTCTTTGCAGCAGCTCTGGTAGCCAAATGTCAGACAGGTGCTGGCCACAAGGCTGCTGGCATCTAAAGATGCAGGGTCCTTACATGTACAGGTCAGTCCCTTATCGGGAGGTTAGGCACGCTTCCAGGTGATGCTTCTGTCTGTTGGCAAACGACAAATCAGTTTCTGGTGGTAACAGGACAGCACCTTTCATCTGTAAATACCCTTTTTGTTCAAATTTACCTTTTAAAATGAAACATTTGTCCTAGACTTACCCAGTTGTTACATTGGGAAATTGAGTTTTATTAACATATATTTATGAATGATGCAGGCTAGTCATCTATTTTTAAATTTTAAGCAATTGTTTGATTGTTTAAGGGCCTTTCCATTTACTCTTCAAAAGGTGACACAAGTAAAACAAATTACAGAACTCGTACACAAGGTGGTTCAGCTCTCTGGAAAGCCCTCGCTGTGTGATTCTTAGATGCGAATGAACACTGGCCAGTCTGTTGTCTTTGATTGCATAATTTCATTAATTGGGCCCAGATTCAGCAGAGCAATTGAACACATGCTGAATGGAGGCTTGGAGAAACAGCAGCTTACCCAGAGACTGTGGATGAGAAGCAGTAGGACGTGAAGAGGATGCATTGTAGAAACCCAAGATCAGATAAAGGTCATCTGGCCTGCCTTTTTTATCTTTTAGTTAATCTTTTATTTTTCAACAACGAAGACCTAACACAAGAAGGTTTAGTAAAAATGTATTTTTTGCTCAGGATAATTACAAAATGAAATGACCAAGAACTGCAGAAGAGCAAAGAAATCTATTTCACTGCACTTGTCAGAACCCAGTAGTTAAGTGCCTCGGCACAGTGGAATTTTCTAGCACAATGAAGCTTTTCGGCACGGTGAAATTTTCCGCTACGGTGGAGAACCCTGATGCAGAAAAGCTCCTGCCATCCTTATGTAAATACACACACCATTATTGGCCGGTTCTAAATTATTCCTACGTGGCGACTAGCAATTGGTTTGCTAGCCGTATAAAAGTTAGAGCAGTTTCCGCCCAAGTTGGAGAACTCCGTGCCCATCTCAGAGTGAACTTGGCGGACTTATCACCCACCAACGACTCCCCGTCATCGACTTTCCTGACATACCCTGTGTCCTGCATGCTCGTTGAATTGTTGTACTCCGTGTCCTGCATGCTCGTTGAATTGTTAACGGACATTTCACTTCAGTTTATAGAGCTCTCGTTCGGTAACTGAAGTAACTTTCTGCCTACGCTGTATTCGTCGACAGTGCAAGTAAAGCAATCTCTTTGTTTAACCGATACGCTTCCGTGCCTAATTCTGCTCCTTCGGTCAAAAGTACCCGCCTGCCGTTTCGGGGCTACTGGCCACAGCCCGGCCTACCACTCGACCGCCACAGCACTTAAAAGGAGTTCTAAATAATGTACACAAACTAAGCAATATACTTAAGAACAGATCAGTATAAATAAGAACAGATCAAAAGCACTGAAGTTGAATCTAAGATGGAACAATGAAAATAAGCGTGTTATAAAGATTTCTGGGCACAGCAAAAGCCCATTTCTTGTAATTACTTATGGCAGCTTGTTGTACAACTCCTGGTAAAGCTGATGCTCTGAAAATGGTGGACAAAGTCTTGTAAGGATTTTTGCATACATGAAAACTTGTCCCTACATATCTTGCTGTGTGTAGGGACAAATACAAATAAAGCTGGTGTGCTTTAACCTCCTGTCCCATACTGAATCTTGATCTCTCCCATTAAACTTTCTATTCTAATTAACTTTAGGGCAGGGCCTGAACCCAAACAGCAGTGAACTTTGTGAATGGCTTCCAAAATCAGGATTCAGCATTGATGTTTGTAGCTGCAACTCGTCACTGGTGTCATTTAAAGTAAAAATGATTTTAGAATAAAATATGCATAGTAAAATGTGCCCCCAATCTGACAGGTTTATGCATGTGAGTAATACCTCTGAAGTCAGTGGGGCTACTTGTGTGCATAAAATTATCAGGGCCTATTTTAGAAACCATGTGTCTTCTCTTTTAGAGTTGATTTGCTGAAGCTTTTGCCCAGCGATCTGTTCTGTGTTTAATGTGGGCTGTCAGAAAGTTTTTTCTTTACACTCTTTCGGACTGTAGATTTTAAGCCTACCCAGGGTTTCTGATATCTGGATTTCACAGTGCATAAACTGTTTCTTTTAGTTATCACATCTTAAATTATCTCCTGTTCCTTGGTATAAAAGTACAGATGTGATAGTTGCAATAGCAGTAGACCACACAGTATTTAGCATTAGATTAGGGTTGTTTTTAAAAAAATCTAATCTCTTCTTTATTCATTTTTCCATTTGGAAATTTGTCCCATGGGAAACAACAATGTCTGGTTTATGCAGTGGAAAGGATATCTGTTGTTGATCGGATCACTAACATCGCTTTATTATGGGATTTGTGCAGAAGAAAAACCGAAGTATTATTTTGTCTTTGCAGCTAATGAAATTGAGAACATCGTGAGTGATGAGAAGCCTTTTTTGTTAGCTTCTTTAGCATTTTCAGTCACGTTGGAGGGATATGTTCAAGCTCTGCCTCAGGAGAGTTGATCACAAAACTGCCTTTAGGGTAGCACCAGAAAAAATGACCTATCAGCCAGAAGCCTAAATCCCCTAACTATAGAAGTGTTGGGAAGGATTACTGGAGGGACCTGTATAGGACTTTGTAAATTAATATGGTAAGTGACATTCGTTAGCAGTTGGGGGCAGAAAAATCATTGATTGGAATGGTTTTTAATAGTTCTGCAACTATTAAGCAATAATCTTCAGTGAAAATTGTAATTACTTGGCTTTCCATTAATTCTTATGCATTTTGGGTAAAAAATCTAGCATGCACGTAAAAAATAAAACATTTAATCCAGGATTTTTGAGGACAGAAATGAATCTATGAGTTAACAATCTATAGCAGTTGCCCTCAAAAAAAAAAAAAAATACAAATCAGGGACATCAGGTCCTGTTATCATCTCATCTCATTAACTGGTTTCCTTTAATTTAGAAGATTTTTCCTTCAAAGGCAATTTGTTTCATTGTTACAACATTAATTATATTCATATTAAATTAATATAACAGTAACATTGGGTTTGTACTGACAAGATGATCTGTTAAATGGATAAAATCAACATGTGTCCTAGCTCAGGTCAGACAGACAGCAGCTATGCATGTGTTCAAGAAGTGCTGTTAAATAATGCAAAAGCTAAGATGGAATCAGGCATTTCAGGATATTTCTGCGTCCCTATGTGCTTCAAGTACACTGACTTTCCAGGGTTAATGTTCCACTCCTCTCCTCAAACAAGGTTTGCATTGCAGAAAACCTATGAATTAAATAGTTTCCATACAGAAAGCATTGCTGGATGCTGTTTTTATGTACGTACAGCTTGATGTTTTTCATGGTAGGAGAGTGACTTGTGCAGTCTTGGGAGGCGGTTTTTGTAAGATTTTTTTATTTTGTTTTATTGGTGTGGGATCCATGATATGATGCTGTTAACTAATATTGGGCAGCATGATTTCAGCTAATATAGTTCTCTTTTTAAAAACTTCTTAATCTTCCATCTGGATGCTAAATTATGCTACCTTCTGCAATTGCAGTTTAACATGGCTTGTGTTTCTGTATGAACTGTATAGGAAGGAGAATTCCTTTGTGGACACTGAAACACTACCTAAATAATCTTAGTAATATACCCAGAAAACTACTTATTATGTATATATGTAAGTGAAAAGTGGAGTAGGTGCATCTTTAAAAGGGGGCAGACACTGGCGTAGCTTTTCAAGTATGGAGGGAAGAATTTTTACTTTCGCAATAACTTGCTGTAATTGCAATTTAAAATGCTATCTTATGTCTTTGCGTCATGTTGCTAGAGGCTTGACCCATGTTGACGAACCCAGAGATACTTGGATAGAGTTTACTCATCTTTGTCACTTGAGTAGCTCAGGTCGTGTGTTCTCAGCTGTTGTTGGGTTTGGAAAGGATAAAACACAGAAATAGGTCATGCTGCTTGAAATTCTTTCATAGCCAAGCCTGACCAGAGATGAAAACAACTGCCTCTTCACATGGGTCCCACAGTCTCTCCAAAGAGATCATTTTATATGGCTGCCTTGCTCTGATTTCATCTTTGACTTGCTTTTCATCATTTATCTAAGTAAAGCTGTGTAAAGCTGTGAGGAGTAATTGGCTATTGGTCCCAAATGGCGTTGAATATCATGATCCTAATTCTGTTCTGTGCTTGTGTACACAGCTCAGCTTTGACTTCTTTGCCTCTCTTCCTCATTTGAAGGATCCTTTGTAAATGAGAAAGTATAGGGTTTTGTAAAAAGGTGGAATTGGGAAATTTTGGTTTAGGCCATAGAGTTTAATAGCACAAGTGTGGGGCTGAGATTACTTATTGACTTCATCACGCTGACTTTGGGGCAGTGGGGAAGGAATTCTGGGTTCATTTCAGTGGTACGGAACAGGATCCATATTGTAAAATTAATTCTTTCACAGGGAATGTTTAGTTAATCTGAGTTTGAGTTTATAAGGAAAAAAATTCAAAAGAGCAGAACAATGCAGAACAGAACATATCCTATGTCAGCCCCTGAGCTGAAGTGACCAGATTTTTTAAAGAGTGGCTGGAAAACCTGCAGCTACCACTGTTCTCACTGGAAGTTGGTGGGTGCTGAGCCATTTGGAGATTTGGCCACTACAAATCTATCTAGAATTTATGAGTGCAACTCCCCTGAATGCGTGTTACCTTTAAAATAGGGCATGATTGTTGTGAAGATGAGTACTTTCAATGATAGTTTTTTAGACTTTTCCTCACCACCCAGTCTAGGACACTCAGGACAAATCTGAACAGCACCTTGGTTAAATGGATTTGAAGGTAAATGTCTGTATAGCAACAAGGCAGACAAGGTTCCTTGGATGAATTTGATATCTTTTATTAGACCAACCCAAATGGTTGGAGAATAGTTATTAAGCAAGCTTTCGGGTTCAAAAACCCTTCATCAGTCTACGGAAGTTTCAGCAGTTGGTGTGTGCTCTTTCTGGATGGAATGAAAAGTAAAGAAGCCAGGGGCTGGGCTGGGGAGTCAGTTGCCAGGCAGATTATAGCAACAAAACCTTATTCCTTGAAACGCACACAAAACCCAAAAACAAATGAGGAGCTTCAGCCTATAAATAAAGAGGAAACAAAGGTGGTAGATGGGGAAGTAAAACAAACAAACAAACAAACAAAAAATTTGAAGATGTTAAAAAAAATAAATAACAGCTTTGGGCACAGCGAACTGAAGCCTGGCATAAAGTAGTGACAGTTGGGCTTTCCCAATTCCAGCGCTCATATGGTGATGGCAGCCTGAGTGTATTTTTAATCTAACGATTTATGTCGCTGCCACAGTGTTCCTGCAAAGATTATAGATTAACTAGGGAACTATGATAACCACAGTTTTATTATCATGAATTTCTCAATCCATTTCTTTTAAAAAAGGGAATTCAAATGATTCCACTAGACTTGGAGTCTGTTTTTTCAGACTTGCTGCCATTGCTCTTATTACTTCTTCAGTCCTTATGATACAACAGTCAATAAAAGGCCAATAAATGCTAAGCATTTTTGCAGTTCAGCTCTTAAACTACATTTTGATAGCAGGAGCAGTTTAAAATGCATGTGTTCTTCCAGCACTGGGCAGCTATAAACTGAGGAAGGTGCGGTGCATAAAGAGTATGTATGTGTGCAGGATCAAGGATGTTGCCTATTTTTTTTTTTTTTTTATTTTGTGTAGCATGCTAATTTTAAACAAGTGGCTACGATACAATTGTAGAATTGCCGATGCTGAGATTCTCCTGAAGGCTGCTGTTTTGTCAGCTCTTACATTGTTATGGAAACAACATGAGAAAGATGATGGTCGCAGGATGTATCACTTAAACATTAGCCACTGAGGCAGAGCATCATGTAAGACTATGGCAGAGGCCACCACTCCCAGACTGCAGGAGAGGAGAGCTGAGTCCACCTACATCTGTAGTTTTGAATCACACCACCAGTTGGAGTCTACTCATCCTAAAATACTTGAGACCAACCGGCACGTTGTACTCACCTTTTTGTTACTTGCAGCAGGTCTCAAAACATTCTTATCAAGTATATTGCCAGACACTGCTACCCACCGAGATCCACCTATCCCCAAAGAAGAGAACTTTGCCAAAAGAATGACCCAACACAACTCTGGTATGTAACTTGATGAGGATGGATTTCTTTTTTTCTGTTAATTTGGGGTGAATTACTGCTTGTTAAGAGTCTTCACTCTTGTTTTCTTTTCACAAACACCGCCATAAATCAGATGTTCTTTGCCAAGAGTAAGGGAGCATTACTAGCATACAGCTTGTACAAGGAAGTTTCAGAATGAGAATACTAGCTTCCCCACCCAAAGATTTCAAGATCTCAAATGCTAGGAATCTACAGTAAGTATTTGTGTGTGTAACTTGGAGCCTGACTGATTACATGTTGCTTTGATAGTCAGTGATAAATACTTGATTACTTACGAGGTAGAGAAACTAGACCTCTGGCCTTCAGACTCCCAGAAGTCATGCCACAAGTCATCAATTATGCAGTAACCACAAGATCGACCTTCTTACATGCACACACGTATGTTCTCAGGCTGGTTTGGAACTAAATGCTAACTTTACACAAAAAAATAAAAGCAGATTCTAACAAAATGTTCAGCCACCTCCACCCAGCTACTTCTTGGGAAAAGGTGGACCCAAATTCTTGATTTAAAGCAAAACACTTAATTATGAGAGAACATTCATTATATAGCAATCCTTCCAACAAAGATAGTAACACAGCATACTTTCATAATTAAACTCAGCTCTATCACGTTCTTCCTGTTTTTTCACCCACTCCAGCGTCACAATTATAAATGCAAGGTGAGGAATACTGATCAGCCAGGGAGCTTGGGAGAGCAGGTCCTGTGTGATTTGAGTGCTGTTGCGTGGCCACCAGGATGCTGCTGTCTAGATCTAGGAATGAGCCCATAGAGGAATGCAGCGCTCAAGGTATTTGCTTGACAGCTGCCTCAGTTCTTGCTCATCGTTTTCAAGAGCCTGGGCTAGGTTTTCAGCCATCTCAGCACCCCACCCTGCCCTTAACTTTGGAGCATCACCTATTTACATCAGCTGAGGGTATGGTTCCACGTTTCTGTTAGAATCCATGCTGTGACCCTTTCTCTTATACTCCCATACCCTTGACCACAGGCAGTGGGTCTGAACCTTAATTCTTTTCAGCATGGAGGATGACACTCAGTGCCTAACCTTGATTGCCTCCAACGGTAGCCTCAGCTGTCACTTGACTTAGAACACGGCAGCCTCTGCTGTCTCCTGTGTAAGGGTTCACAGACTCATAGCATTAGCTTGCAGTGGGTCAGTGTTGGCTGTAAAGCCTATATCCAGAATAGGGATTTCTGTCTGCTTCTGTCTGGTTTTTCTCAATGTGCATGTATGGCAGCAGTGCCCCAAGCCGTGTGAATGTGATCTGTTCCAGACAGTGACACATCCACCAACTATTTACAAATTTCAGGCCCAGCCTACCTATTTTTGGTGGCTTCCAGTCTATACTTTTGCACTCATGTCAAGATGGACTGGTTGATCTAATTTCTTTTCCAGATCTAGTATCTAGAATGAGAGAACACTTTTAAAAGCCCAAATTCTGCTCTTCGCCTAAAGTGAAAGGCATTTTGTGTGGACCTGCTGCTTGCACAGTGGGTCACAGAAGTAGGGAAGGGAGAGAGACCTCACATTGTAACATTTAGATAAAGACGGTGTAATTTATCTGGCTTTAATCGGACCTCCTTTCACTGAGCTGAGAAATTGGCATCTGTATTTTTGCTCTCCGTGCCAGCGTCAGCTGCCAGGAACTGCCGTTGTACTGGGTAGAGTTCCTCCGATGAGTGGAAAATCAAAGGAACAGACAGGAGTTTTTAATTACAGCAGATAGACAAATCAGCTTTTAAAGACCACCCGCTGTCAGAATGCATTAATAAAAGTATGCTCAAGCAGGGAATCTTGCAGTCCATTTCTGCGGCCCCTTTTAGACAATTGATAGGACATTTCAGATGTTTTTACCATCATAGTACGTATGTACAGGAGTCTGATTTCTCTCTTGGGAACTGCTGGAAAAACACTTCTTTTGAAATAGGAACAGAAAAGTGATTGTCCAGATTACCATATCTCCTGGACTCTATTCTTGATCCTGTTAGCATGATGCAAAGCTTTCCATATTCTTGAAAGGGGGTTGAAAGGTAGAGACAGAAGGCTTGCTGTGAGTGAGTGAGCGGAAGAGTTGTATGCTACAGTGTGCTGCTGCTTTCTCATAGAATGGGTTTGGAAAAAAGCCTGAGTTAATAAAGCTTACTGTCCATGTAATCATCAACTGCATGTATTGGGGAGCTATATGACTCCATCAGCTCAACTCACTGCACCCTTCTGCATCACTTGCAGTCCTTTAAATTTTCCTATCTCTGATCTGTCCTACTGAACCCATTCAAGGGAAGTAGGAGATAAATGGCACCCAATGTTTGGACCTGTTGCTTATCATTAGAGTGTATATCTGGTTCAGATGCAGGTTGTGTGGGCAGCACATGACAATATTCACAGGGTCACTACTGCCAGCCATTTAATGCTCAGATTCTGCAAGTTACTGAAACCAAGCAATACAAATGTGCACCATCTTCCTGCTCAGCAAGAGGGAGGGGAGCAGCATTTAATTTGACACTTGTTAGTTGATTAAAGTTGAAGGAGCCATGTTGCAGTATATCCTTTAGTTACCATTATTCTGGTTTCTCTGGCTGTCTTTGTTACTGCGGTGGTTTTCAAAACAACTGAAAGTTATGTTACTACTTACTTTGCCTGTGCTTTACCTGGTTTTGGGAGGAAGAAATGGTTTCAAAAAGTTAGGTGGAGCCAGTGATATCCGCCTAGTCAATAACTGAATGCAATGGTCATAGCATTCTGAATGCCCTTAAAAATACTAACGACTCCTATCCCATTCTTCCCAGCCCTGGCAGTATTTCTCCCATAGTATGTTACCGGGTCTGCCAGCTCATTGACATATGCTCTCTGTTCAAACAGCTGTGTTTAATGGAGAGCATTTACCAAGAATGACAGCATGGCGTGAATAAGTCTCTGGAGATGGAGAAAAATAGCCTTTTCCGGGACTGCAGAACCCTTCAGATCACTTTGCCATCTTGTACAGGCTGTGAATTTAGTGCCTACCACACTGCCAAGCAGCAAACAAGAAGTAGAGAGGCGTGCTGAGCAAAGGGACCTGGGCTTTCCAGGAAATTTGGTGACTGCAGCTTTTTTCACTCATTGGTAACTGTCATCAGTGTTTTAGGGGTGGTCCAGTTTTCTGGAAAGTGCGAGGTACAATGCACTGGGTTTGGGGTAGGTTTATCATGTTCAAAGTCATATGGAGCCCCTTGGTTTCTGGTAAGTTGTTCTGAGATATATTTATGGCAGTAGCTGGGAAGCACAGAGCTGGATTTATTTTTCCTTTTTATCATCTTTTTTGACTTGCTAACTACACTATGTAAAGGTGAACATATACCATGTGTTTCGTTTTTTTCCCCATAAAAATCTTTAGGAAAAAAAAAGCATGTTGGTGATCAAAAACTATCCACATCCAAATAGTTTCTCTCTTGCTTCCATCAAGGCCAACATTGTTAACTAATAATATTTCTGTGCAGCTTCTTACTTTCATCTAATATCTTTGCGTAGACGCCAGGTTTGTGGTCAAACGCTCCCTTCGTTATGACGTTCATCACTGATATAGTAGATAGGGTAGAGATCATAATTTTACTGTGTTTGCTGTATAAATAGTCATTACAAGCAGAACTTGAACCTCTAGTCATCTCTAATAATATTTGACAAAGAGCGACCTGTGCTGTTTAGGATTCTAAAGGTAAGAGCTTTGTCAAGGATCCCCTCCTTTTTCACAGTCTCTGGTGTGTATATGTGTGTGTGCGCATGCATATACAACATACGTAAGTGGGATATAATCTTCTTCTTGTGGCATAAATATTCCAGATACTCAAGATTCCTTCATTGTTGTTGCTGACATCTTCCATCATCTCAAAAGGGTGCACTGGACCATTCGGTAAAATGGAAAAGGGAGGGGAAAAAGCCCTAGTCTCTCTCTTTTTACTGTTCCTTCTTTCTTTCACAATTCACTGTTTGGAAATCTTACATAAGAGCACTTTGCACGTCTTTGAGCACTTCAATGACTTTGAGCACATTCAGTGACTTCACAAATGTCTAATCAACGCAACCTCATGATGCCACTTGTTACAGCTAAGCATTAGTAATCTCCTTTAAGGTGTCTGAAGGATTATTCTTCCTGTTTTTGAGCATCACTTTAATATTTGAAAAAGGTACAAGCTTGCACCTTTTTCAAATATTAAATAAAATGATGCTCAAAAGTCCTCTTAACCACCCATTCAGACTAGTGCGGCAGTTGGCAGTGTTATTCCAGTGGTGGGCCAAACCCATACTGTAGTGCACTGTTTCTAACTCTTTTTTCACTCTGTATGCCTCTGCTCTTTCTTTCCCTTTCCTTTCTCTTTTGGGTCAAGAGGTGAAAAACAGATTTCTGGCTGAGTGAATTGTAGGGTTGGAGGTGCAGTCATAGGCTGGCTGCAGGTGTAGAAAGTGCCTCTTGGGATTTTTAGCAGATGGAATTTGAACCTCTCTTGCACCCAGCAGCATCGCTGACATTTTTCCAGGGTTGACTTAAGACAGCCGCAGCAAAAACGCCAGTCGGCAACTTTTACTGATTGGCTGACCAGAGAGCAAAGCCCTTTTTGTCCTCCTTCACCACCCTCCCACCTCCTGCAAATGTGGCCATCGTATGTTCATCCTCCCCGGCCCATAAGTCATTTCCCAACATGTTGGAATCAGTTACTGTAGAGGCAGCAGCTGCATGCAAATGGGGATCCTCATACGTGTACATCTATCTGCTGGCGTGGCCTCTCTTTCTCTGTTTACTTACAGGCAATGTTGACCTTCGGATAGTTCCTCTCCACTTGACACTGAACCCTAGAGACCACAGTGCTTCACAGTACGAGCATCCAAACAATGCAGAGCTAGAAATTCAGTGTGTTGCTAGCATTTCAGGTCCAAGTTTTTAACAGGAGACGGGTCATGCCCATGGCAGTCAATGTGATTTAGCTGTATCCTACAGTAGGAGAAATAGCCTCAAGAAACTGAGCTAAACTCTCCTCCTCCTCCACCCCCCCCCCCCCCATTTTTGTTCTCTGTTCAGGGAACAAAGAAGCTTCCATTGTGAATCTTTTTTTTTTTTTTTTAACTCCTACCTGTGGTACTTTGTACTGTTTTAAAATCTGAAGCAAACATACTGTGTTAACTGTGCTAGATAAAGAACCTGTGTAAATATACAGTGACTACACTTTTGAGGCCCTGTATTGGAACAACCATGTTTATGAATGATTCCTGTGTTCCTCAGCAACCAGCCACTGCTCCTGATGTCTGCCTTTACCTCCTCTGATAAGATGGATCTGAATTTTCTTTTTCTGATTGCCTGGGGGTGGACAGCCTCTAACAATTTAGCTTGACGGACTTGAGTTTTCATGGTGCTTGGGCACCTTGTCTCTGTAGTGAACAATGCCAAATACAGCATTTAAGAGATGACCACAGTGGATTTTGCTGTCACCCTCCCTAGCTGGAGACCTCCCTGGGCTGCAAAAAGAGCAGGCACTTGTCTTTTCTTGCCTTGGTACTCATATCCCCTGTTGGTAAACTATATCATGAACCAGTAGTCTCCTAAAGCCTATAGCAGGGATGTGACTAAAGTGTTTTACCTGCTCTTGAGTAATAATACCATGTCTTCTTCTTGGCCACTGGATCAGGGAACTCCTTCATACCTTCTTTCCTGCTGCTTCCCTCAGATGCAGAAGGGTTCCAAAAAAGTCACCCGCTGAGCTGCAAAGAGTTCATTACCCCTGACCTTTCGAGCGAACCTAGCGGGGCTACACATCCAGACTTGCACATCGCAGGGTGCATCATGCTGAAGAGCTCCACTTGAGCAATCTGGAAACTCTGAAAACTTCTCCACATTTGAGCTCTTTTGGAGCTGGCTCATCTTGCATGTCTCTCAGATTGCTGCCTTGTGCCTTTTCATTTCCCAGCTGCAAGCAATGTAACAGGTGCATCTCAGTCTCACACCATGAGTTAGTAACCATATTTGCAAGAGCTGCAGAAGACTTCTGTGTTCCCCATGTAAACGCTAACAGCTGGACTCACTGGATTTCCCGAGAGAGGAACAGCGCAACTGAGGGAAGGTTCTTGTTAACACCATCCTGAATTTAGTGATACAAATAGGCCTTTCCCAAGAGGCTGGCTGTGATCAGTGTACAAAATGCACTGTCCTTTAAAGATTTCACATTCTGTTTTAGAAAAGAAGGGACAAAAAGAGGCAACACACAATATTTTCTATAGCTGGACTGAACTTGCTCTCTCTGCTCGGGAGGTATTTTTGGACCTCCTTGGGCCCAACACTTTGATAAGAGCTGTGCTGGTAATTATATTTTTTTCCTCTTAGTGTTGTGCTCTCAGTGAAGTTTGACTAAAGAGAGAAAGGAAGGGAACCTAGACTTGAATATTTACATCATTTGTGGGAATGGGGTGTTAATGAGTACCCAGTAAAAATCAGGGGTAGAAAATTCATAACTAAGACACAGTAGTTCTGTGACTGCTGCATAAGGTCAGGTACAATGTAGGAACCAGAGGTCCAGTTCTCTAGGTCCTGCTTCTGTGCTGCAGTTCCCTTATAAGATGGAGGTAGTGACACTTAGCTCCTTGTTTTCTTTTAATAAATCTACTGAAAATGTATTAAATGAAAAGTCTCACCAGAATGTTGAAGTGTCACTACTTTTGTTTTATGGGGCTAGATGCAGTCTCAAAGGTTCGGAAGCCATCAGAAGTACTTTGACTACATCAAACTACTTGTATAAACAAGACAGTTCTTGGGGAAACTCAAGCTTCCAGTTGGCTCTTTTCTGTCAG
This sequence comes from Alligator mississippiensis, assembly GCF_030867095.1. NCBI lineage: Eukaryota > Metazoa > Chordata > Crocodylia > Alligatoridae > Alligator > Alligator mississippiensis. The sequence continues at coordinate 70,244,830 of NC_081833.1, forward strand.
TTCCAGGTTTATGCTCTACTCTATCAAAGCACCTTTTTGGTAAAGGGATGCATTTGTTTTTTTGTTGGCCTGGTTGCTTCTGAGGAGTGGGCAGAATAACTGGCTACTGGATTGTAGTATTATATACTGCAGCAGCTGGACTGCCGTATTGTCTTGAAAATGCAAACAAAAAAATACCCCAACATCCCCCCACACAGGAGCCGCAGACGCATATGAGTTTGGAGAGGGAAATGCAGCATTTGTGACTTCTCATATAGCTTCTTCATTTCTCTATTGACAAGGTCCTCTTGAGAGGAGGTAATCTGATGAACCCCTTGGATGCCAGAGCAGACCACGTTAAAATCCCTATTACTCTTCCTAGGCATTCCTAGGTCCAGTGGTCTAGGAAAAAACTCATTGTTTTGTAGATGAAGACACAGACATGTACCAGGGAAAGATCTTTGTTATGATTGATACCTGGAGATTCCCTTCCCTCCAGCCAAAGGAATTTTGCCCAATGAAGGGCGTAGTTTCTGGGAGTCCTCACTGAAATGCATGATATACTTTTCACCTGGAAATCTAATTTCTCCCATTCCTTATATGCTTTTGGTGTTAAGCTACCTTTAAAAAAGGGATCCTTTACCAGCATTTGCACAGGGCTGGTGGCTCTGCTTTTGTCCTAGTTAACAGGCCTTGTGCTACTATCTTGTAGCATTTGGGGGGAAATATCCTATTTCCAAGAACAAGGCTGAAGTAATGGTTGCTTCCTATATGGTAGAAGTTTCCAAACTTTTTCTTATTGTGTACTGTACCCCCTTATAGATTTACCAGCTGTATGTGTGCCCCTACTAGCATACAGTTTATATTTTAACCTCTTAAATTCCAATTAGTGTATTATTAAAATGAAAATTAAATCCGCTACTACACAGTTTCTCCCGCATACCCCCAGAGATGTCTTGCGTGCCCTCAGGGGTACACCTACCACAGTTTGGGAACCCATGCTATATGGAGTGCATTTCTGGCGACATTTGGAGGTGAAGCTGGCAGTCTCAGTCCGACCTCTGAGAAAGAGTTAGAGCTCTTGTGTGAACATACCAGCATTTCTGCAGAATTGGTCCTGTTTGCAGGGGTGCAGGTGGGGAGGCCTCATGTTGAGTGAGACAAAGTAAATGCCAGATCTCTCCTGGCTTGCACTTCCCCCGCCATAAGGATGCCTCTTTTATGTGCACTGGAAAAGCTCTAGGGTTGTTTCTTCTTAAAAGCTGGTATTGGCTGCTGCACAGGAGGATGAGCCTGATGGTTTTGATTGTATGTAGAAGAAGTAGCATGCTTTTAGGAATGAAATTACTGCTGGTGAGAATACTGGACTGGCAGCCTTGGAGAGTGATACCATCTAGTCTTGGTAATGACTGAGTTGCTGGAAATCTAAGCTTCCATACTAGGGATGTAAATATTGCTTAAATAATTACCCATTTAAATGCCTCTAATGATCTCGGTTAAACAGTTAACCGGTAACACATACCTAGCATGCGTGTGTTGCAACTAGTCTCCCCCCTTCCTCCCTCCCTTTCTCCCAAGTCAGAGGCTCGCTTGCAGGGTCAGGGAGCAGGGGTGGAGCCGCATGCTGTAGCTAGCTGCCTTGCTGCGGCACTGTGCTGCTTCCCTTCCCCACCGGACTGTGTCCAGCGCTGAACGTTAATAGTAATGCATTAACGATATATACATGTACTCACTGTTTAACCTTTTAACATCTCACATCTCTACTCTGTGCTCCTGTGACACTGCTCAGTGACTGTCCACCTGTTAGCCAGGACACCAGGTAGCACTCAGCATCACAGTGTTTTTTGTAAGGTGACAGCTAGTATGTGACCTCAGAGCACCAAACTTATTTAGGACAAGGTACATGAGATTTGGCAAGATTTGATCCTGTAAAAAGAGAAGGGGAGAAAAAAACAAAACATGTTCCATTTCTATTGTGTCCCATTGTGAAATCATCAGGACAGCTCTCTCCATTCCAAAAAAAAAAGAACAAAAATTTGAAACCAGCCCCTCTGGTATGTAAAAGCATATTTTTTGATCGACAAAGGTAGAGCTAGAAGAACTGGCTAATTGGGATTTGGTTTTGTCTTCTGAACGCAGTGGCTCAGGCAATAACATGGTTACTCAGAGGATCTTTTGAAGCATTGCTGTTTGGTCGTTCAGTGGTTTAAGGCCCAGGAAGTGCGTGTTGCTGTGTGAAAGGCTCTAGTGAAGCGATAGATAGGTCATGGGAAATGACGCAACTGCAAGTTAATCCCAACATTTGCCTCCTTTCTTGTAAATCGTACTGCTTAATAAAAATAAGGTTTCTTGGGTGGTTATGAGAACCCAAGTTTGAATTTCTGCTTTCTGTTCTGGCACTTAAAATAAACTCTTTCGGCATAATACCAGCCTTTTTCAGTTACCGTGTTCATGCAAATTGCTTAGCTGCACACACAGCTGTTGTTGCCATACACCTTGTTTATTGTGTGCCGTTCTTCTTCAGAGTTTTTAGAGTGTTTTACAAAGGACACCACTTGCCATCTTACGTGGAGCAAAGCTGAGACGCACTTAAGCAAAGTTCCTTGCTTGAGATTATCCAGCAGGCGAGTGACAGAGGAATGGAAATCAGGTCTTCTCCCTACCAGCCTTGTCCCCTGGATGCTGCTGCTTACTTTCCTCAGTGCCTGCTATTGGCTGGTTGCTTGCACTCTCATCTGATTTATGCCACTCCTGTTTGCATATCCGTGTCTACAGCACTCCCCTCCCTCTTCTATCTCCCCTCTGTGGAAGATCTGTGTATGTGCTTCTGGCTTAGTAGACACTGTACACATTCCTTTCATAGTCTGTAAAGTCAAACATTGAACTTGGGACCTGTATATTCTGCAGGTAACTATTACATGGCCACATGTTTTCTCTGGGAGCAGTTGACTTATTTCCTGCAATGCCTGTAATATCTCCTGTAATAGCTCAAAAAGGAAATAGGTTCTGGGGCAAAGCGTGAAACGGTAGGAGGGCTCCGACTGGTGTGCAACGCATTTATACTGTATTTCCTGCAGTGACAGCTCCTGAACTGTAATGCCTTACAGGAAGGTCTGACATGGGGAACACGAACGCAGCCTCGTTGACCCACAGCAGCATTACGAAGGCAAATTATCCCACACATGATTAGACAAGCTTTTGCTGTGATGCAAATGGGAGTGTTCCTCTAGCCAGTACACTGTTTGCTAATGGTTCAGCTGATCCTTTTCTGAACCAGAAGTCAGCCTGACCTTTGACAGTCATCAGCACCATTTATACGTTGCTGGCATTAACATTTATTCCAGCCCTTGTGAAAGATGCCTGACTGTCTGCTGCAGGAATCCACTGTTGTCTGCTTATCCACAGAACGAGAATGGGGACTACATGGACTCCCTCTCACCCTGTCCTCTGCTCTCTCTATTGGGACAACCCTTATTTAATGGTCAGAGGAACTTCAGTGTTCAATGCCTTAGTCCTGGCTTGGCTTGTTTCCTGATTTCAGCAGTCAGTGCCAGTTGTGATTATGCTACATGTTCATTATTTTGCCCCCTCCTTCCTACAGAGAAGAATACATGGTGATCCAGTGTTTGCTGTCTGACAAGATTTTAGCATTAAAAAAATAGAGTGGGGTAGGCACAGATTCTTCATCTAGCTGACAGCACTTTCCTTCTGCCCATTGATAGCAACCTGCTGCTTCACAAGGCCTCTTCATCAGGTTTATAACAAAAGGCTTTTGGGTGGGAGTGCAAATAACGTTCCCTGTTTTACGGAACCTGCTTCTCTCCTGTTCCTTCGTAGGTCTACTGTAAGACCTGGCACAGTGCACCCTCCCCTCTTGCTCTTCCCGTGTAAAAACAGCACCCCGTGACTGGCACAGCACCCACTGTGTATTGTGTTACTTGGAACATTCATCTTCCATGTTCCAAGGGCGGAGTATCCTGAGCTTAATCAAAAGTTGACCAGTACAATTTATGGCCAAATCGCAGTTGAATTAGATCAACAGTTAACATTGTTTGAGGTTATTTGCATTTATTCCATTGGCTGCTTTTTCAAAACAAGGGGCTCTATTGGTTAACAGGAGGTGGTAACCTGCCAACCATGACATCCCAACGTTATTGTTATCCCAACATTATTATTATTAGCAGCAGCTTTTTCTTAAAATTATGGTTTAAATTCTGTGTGTTCTGGATTTAGCTACTATTCACATCTTCTATGTCCAGGTTGATCGCCAAGTATGTTTAGTTCACGTGGAGATTTGTTTCTTGTAGCCTTCGTATTTTAAAATAACCTTTTCCTTTGCTCTTGGCAAAGAAGCAGGTGTTGTCAAGAAGCTTAGGTTTAGCTTCCCTGATGGGGAACGTGTTAGTTTGGTCCCAGGGTAATGCAGTTAAACTCCCAGAGGTGAGTGGTGCCCCCTCTACTGCCACCAGGATAATTATTCAGTTCTCAGGAAATGAACCAGTCTCAAAGCCTGCTATGCCCTCTGGTAAACTGTCTTGTATCCGAAATGCAGGGGTGTAGGTTGTAGCTATGTTGGTCTAAGGACATAGGCAGACAAAATAAAATTTACTCATTTCTTTCAAGTGTCAGCTCTTTAAGGCAGGGCAGTGCTTTGCATAATGTCAGGCTGAGCCAGTTAGCAGTTCATAACACAGTAGACAGATTTTCTAACACTGTGACATTTCAAAGGATAGCCCACCAAGAAGGTCTGTAAGGTGGCGGAGGGAGCAGAATAAAGCAACACAAACTTATATATTGAGGGCCCCTTGTGAGTATACTGTCCAGTGGAGGGGCTGTTACTTGTGCAAAATAAGTCCCCTCCATGTGTGCAAGCAGGAGAAGTGGGCTGCACCTGCAAGTATATGCAGAGATTACGGGCTCTGTGCAGTGAACACACAGGACTTGCTGGCTTGCTTTTCAAGTCCTTTTTTTCATTTAAAGTGGTTTAATTAAGAACTGCAGCAGGCCTCTTGTATTGGTCTTGTCCATACCCCTAGAATAAGGCATAAGAAAAAGGTAAGCATAGGAATCTTAAAAAGCATCAAGGGCTTTAAAGGGAAAAAAACGACCCAATAAATTTAGCGAGATCTGTTACTGGAAGCAAGGACAAAGATGCTGGAGTAACAGGCTGATCAGACTTAGCAACTCCTTTTCCTTCTAAATTTGGTAGCTGTCGTGCACTTAAACTCTTAATTAGTCAGGCGCTGCTTGCATTGGGCTGTATTTGTTTGTAGATGTTTGAGATTACAGTAACAGCCATAGTAGGTTCACTGACATTAAATACTAACCCCTTTGCTGAAGGAACCCTTGCTGAACTTGCTAGGAAGCACAGCTTGCTGCTTGCAAGGTCAATCTTTATCTCCTTTGCAAGGTGGGCCAAGGTTTGGACTGCTGCTAACACATGGTTTGAGACCAAGGGATTGCTCTTTGGAAGCCTTTTCTATTTGCTCATGGAAAAAAGAGCTGAGTATCCAGTCACTGACATCTTTTTAGTTTTTGCTTTAAGTAATTAGGGAGAGCTAGCAACAGAGTTCAGCTGTACCTTCGTTCTTCCTCAGAGGCTTGGAAGGGCATGCGAGGGAGGAAGCTGTTTAGCTGAAAACCATGCTGTAATCTCGGGTAGGAAGGCAAATCGCGTCACTACAGCGGGATGTCTTCAAAAGTTGTGCATCAGAAGGCTGATAACAGAATAGTAAATAATGCCCCCTGCCTTCAGCCTGCTTTATCAGAAGAGTAACAGATACTGCTGGAATGTGATGGTTAAGGGTTGGGGCGGGTGGGACAGGACCCTGGGTTATATCCAGAAACTTGTCTCTTGTGTTAAATAGTGATAGAAATTATTTGGGTATCATTATGATTGTTTGGAGCTGTGGCTCTGGTGCACGTAATCATTCCAGTGCATTCCCATGTACTTTGCAGTCTCTTTCAGCACTGCTGATTACCTGCCGATAGACCCTGTCCAGGAGGAAGCCTATTAGAAACAGGCCTTTAAAGGAAGGTGCCTTTTCAAAGGCACAAAGCCAACTCGCTGCAAGCCCCAAGTGTAGTCAAAGGGAAACTTGCCAACTTCATCCATCAATATAGGTCTGGTCCAGTTCCCTTTAAATGTTGGGAAAATCTTTGCTAAATTGACTAGGAGTTGGATTGTGGCTATGTGTAGAAATTTTTCCTGTTTTTAATAAAAAATAAATCAAGAAATTGTTTTTGAAAATTTAAACTTTTTGCTGCAGTTTTGGAATCTTAAATACAGTATGTGCGGGAGTGCATTACGATCAGATATTGAAACTAGGCACCTCATAGCAAAAGTGGGCTGTCTGGTCTGGCTGTCTTCGAATGAATTGCTCAAAGTAAACAATGGTGAAAGGTAGATTGATGATTAGAAATTTAAATTAAAATAATTAAAATTCCAGAGCAACACAGATTGGGACCCCAAGAGCTTTTTTTTAATAAAAAGAAAAAACTAACTGCTTGCTTTGCAAATATGTGACAATACAGAAAAACTGTCTTTATTTAACAAAAATAAAGCTACTATTTAAGTGCCTGGTTTTAAATGGGAAGCAAAGCATGAAACCACAGACCATTTATGTGTGTGCAGTCTTGCAAAAGACACAAAGGAGACTGCCAAGCACAGCAAAACCAAACTTTAGAAGTGAGCTTCAGAGAAATAGTCTAAAAAAGTGCAATTTAAAAAATGTTTCTTGCTGGGGTTTTTTTTTCCTTCTTAGACATGTAGACAGTGGGTACTAAACACCCTTCTCAGGTGCTTAAGGCCACTGTCTCAGACTGCCACCGTTATGTACAGAAGCATTTTTAGAAATAAGTCAGCCACTGGAATACATTCAGAGGGTTAGGGCTGCAGTCTGTTGAAATCTCTCCCATTCCTTCCCAATGGAACTTCAAAGACTGGTCTAGAGGTCAGCAAAAAATTATCTTCCCCCCCCATTTCTAATGATATACAAGATACAGTTCCAAAGTCTAAATCTGGCTCTAAAAGAGCATCGAAGATTCTGAGCTAGAGAGATTAAAATGTGACCCTGTTGGAGTAGTATCAAAACCAAGTCATCCATTTTAGTAGGGCAGTAAATGAATAACCGCATGGAAAGCTGTGGGAAGTGCATCGTTCTGTTTGAGATGACTGAAAGTGTGTGTGTGTGTGTGTGTGTGTGTGTGTGTGTGTGTGTGTCACTGAGAGAGGCCTTAATGCTGCAAGCATGCAGGTTATCTATCGTAATGCAAATCCACTGTTCAGATAGGAGGGATTAAAAGTCGCCCTGGAGGATTGTGTCATGTTCCACTCCTTACACTATACAATGGATTTGCTTGGTGTGTGGTGCGAGTGCCACCACTTAGAAATCACTTGACTCACCGTTACAGAATGAGAGAATTGCCTCTGTATTTTGCAAGATCAGTGATTGCTTTTAATTGCTGTTTGTGCCTTTGCCCTGGTCCTGAAACTTAAAGACTGTTGTTCCAATTTTAGCAGCAACAGTAGGGCCCAGATCACCTCCTTGAATTCAGGATATTCCATTGATTTTGTTGAATTTTTGAGAGCAGCTGATTGTTGATACTTTTTTGCCTTGGTTTGCATAGTTGCTGCCACATTTTCTGCTGATGTGAGTGGCTGGCAGAATTCATCAACAGAAGGAGCTTTTGGTTCTGTTGATGTTTGTTTGGTCTTGGTTTTCACCTTCCAGATATTCTTGTGGGCCACTGTTGCCTTTCTAGGGAGCCTTTCAGGTATGGAACAGAATACAGAAAAGAGTCTTGTGACATCTATTGTTAGGTTCATAATTTGGGAGCAATTAGTCTTTGAAAGAAGATAGAGAGGTCACACATCCTCGACACTGCTTATCAGCAGATCTGGGACTCTAATTACTAAGATGCTACCAAAGAAGATAACTTTTAAAGAAAGCCACAGTATCAAAGGAAGAATCTTTTTTGGAAAAGATCTATCAGATGTCTTGGGGAACTATAATCTTTCTGTAGAGCTCTGTAGCACAAGTACAAATTTCTGTGATGGCTGATGTAGAGAGTCTTTTCCACTGGAAGGGGCACCGATGGAAAACTCTATAGGTTGGTTTAATAGATTCGTAGACACTAGGGCTGGAAGGGACCTCGGAAGATCATCAAGTCCAGCCCCCTGCCCCAGGGCAGGAAGTCAGCAGGGATCATAGGATCTCAGCAAGACAAATATCCACATGTCTCTTGAAAGCGTTCAGGGTAGGCGCTTGAACCACCTCCATGTTTATCGGTACATGGAAAGGATATAATTCATGTTAAGGGATAACTATTCTTTTTAGCACAGCAAGGTTGATCAGAGATGTTGATAGACATGTCTTGCAAAGGGACCACTCCTGCTGGTGATCAGACAAGATGATGTTGCTGGAGTCGCATCTAGAGTGATTGGATGGGAGATGGTGATTTTACATGCAGGACTGTAAGCTGGTGTTCCTGGATTCCATGTCTACGTTGCTATTTGGCAGATCAGTGATAGCTTTTAATTGCTGTTTGTGCCTTTGCCCTAGTACTGAATTGTAAAGACTGTTGTTCCAATTTTAGCAGCAACAATGGGGCCTACTGCTGACCTCAAATCCGACTAGGCTAGTCGTGGAATACCAGAAAGCAATGACTCCCCCTCTCCTCTTCCTGTGGCCAAATTTTGGTTTGCTTGCTGTCACTGGGAGTGGTAGAGGGGATACAGTCAGACTGTATCCCCCTTGTCTTACTGGGAGGGGATGGAAAGTGGTGACTGGTGGCTTAAGCTGCCACCCTGTGTTCCTGGAGTCCTGTGGTCCTAAGTACTGTTAATGCACATTGATCAAGGTAACTGGTTGTAAAAATGGATCATGAGATTTGTTTTTGAGTTTAAACCCCTGCCCTCTCTGCTCCCCCCCCCCAACCACAGAGACATGACAGAAGCACAGATTGCTGAATGTACTTTGCATTTTCTATACTTGTGCACTGATAGTTGTAACTGAATTGGGATTTACTTCTGAACTTACTGAGATCCTAAGGCTTGACATAGCTGGTCTGTGGTCATCTGAAGATTTTCATCCACTTTACTTAGATTGTTAATGTTAATCTAGAAGCATTTTTTGCTAGAATCAGCAGGTAAGCATGTGATCTAGAAAACTAGGGGGAAGATAGTGTTCTTAAAACACTCAGTCATGTACAATATGTAGGGGCCTGCTGCATGTTTGAACTTAGATCAAAGTATTCAAAGAATTATTTTGTACTGTAAGAACTAATGGGGTCCTCATCCCTGTTCAGTCAGTTTCCAAGGCACATTTCAGCCTGTGGCAGTGTAATCAAATACCTAGTTCTTTGTGCCTTGAAGTACGTTTGTTCAGGCAAAAACGTCACCTGGAGCGCCTTTGTCTCATTTGTATTTTTAATGAACTGACATGGTTATTACACTTCTGTGGCTTGCAAGGCTGACAAGTAGCTCTCATAATATGGCTTGTAAATAGCTCTGTATATCCTGCATGGCAGCTGCAAGAGCCTGTAGCACTGGGAAGGTCATTTCATAGTGAGGGCAAACCTGGCTGCTGTTTTTTGCTTGTCAGAGCATGATTTTTCCAGTTAGGGAAACAGCCTGGCCATGACATTTAGTGCATGCTTGTAGATTCATGGATTGTAAGGCTGGAAGGGATCATCAGCATCATCTTGTCTGATCTCCAGCAGAAGACAGGCCACAGAACCTCAGCTAGGAATTCCTGCCTCAAGCCCAGATTTTAAAGTCTCTGAGATTTTTCTGGTTCAGCTCAAAAAGTGACTGTAGGTAATGCATTTTGGCCTAAATCTCTGAGTCCTTACTTATACAAACAGTCTCATTTTGGTTGGCAGGGCTGTCTGTATACAGAAGTGCTCGCAGGTTCCAGCCCGTATCAGTTAAGTGGTATTCACGAGCTGTTAGCTTGTGGACTCCTTCAGGTAGCTCTAAATTACTGACGGACAAATTTCTGCTCACCTTGCTTAATGGGGCTAAGTCGTGGTGCAGTCAGTGAACATTTTGCTTGAAAAGGGAGGGAATCAGCTCTTCAGTATTTGACTTCTAGTTTTTAAAACCAGATACTTGCTTTTAAACTCTAGCAGTACTTCAGGGGCTTTATTGATTTAAAAAAAAATGGTTTTTACACTATGTACAACTGGATTGCATGCACACACATCCACATAGCTAGGCAAGTGCCTGATGTTTGGAGACAAAGTGCTGTATTTAATGCAAGTTACATTACATTCAGAATTAGTTGTGGATTTTTTTCATAAAGCACTGCTTGAATTCAGTGCAATCTACAGTACATCTGTTGCCATTGAGACATTATTACTGCATCGTTGATTCTTCTGAGGTCACAACAGTACACTGGAACACTGTGTTTCCCAGCTCTCTTTGCTAGCCTCCTGGATGAGTGCTAGATTGGCAGTTCACCAACTGGATGTGAACCTTAGAGAAATTCAGACCGTTGAGGCATTGGAGAATGTACAGTGATTTGTTGTAACTTCATTGTGAAAGAGCAGATAGAGACTCTATAGCCAGAGATGAGAAAAAGAAAATGAAACTTCTCATTTTGGCCAGATATTCAGAGGTACAGTTTGGTGTGCTCCTCATGATGTTCAGAGTTATGCAAAGTAGGCATATATGCAATCATGCCATTGAAAATCTGGCTCTGCTTCTTTATGCATAATCCATCTCTCACAAGGGTGATTGGAGATGTATAGCAAATAGCCTATTCATTTTGAAAAAGGACCACTGGCTGTATGGCTATGAGGATTGGCATCAAACTAAAAGTCACAGCTCTGGGAGCTGAGTTTGAATTTCCTGTCTTTGTACTAGGCAGAACTGCTGCTTTCGCAGTCAACGTTGCATCCCTGAACCCAGCTCCTGCTCTGAATGCTGCAAAATGTTAAGTTTAGGGCTTGGTCAGTCTGAAGTCTGCTATTGAGAGTCCAGCTGCAAATTCTGAACAGTGGTATAGACTCTCTAGCCATTTCCGGTAAAAACATTAATTTCTTTCAAGAAAATAAGGAAAAGAAAACCTTTTTTTAGATCTCGGTGGGAATTATGTTTTTAGACTTTTTTGGAGAAGCTAAGTAAATAACTGCTGGACATTTCCCTTCGGGGGGGGGGGGGGGGCAGGCAGAGCCAGAGAAAAGGGTGCTTTCTTATTGTAAGTTGTACTGTTCCACTCCAGTATCAATATTTGTGCGCTCTCAGAAGGGGCTGGCCAGTAACTTTGGTCGTATTAAAATATGTCATAGATGCTGAATGTTTTTGTTTTCAGAAGATTTGTATTCAACCTGTTTCCTCATCTCTGAGGAGAAAATTGGAAAACAATTTCTATCTCAAGCGTTCCTCTGTCAGTGTTACCCAGAAAGATGTAGGTAGGAAAACTAAACAGAGGCATTCATCATGCTCAGTTTTCTTGCACTTGCCACCCTGAATATTTTTCTGATAAGCCAGATTTTTCTTCAGTTGCAAATGTAATAGTCCCACGAGACAGTACTAGCACTGGAACAATACAGCAAAGATGATTAGAGTGGAGAAAGTTGACACTTAAAGGCAAATTCATACATATCATATGATCAGTCGGGTGTTGTTGAGAGTTGTATTATCAAATAAAATCCATTAAAAAGCCATTAGCCTTCAGGCACTGCAAGGATTTATTCCTCTTGTATACTGCTGCCCTCTGCTGGATGGATTTGGGGCTATCCACCGTGTGTCATTGGCCCCATATTGCTAATAGCTGTAAAGTAAAAGCGTAGCACAAGAAAGCTTAACTCATATGATAGCGGCCTGTGCTTTTGGAGCAGAATGAACTAATTCTTTGTCCCCTTTACCATTTTGTTTCTAGCTGGCTGTACAAATGTACAGTAACAGTGATTTTGTGAGCCTGCATTATGAATAAAACAGCAAAATAGGAAAATTATTTCTTTCCCAGTTTATGTAATTTGAGTATAGCCCGCCAAGGGCGACCTGGGGACAGGCCGAGTTAGAGATCCAGGTTCAGGTAGAGATCTTAGACTTGCAGAACTTGGGGCATTTGCACTGGGGTGCTCTGGGAGAGAAAGGTCCAGTAATATTTGCTTCCCATTATGGCTCTAATCATAATAGTTAGATCCAGGGTTCCCCAGCTGTGCTGGCACTTTAGTGCACTCAGCTCTTCTAAAGGAAATGCTGAAATTGGCTTGGTATTCAGGTTTCACAGTCAAAGAATTCACTGAAGACAGTTCAGGTTTCAATGGAAACTTCGAAGGCTGATACGTAGTAATTGCCATGTGGTGGTGCGCTGTGAGGCCAGCGCACTGCAACTGTTTTATTTGCCCCTTCTTCCTCCAGTGGAAAACATAGCCTGAAAGTTTGTGGTTGTGATATATTTTAAGGATTTGCAAAAACAAGTTATTTCCTTCTGAGGTTGAAACCAGAGCAATTGAACCTTGTCATAGAAAGAACTCAGGAAGGCACTAACTTATTGGTACTTTTGAAGGTGAAAACCAGAACATTATTGCATGGGGTGGTCATGATACCTGCAACCAGGTCACTGCATTCAAACATAGCAGGGGCTTGCAATCAGCCCCAGGGCCAGCCTGTTCTGTGGGTGTATTTTGAACCTCACATAATAGTTTTTCAGCTTCAGGTTTGTTTTAATCGCAGCACAGTGAGGCAGGTGACTGTTGATCAGGTCGTGCTGACATAAGCTTTTAATGTTTGTCAGCAGAAGTCCAAGTGGAAAGGGGATGAAATGGCCCATTGCCTATAGGAATTAAACTCAACTCTCTCTTAGAGGTAATTATTATATGCTTAAATGACAGCAATGATATGTGAGATTATACCATTCACAAAATGTAAACTCTAGCTATAGAGCACAGAACGCCTCAGGGTGTCAGAAATGAGGCCAAAGCAACGTTTCAGTGTCTAAACATGTCAGACTTGGGGGACTCTTGCCTCCGGGTCCGTGTTTCTCACCAGGCCCCGGTTGCCTGTAATGGGTCCTGATTAACATTCCTCTTCCACATGGTTCCAGATTTCCAGTGCTTTCTTTGTCTTCCTCCTGTTTGGAGTGTCCAGTTGGGAGGAAACATGCAATCCCGCTAGCTTCCTCACTCCAGCCTGGAGAAAAGAATGGGAAAAATATAGAGAAAAGATAATAGGTATAGACTAGTGTGACTAGCTGGCGAAAGGGCAGGTTCCAGCATCTACAAACAAATGACACTAAATCTAGTAAAGAAATCAGATCCAAGTCAATTCTTGTGGCATCAAGTGTCTAAGTCCGAGAATATCAGTCCTCCATATTCCTACTTTGTCTGCAAAGGCTTTGCTTACTACTCTGATGCCTGAAATGGCTGCATTTTTTTTTTCTTTCTGATCTCATTAGCCATTTTTCCTAGTTTGTTTCCTTTGCATGCCCTAAAAGGAGATGTGGAATGGTCTCCACTTGCACAGTGGACAGTTGTGTTCAGACTGATGCTGGTGTTGCTTATGTACTCAGGCAGTTTGTGTCTGTGAAAGAATGAAGGATTGCCTCCATGCACCAACATACCTTCCCTGGAGATCCAGCCTGTCTTCTGCTGGGCTGATTGTTTCCATTGATCACATGTAGCAATGGTAAGAAATGTGCTAACAAGCCCCATCTCCAAGAGTGCTTAAATCGCATATCCCTATATAGTGTTGTATGGCCAGAGCCAGTGAGAGTAACACACATTTCTGGAGTGTCAGAAACCAGGCACTTCTTTTTTTTCTGAAGGTGTTCAGGTTGATCCTGCCTGTGGTGACAGGAAACTTCAGAGCTTTTTCCCATCTGCCCAGATCCAGTGACATCAACAGCTGATGGATGTGCAGGCAAGTGCTCTCCTACAGTTATCACTCACGGGCACGTCAGTTTGCCCATCTTACCCATTCTGGCTATCACAGCAGTGGGAAGGTGCATACTCACCTTACTTTGCCCACGAGTGAGCTCATGTCCTGGCTGCTGGGTAGCCATACCCAGTCCTTGTGCTAGGTCTCATCAGCTGGATGATTTTCTGAAGAAGCTCATTTAATCAACATGATAATACACGTTCCAAATAGTTTTTCTCTTTGTGCACACGTGTGTTTGGATTAACCAGCTTTGCTCATTTGATTCATGTTTTTCTGGCCTGTATGAGATGTGTAGGGAGTGAAGGAAATGCTGAGTGTGGTGGGTCTGACTGTGGGTGTGCATAAATAAATGTCTTAACACCAAGAGTGTGATTGACTACCCTGCATGCCTGTTACCAGGCAGAAGTGCATTCTTCTGTACCATGAGCCAGTGGTTCCAGATCTCTCTGGGTTTGTGACTCCATTTCTGGTGCAAGTCAGTTTTCTAATAGATTTTCTGTAGGACCTCTAGATTGATGAATGCTTCAGTGGAGCTACAGGGACTGTGCTACAGATGTTTCTCAAGTGTACCTCTCTATGTCAAAAAGAAACACAAAACTTTATAACCTTTGGTTCAGAGATGATACCTTTTATTATATTATTATGTCAACATTTGTTGTGTGTGATCTCTAATATGTGGAGCCTTGTGATAAATCTCCCAAGGGCTTCATTAGCAATAGGGTACAGTTTATAATGAGGACTGTGATAATACCTAGGGGCTGCAGCCAGAACTGGGAACCTTCCCTGCTGAAGTCTGAGCCTCTAGAAAATTACCCATGTGACTGGAGCACAAGACGGACCAGCAGGGCTCAACAAACAATGGGGGAAAAGGCCAGCACCTGAAAGATCATGCGATTGCTTGGGCTGGTGATAGGATAGCACTAACTGGAACTGCTGAAAGCATTTGTCTTTGGATCTGACTAATCTGCCGGCGATGCACTGTAATTTTGACCTCAATGAACCACTAACAGTTTGGCCATGAAAATGGTGTGGGTTAAGAGCAATATTATCGCTGCATGAGCAGATGTCTGTCTTCTCATATTATGAGCTCTTTATTTAGCTAGTTTGAGAAATAACTTTTTGGGCTTGCAAACATTATGTCACAACTAAATAGTTTCCCAAAGGGGCACATCTGTCTCGTACCTGTCTGTAATTCTCAATCCATCCAGCACAAGCCTTTCATAGTTTTTGACTGGTTATCTATTTATTTTTAATTAAAAGGAAGCAATACTTTGGAAAACTGATGAAAATTATTTTGTTTAGGACAGATTTACCAAGCTAGCTTGGAATCGGATTGATGCTCTCTGTGTCCCTTCCAGTCAGCTGATGCATCCC
The DNA here is from genome assembly GCF_030867095.1 of Alligator mississippiensis. Classification (NCBI taxonomy): domain Eukaryota; kingdom Metazoa; phylum Chordata; order Crocodylia; family Alligatoridae; genus Alligator; species Alligator mississippiensis. The sequence continues at coordinate 70,260,074 of NC_081833.1, forward strand.
TCAAGCATTTGATTCGTTTCCACGCTCTAATTGCCTCCCCACCCAAATACACACACGCTGGGTATCACACACTTCAATATCCTCTATTTAAATAGTGAGGCCTGCTCCCAATCCAAACAGGCCAATCTACCATTAAACAGTGAGAGGAGATCAGTGGTGAAGGAGACTACAGGTGGTAGCAGGAGGGCACCAGGAGGGCTCAAGTGATTGCAGTGCGGTGAAAGTCTTTCTGCTTTAAAAAAAAAAAAAAGAGAGAGAGCTAGGATCGTCCTGAGGAATATCAAGCTGATATTAAAGATGAGATGCATGAGGCAAAGCAGTGTGCCTTCCCTCATCTAATGTCTTTCAAGCCAGCAGCGGACTATAGGGAGAGGCTGCTGGGAACTTTTGGCTTGTATGTAATGTGTAGAAAACAGAAAGGAACATGCCAGTCATGTTTCTTTAATTTGGAGGTTTGGTCCAGAGACTACAGTTGCCAGCCTGCAGCTGGCATGACATAGAGCATGGCACCCTGGGAACTGTAGTCATTGTGGTTAGCACCTCTGTGTTGGATCCAGGTATAAATTGTGTTGGCAGTGATACGCAACTGTTGTTGTTCCATCCCAGATGTTTGATGGATCTCCAGATAAAATATATTGAGGTTGGAAGCAGTCTTAGGGGGCATTGTTTTTAAGCAAAGGATGAGATATGAAAGTGCAGCCTACTTGTGCTATGTTTAGCAGGCCTAGTTCAGCAGTGATTGAATCCCAGATCTTGTATACAAATAAAACAAAAGTATGAAACCAGCTGTGATGTCCTGTAAGGAAAACAGCAAGTCCTGGCAGTGAGTAACCTTACAAGATATGGGATCCTGCATGATTTGGCATGTGCACAGCTGCAACATTGGTACCTGCAGACCACTATGAGCTTGACCTTATATCCAGAATGCATTGGAGCCAAGTTTCTGTGCTGAGCAGGGGTCCAGGTTCTCTCCACTAAGTCATCTCACCTTGCCCCTTGACTTGCAGACAAAAATCCTCTTGGAAACGCTGATGTTCTCCCAGCAGACAGAGGTAGAAGTCTTTTGGGGGAAAGATGTTTAGCTGATCCCAACATCCCTGGAATCATAGCCACTGACTTGGAGGCATTTCTTTTGGCACAGGTGCCTGTATCTGGTTTTGCTGGTTGGTGGTCCTTAAAAAATACAATGCAATAGAAGTGTGCTGTTGTCTTTGTAAATAGCCCTAACCATTGTTTTAGTCAAAAACTTCAGAGAGATGTTTCATTCTTTTCATTTCCCAGCTAAATATGCTTAATCTTTGCATGTATTTATGGCCTTCCTTCCAGTGTCTATGAAACTGGTGCTCTTCTGGTGTGCTGCCTTCATGGGGGAGACCAGCTGATGTTCTGTGAGGAGTTTCCAGGTGTGATCTTTTAGGGTTTCCCTTAGCAAAGAAGCCCCCACAAGGAGACAAAGTGCATGACATGGTTGGTGATTTGATTAGCCTTTGCAGTAGTTTCACATAGCAGTATGGCTTCTGCCAAAAACTACACTGAGGCATCTGCACAGCTTGCCTTGTCTCTTGGACTCGTGGGGCACCTATACACAAGCAGCGAGGCTGCTTTGAGGTGCTGTAATTACAGCGTATCAGAGCAGGCTCAATCAATTACCACACTCCAGCGGACTCCAGCATCTCGCGTATCAGTGTCCCCGCGCTTAAAAATAGTGGCGGGGCGCTTTAACTAAAGCTTGTTGAACAATGTTTAGTTAAATCAACCTGCTGCCATTTTTAAGTGTGGGGATGCTGATCTACAAGATGCTCTGGGTGCTTTAATTAAAGTGGCTCTCACAGCCACTCTAATTAGCCCTCCCCTGAGCACTTGTATAAATGCTGATGAGATCCATCGGTACCTGTACAAACTCATTGAAGTGAGGGATAATTTGGGGTTAATATTCAGATACTGTTAGGATGGAACTAGGAGGACCTGTAGGAGTCTGTATGCTTCAAAATGAGACAGTTCAGGTACTGGAGGTCTCTCACAGTTGGCAGTGGTTCTTAGTCCTTTATCTTCTGTATGGGCTCAGCCTCTGGACAGTGTCTTGATTTCATATGCGTGCAAGCACAAATACGAAAGTGCCAATACCTTGCAGGTTGGCTTAACCAATACTGCAAGAGTAATAGTAGCCTGCTGTTATTTCCTCTCCATACTGGGGAGAAACCACTGTAGACTTCCTCCTTTCAGACTGCCAACCTAAAGGACCCTGTATCAGGCTTGAAAATCAGCATAGTTGAGCCTGGGGCAGCTGCACTGGGTACAAGGCGGTTAAGTTATCATTTTGTTGCGGTGCATTTGAGTTTAGTGAAGTGCCTGGGTAGGACTGTGCCCAAGGGAATGCTTCACTGGCCTGCCACTACCAGAGTTTGATGCATTTCGTGGCATAGAGCAAGGCCGATCTGCTCAGTAGGCATTTGCTTGAAGCTAAGCAAAACTGGAGAGCAGCCTTGACTCTGGTTTGCGGATAGAGTTCTGTTTTCTGTCACTTTGTTGCTATGGAAATTTAGCTGAAGGATTGGGTAGCTGCCCGCTGCGGGCAGTGGTGTGATTTTTATTTTTTTTGTGTGTGTGTATTTGTTTCCATTGTATAGCTACACTTCACAAACCTGCACGTGCCCTCAGCATTTTGCACGGAGTGCATGTTATTGTTAACGTTTACTGTTTGTGCTCTGGCACGCGGTCTCTGCTGCAGGTAGCTTTCAGTCCCAGAGCAAAAGCAGTGTGGGAAGGATTCACACAGGTATTTTTTACATGCTTTATGTATATTTTGTATTGATGATGTTAAATACACAGCAGTCTTTATATCTCGGTATCCCTCAGTGAGTTGGTTTTGTGACCCAGTTACTTTTGGGGTTTTTTCATTATTAATGTTTATAGCAGTGTCAAGAGGCCCCAAGTAAGATCAAGCCCTGCCTGTTCCTGGTGCAGAAACAGTCCTTACCTTGAAGACCTTATGACCTAAAATAAATGCATGGGACAAAGAATAGAAAGGGAAAATAATTGATCAGAGAGGTCGTAGAAATATGGGCATTAAGTAATAAATGAGAATAAACTGTTGCCTCTCTTAGCAGCCAGTAAGATACTTTCTTTGGGAAGGTGCATGGCCATGTAGTACCATTGCATTTCTCAAATGCAAGAAATATGGGTTTTGTTTTTAGCTCTGCTGTACTTCTAAGGTGACCATGGGCAGGGCACTTTAAGACATGGGTTTGGAGAGTTTTTGGCCACGCCCAGCCCTGAGTGAGCGAGCCTTTTTGTTGCTCAGTTTCTTCATTGGTAAATGAGGCATAATAAGTTTTACTCCTCTTAGTGTTGAAAGACTTACAGGCTAGGATTCTGAAAATGCTTGGCATTTCTTTAATGGAAAATCCTGTATAATTACAAAGCATGTTGCATGAAGGATATGGCTGTCTGATCTGGAGAGGAGTAGCTCCCTGTTTATTCCTGAGACACCCTGTTGCAGGGTGTTGCCTGTTCTTGGCGTCCTTTTGAGCTTGCGAATAACCTCCATTTCCAATTACATCAGTAGGAGTTGAGTAACCCATGTCACCTTGCAGTGTTGAGTGGTCAGGGGTTCTCCACTTAGGTTTGACCTGTGGCTCAGGCTGCATTTTCTTGAGAAAAATCTCACTACCTCTAGCAGTTTACGTCAAATGCAGTTTCCTCTTGTTCTCACTCTGGGCTTGTGTTAAAAGTGGTCCTCCTGGTACCGTGAGTCAGCAGAGTTCAACAGACTCAGACCCTTGTTGTAGACTGGGTGAGCTCCCCTTTTTCCTGTGCATACTGCATTGTTAGACACTGGCTGACGAAGTATTTTTTAGGAGATGGGATTTTCCAATGTAGACATAGCTTCAGAGTACAATTTTTAAACACCAGCCCCTCTGCCCATGGGCATTTAATACCTTTTGATGTCAGCTGTCAAATTAACTACAAAGGGAAGTTTGATTTCTAATGAGCTGTTCAGGCAGAGTCTTCCTGGTTTGTAGGGTGCAGGGATCCTTTAAATGCACTCCTCCAAGTGCCTGGAAGTCGAAGAAACCTGTGGTTAAAAGAAACTGAGTGCTCATAGATGATGCTTCTCCTGGATTTGATAACAGAAGAAAAAGATCTCTGCTTCCATTAAAAAATAATCCTAAAATCACATTTTAATTTTTTTTTAGGAAACATATTACTAACTGCATATACTAGAATCAAAGGCAAGGTTTTTTCCCTGTTCCACTTTGGGGAAAAGCCTCATTTCGCATTCAAGTACTGGCCTGGGGCAGGCAGCTGCTGCAGCTCTGGCTCTCGTCCCAATCCGGGGCCAAGGCTGGAGACGTCACCAGCACTGCTGCCTGGCTGGGACCAGAGTGGCTCACTGTGGTTTATCTGGCATGGCAGGACGTGCATAGGAGATTGCAATGTAGTGGGGGGTGGGAGAGGCCATATGGTGCAGGGTAGGGGGAAGCAGAAGCAGAAGCAGAGGAGCTTCTCTGGCTCTGGCTTTGTTTCTGGTCTGTTATGCTGCAACCACAGCCAAAAGGACAAGATAAGCTGTGGTGGCAGGGAGTTGCAGGGGTACGTGTGGAAGGAGCAGGCTGTGTGCCGTCCATGCCGCTGCTTCCCCCACTGCAGCATTAGAATTTAAGGCACCCTGAAAATAATTAGATTCTGTACATGAAATATAATAGCAAATTTATAATTTCCCATATATAGAATATAGTTATTGTGGAGTCGTTTTAAATTTGAAGTTGTCTTATTTCCTGCCCAACTGATACCTCTCCCACAGAGCATGTCCTGTAACATGTTTTTGTTTTCTAAGAAAGGGTCTTTCTTTCAGGAACCCCTTTATAGTATATTGCTTTCATGTGGCTTTCAGAAGGGAAAGATGTCAATCTGAAGGCACCGGCTTGTGAGCTGATATTAGAACCGTCTTAAAAAAGATTAATAGAAATATTTTAAATTAGTTCAAGATCTGAAGCAATTTGACTACTTTTACTTTCCTGAAATCCTCTTCCCTGCTGGCATAATGACTCAGACACCAGAGAGCTCATATTATGTTTGTGTGGAGACCAGCTTTTCTTGTCGACTGTGGGATGGACAATTTTGTGTTCTCCATTATCTGTGGTTCCATGGGATTGTTCCCCCCAAAACTGGGGTGCAGGTGTAAGTAGGAAAGCTGTTTAGATTTTTGGGGGGGGGGGGTTGTTTTCCCTGTTGGGAAAGAAGCACACTTGGAGACGCTGGGTATAGATGGCTGTCACTTGTCTGGCTCGGCAAGAAATGGCAAGGCCCTGTAATAACCCTCTCTTAGCCCTGGCTGTTGGCTCAGCGCTGTGGCTTGTGCCTGAAGCAGCAAGTGAGCTGCAGGTAGTGTCTTGCTACAGCTTGTGGTGTGGAAGCAACAGTTTAGAGGAAACGTACATAAAGAACTACTTCTAATAAAGAAGTAACAATCTTATTACTGCCCATGCCAAGGTCTGGAGCCTGACCTTGTATGACAGGGTCCTGCAGGGAACATGGCATGTCCAGGAAGGGGGGCATCCCCGGAGATGGTCTGGGCAAGGCAGCCGCAGCCGTCTCCTGCAACACAACACTTCATAGACGCTGCATTCCTAGGAGGACTTGCTCTTTGTCACATAGTTGGCCATGTCTCTTGAAAAATCACCGCTTCTCCATTCTGCCTTCCAAAAACAAAGTGTGTTTTTTATTTGGGGGCATGTGGTATGCAAGTGTGTGGTACTGGATCTAACCTGGGTACCTTGGGGATGGAGAGGTATGTGTATTCTGGTACCAGCTCTGTTCTTACTTTATTGTCATTAGCCTTCAGGATATTATCACTGACTTCAGACTGTTATGAGAAGTCTGTTACCCTATGAGTGACAGTACATATTGAGAGTGATTTGGACTTCAACGTGCTGTATATTCTGATTTGCAGTGTGCTGTAGTATTTATATTTGACCTGAAGAGATGCTAATTACTCTGTTACTTGAAGTGATCAGTTACAGACTGTAGGGACAAGGGTGTTGTCTCGCTTGTAGTTCCTTTTATTAGGGGATGTATTCGTGTATTGGCAGAGACTCCCCATGCAAGTTGTCCAGGGGCCGTAAGGTGCTGAGTCGTATAAGCAGCTTGTGCTGGGACGTGTCCTTGCAGGATTGGGTCCTAACACAAGTGTAGACAGCTCTTTCTGTGCAAGCGAGTACACTCATTGTCTTGAGCTACACGTGTTTACATCCTAGCTCCCAAGAGCAGTCAAGTGTGAAACACCCAACAGTGCCAATGCAAGTGTTCAGAACAGCCTGCCTCCCACTTCGTGTTTCACAGGAAAAGTCATAGGATTTGGGGGAGAAGGAGAGTTGCTTCTTCTCCCCCTGTGTGTGCGTCAGTCTATCTGAGCTCATTTTTATGTGAATGATTTCCCGTGTCTTCAGAGCGCATCCAGTCTCGCTGCTCTTGCGAAAATGATGTAGTTAACGATTTAGATCATTACTGCATGAGTGTGTGCGTGCAAGCCACGTATTCATCAGGGATGTCATGTTTTTTCTTTCCCTTTTAGTAAATTTCCCATGGAAACAAATAGGCTGGTTTTTGTATTGTGGAATAGGTGGGAACTGCTGCTGCTTCCTAGAAATGCTGGAGAAAGGCTGGCTTTGAGCTCGGGTCTGAAAGTTTGATCAGCCTTAGGTCCCCAGCTTTGATTTACAGCAGCGTTTGGTATGCAGCTGGCCCAGGGCAAGCAGAGGTCCCTTGGCTTCAGAGCTCTCTGGTTTACAACTCTTTCTGAAAGTGAAAGAAATGCAGGCTTTTCTTTAAAAGGCTAAAAATTCTGCTCCTTTTGCTCTAAAAGGAAAGAGCAGTTTTTTGGGGAGAAAGGTGTTACCAAGCCTAATATGAAGCTTTATTTTTAATTTAAATGAGCATACTGTCAGAACTATCTGTGATGTCAGAGACCAAACAGAAACTATAAACTAACATGAAACTCACACAGCTTCTTTGCCCAAGCTGGGGGAAAAAAGACACAAGTTGCAGAAGCAATAAGACATGAATTTTTTCTGCTTTCCTTCTGTTTCAGTCAACTAAAGCTAAATTTTTGTAGCATAAGGAGGGAAAGTACATACCTCCCTAGATTTCAAGCTTGGGACAAGAAATAGAGATTATAAGTGCAAGTTTTAGGAAGATATGATTTTGGGTCTGCTTTCGACCTCACTAGGGGGTGCCACGGTGGTACCTGGTTTGGGTGATCCATGCTCCGCACACTGCAGAATGGCTGTCATGTAGATGTGTGGGGTTTGCGCTCTTGGGTGTGCGTATTGATGTGTACTTAGCACTGCACAAAGGCAGCGAGGTGACATCCATTTCAGGGTGGGCCATGTGTGCTGTGTAGTATGATTCTTTGGCAGCATAGACAAAACCCTGAATGCTTTGCAGTTGGGACTCTTTACAACTGAGCGTGATGTATTGCTGCTCAAAGATCCTCAGGATACTGGACCAGATTTACTCCAGCCCAGGATCTGTCCTGCTGCTTTTAGATGCTTTCCAGTACCTGAGACTCCGTTCTCTTTTTTCCTGTGTTCATGACTTGCATTTTCCCGAGAGCAACCTGCTGGTCAGAATAAAGCCTCTGTGGGGATTTGTGTGAGTGAGGGAGGTCTACTGGAAAATTCAGTCCTTTCAACATTTGCTCTGGTTGTTCACCAGCCATGGTGATTCACAGTGATGGACATCTACATACCTGAATGCCCTTATAGTCTGTGGTTCAAGTAGATCAAGTGACTCGGGCTGTGGTTTTGGGTTTGGACTATTTCCTAACAGAGGGCTGATTTGTCCTTCTTCTGCCTCCACTTTAGTATGCAAGGGTTAAGCCCAGTAAAGTTTAGTCTCTCCTGTGTAGGCTTAGACTTTCCAAAGTAGCCAATACTGTGGCCTGTGCACTGACCAGACAGGACAGGGAGACATGTATGCTTTGCCTGCAAGTGGTAGTGCTGTGGGAAGGACTAGTGAGCCCTGGGATCTGCTTTGTCCAAGTCAAGTGTACTCTGTTCTCCATTTTTCTGCTGCAACAGTGCCCTGCACTGCCCTTGGTGTGGCAACATGTAGTCTCGGATCTTTGACAACTTGTAAAAGCCCTCTTTCAAGCCATTTACATCATGATACATCACTGGCTGACTCAGTTGCAAACAGTTCCAGTTTGCAAAACAGAGCTGGAAATGTCTAATTTCAGGACCGTGCTGTCAGCAGTGTTTCCCAAGCTTAAAAATTGTCAGAGCTAAAAGACATTCCTCCAACTAAAAGGTGGGTTTAGAGTAGACCATTAAAAAGAGAGAATTTTAAAATCTAATTTATATTCCATCATTATGTAGATTATTTCTTCACAAGGTTGTGCCTGTAAAGGGCAGCATAGCCCATTCTCTTCAATGTGATATTTCAGACAGAATTTTAGTTTAGCTTAGCACTGTGGAGACAAATGGTTTTTTTTCTGGTCCAGGTATACAAATGATTTTTCACAGAGGCAACCACACCCTTGTTTCAAAGGAAAATGCCCTGTGAATGCCAAAAGCTCTCTGAATGACTAGTGGTTTTGTTGTGATCCTCTGATAGAGAGGTAGAGTTGAACGTTATCCTACCCTTTCAAAAGAAAAAGCATTTAATAATCAAAACCGGCTTATAGATGTTTAGTGTGTGGGTTGAGATTTAGTTATTTACAGGTCACAGCATTTTGCCAGCACTGGGCTAGCTATTCTTAAACAAATGCGGGTAGAAGTTATAGGGAAGCCTGGTCCCAGGGCCCAAATACCCCAGGTTCATGTTTGGGGTAAATGAGGGTTCAGGGCACTTGGCACCTTGTAGATGGGGTGCAGAGAGAACAATGTGCATTGCTTCTGCCTCTTGGCTTCTGCTGGTCCTTGCTTTCTTCTTCTTCCATCCCTTAAAGTGTGTTTTTTGCGAACGTTGTCTCCTGAGCATAATCGACCCTACTGGCTGTTTTTCTTATTTTCCCTGAGTGTTGTAATGTTGATCACCAAAGAATCTTGATCCTTTGGCTTCCTGTGAGAACAAGATAATTACTCTCCAGTAGGCCCCACATGACGTACAGGATCAACATAAGCCACTGGGACTCCAGTTGCTAGTGGGGAACGATATTGTGGCTAAATGAATAAGCAGAAGTTTATCATACTTCCTGCATAACAAGGTTTTGTTAAGGAGACACTGAAAACCATTTTCATCACCAGGGCTGGTGTAAAACTAAGATTACCGCAATAAAGCATTCAAAAATGTTGTTTTTAAGCTTGAACTCCTAGAGTTTCCCCCCGCATCCCCCTTTTTATAAAGGCAGCTTATATGTTCTTCATGTTAAGCGTGTGTTACAAGGGTATCTACTGGATTTTGGCAGAGATTTTTATATGGGTCTTCTGCATCCTTTTAACAGGGGAAAGTGAGTTTATGATTTCCCCACACACCACCCACTTGTCTTCTGGAAGGAAGCCTCACCGCTAAAAAGTAGGTGCATTCCAAGAGGAATTTGCTTATTTCACACTCGCCCACAAGAATCCTCTGTTGTGATTGTTAAAGATGCTCCTGTTTGCTCCTGCCATAGATGTGGCTTTGACAGGTTTTGTTGTTTTTTTCTGGTCTGTTGCAAGACTGTCAATGCTAACTTAAATCAGTCAGGTGTTGGGGGAAACATATTTGGGAAGCATAAGTTAGATGTAAAGTAATTATATAAAAATAATTCTGTAAGAGTAATTAACACCCAAATCTGCTGCTGCTAGCCCCCAGACTACACCTCCTATCTTAGAAGCATGGTCCTGATCTGCCCTGGAAGATGCATCGCTCTCCTATTTTCAGCAGGCAGCCTAGTGCTGTCCCAAAGGCTGATCTTATTCTACCCTGAAGACACTCATGGCTTTCCCCCTCTGGCAATGGGCAGCCTTAGGCAGCTCTAGAAAGCAATCCTCTTCCACGTCAGAAGAGGCACAGACCTCTTTCAGTTCCCCCAGTGGAATTGAGAATTCTGCTGCCTGATGTATTTTCCTCATGCTGGGATCTAAGTTGAATTAGTTCAGTCCAGAGGGCAGATGTCTAACTGACAGACAGCAGCATTGTCTGCTACTGGCTTCACACCAGCTAGATGCTCTGGTGGCTTTCTCATTGTACAAAAACAGGGACTTACACAGGGTATATACTTTTCCCAGGCAGAATGGGATTGCAGCAGGCCTTAGTGGAGTTAGCCATCTAGATGGCTGTCTGGGATGGTTCTGAGCATGCACAGCAGGCCAGGTTCAGTCTGCGAGAGATCTTTGTAGTCCAAAATGGAGACATGTAAGGAATCTATCTGGGTGTCTTAGCAGCTCTGTGGCTATGATGGTGGGGAGAATAGGATCACACCAGGTGTCTTAAAAGTTGCATACATGCCACAGAAGTGACTTTAAGGCATAATGATGTGCTTATTCAGTGGTCATGATTCACTTATTCAGTGGTCAATCTAAAGGTTTGCCTATGGGGAGAATCTGATCAACAGAGCTGAAGTGGAAGAGATACTCCCTTTAACGCTACCACTGATTTTTTTTTTCTTTCTTTTTTCCCCCTGCCCCCTTGTTGACATACTTTAAATGACAACTTTTTGGGGTCTCTGTTAAACATGAGAAGTAACTCAAATAAAGGGCATGTGTGGAAATGTGTGTGCGCTTTGAGTGTATGTATAATTAGTGTGGCCGCGTATATGTCTCTCCTTGTGCATTTATACTTTGCAGATATGCGTGTGCATCCAATGCAGCATGTGCGCCATATATAATATTACAGACACATGTGAAATTCAGCCTAGTTCTCTAGCTGTCTTGCTAGAGGTGTGTATATATACACAGGTCCTGCTGCCATAGCAGGAATATTGGTAGAGGTTAAAAAGCAAGCTTCATCCTTTGAGTTTCTTTGCTGCAGTTGATGCATATTGCAGGGACTTGCAGGGAACTATCTTTTTTTCTCTTTTGTTTTTATTGTGACTTTTCATTTGCCATCAGACTGGCATCCTCTAGAAGAAACTAAGCAGAGCCAAGCAGGTTGGTTGCTCTACCTTGGATTATCTGTCTTGAAGCAGAGGCTGAAGAGCCACTGGCAGATGCAGCATATTAGATCTTGATAATGCACTTGATCAGCCTTGTACGCAGGAAGCAGAACAAAAACATGCGGGATAAAACTCTCAATTATATTTCACTGCAGTTCTGTCTGATTCAGATGCGTTCCTCCCACATACACGCAGACATGCTATATGCATATCGACTCAGATCCAGCTCAGACCTGAGTGCATAAATGCGATTTTAAAAATATCCAAACCATCATGTTTTAGTCAACAAGCTTGACGAACAACCTGTTATTTCTTTCTTTCATTTTCTCATTTACAGTATGGAGGATACAGGCATAAGTGGGGAAGAAGGAGATGATAGACTAGGGGTGGGCAATTATTTTGGGCAGAGGGCCGCTTACTAAGTTTCGGCAAGCCATTGAGGGCCGCATGACAGGCAGCCCAGAGCAGATAAATATTAATTTTCTAAATTTTTTAGGGGCCCTGTGGGCCAGATAGAATGGCCTGGTGGGCCACATCCAGCCCCCGGGCCACATTTTGTCCACCCCTGTGATAGACTCTTAACACCTATGCAGAATGACCTATACAGAAGCTTTTCACAACCTACCTGTGTTTCTGCTTGCACTAGCTGCTTCACTCTGGGGTTTTCACTTATTAACCTTCCTCCAGATTTCATGGTATAGTCAAACTAGGCCAATATGAAGCCACCCGTGACTTCATCAGGATTTGGATGGAGGTTCTAGAGGTGAATGACTAGTGTTCTGTACTTTTCTGCTAGTCCTCATCCCTTCCAGCTGAAAATGTAGATGGATACTATGTAGACATGTTCGGCACCAAACGCACCTGAATGTTTTATGGTATAACTCTTCCTTTGATTCCTAGTTGTGCAACTATTGATGAGTAAGTAAATGTTTTTCTTTTCTCTCCTTGTTTTTTTCTTGCAGCCAACTGGCTACATGGAAAACTCCATTTCCTATAGCGCTATTGAAGACGTGCAGCTGCTTTCCTGGGAGAATGCCCCTAAGTACTGTTTACAGCTCACAGTCCCTGGGGGTACTGTCTTACTGCAGGTACAGTAAACATCTCTCTTACTATTAATCGCTTTAAATCTGTTTGCTACATGTGAGATCTTGGTCTTCATTAGCCAGGCTGACAAGACAGAGAATTCACTGTGGTCAAGTTGGCTTCTTGCCAACAAATTTGCATGAAGTGCCACATTGGGAAATTATCTGGGGTTGTGAGGTTTGGTATGGGTGCTGCAATTTCTTTTCCCTTGGAGTGGCAGCTCATAATCAGAGTTTCTTGGGCCACAGTGATTGAACCCTGCTGCAGATTTTATAAGCCCAGGTGGAGCTGTCTGGGTGGGTACCTGGGAGTAGGGAGCAAAACAGCAGATTGGACAGGGGTCAGAGTGGCACTCGAGGAAGACACGGGACTGATTTGTTGCATGTCTGCCAAAACTTGGCTCCCAGCTTTTTGTTGATGGCCTGTGCTTTGTACATCAGACTTCACTCTGTAGTTCCTGCCGCAGACATATAACTTATGTTTTAACTAAGACGCATCTTTTATTAACACCCACAAGTTTAATGAACAGACTTCAGATGAGGTTGATACTAAACAACAGAGCATCCTCAGAGGTTCAGCTAATCGGGTGGCTTAGTGCTTTGAACACTTGGGTATCACTCGAGAAGGACTGTTCCTTTGGCACCTGTGTGTGCGGGGGGAGGGACAGGATGGTAGATATGCATAGGCCTTTAACATTATTCATACTTATTAAACAAAATGAGGATTGTGGTTACATTTTAGTGGCACACCCTGTGTACTTGTAGCTGTCTTGGTCTGAACAAGTGCATTGGTGCCACCCACTCTGCGCATACCACGAGTCAAAAAAAACAATGTTTTGAGTACAGGCATTAAATAGTGCTTGTGTTTGATAAGACCTTAAAGATGAAATTCTCCAGTGCTTGAAGAGTTTGAGCACTAGAGTTAGAAATCCAGAAATATGGATTAATTTTAGCACTCCACCTTTCTGTAACTTCAGGCAAGATGCATAATGTCCTGGCCTTTTGCAGTGGGGAGCACCTGAAATTCCTACCGATTTTTCAGCTGTGTTACACCTCTCTAGCACCTCCTGAAAAACCAACCATTCATCTCTCTATGACTGAAATTGGGAATAATGAGGCCCATTTTATTTTATGTAAAATACTTTAAAATGTTAAATGCTGCTATTAAGTAGAATGTTTGCAAGACTAGTGACCCCACATTTCCCATTCCCACCACCCAAATCCATAACATGCCAGATTCAGTTTTCCAGAACAGTTCAGTGGGGATGCATTGCTCTATGCACGCAACTTTTATATTCAGTCCTCCAAGGCCTATTTTCAAGCAGAAAGGTTCATCCTTCCCTTTGTTTTAATGTTATCCCAGATTTCCTTGTGTTGTTGAGGTCTTATACATTCAGCTGATAGGAAAACACTGTGCTGCATTTCAAGTTTTGAAACAGGAAAAGAAATGTAACCAAAAAACCAGTTGCAAATGCATTAAAAATCTTTCATCAGTGATTTTTACTTCAAAATGACTGAGCCCATTTTCTCCAGATTTGCTCAGCAGATCTCAGCAATGCCTGCAGATCAAATTAAGTTTCAGTCATATCTGTCCTGCTGACGTCCAGATGTACATGGTTTCTTTTCAGGGAACCATCTGGGCAAGAATGCATGTGTGCATCTGGAGTTCAAAAATGGTTGAGGGAGCGATTTTTACAGGACGTGTAAATGAAAAGAAAAGATCATTTTTAAATGTAGACTGCTTCTGAAACAAGATTCCCCAAAAGAAGTTGATTTGATAAGGATCAGAGTGACTGCAAAAGGAGTGTTATAACAGAAGTGGTGTTTGACCTTATCTGTCCCAGCTGCTCCAAAGGGAAGTTGGTAGGTCTGATGAGCTACATGTCACCCTGCCACTGCAGGACTGGCATGGGCTAGAACTTGGCACCAGTGCTAAGGGAATAGTAGTGATGTTGGTGCTGAAGAGCGGTTTGTCAGAGCTGGGCCAGATGATGGGTAGTCCGACATCCCGTTAATTTCTAGTTGACACCATGAAACATTGCAGCATCAGCACGGGAGGCTGGTCAGCAGTCTTCATAAGAGGCATCAGACTGATCTCTTCTGTTTTCCTTGGGGGTGGGAATAAACAGTCGTAGTTGTGGTTTATGAGCAAGGGGCCAAATGATGTCAGTTGGCAGCCAGAGACTAGATGCTGAACTGAACTGTGTTCTCCATATAATGGAGTTCTGCTGGAATGTGGAACAACAAAGTTGACTCTGAGACCATTCTGGACAAACCAAGATGAGTCACGCTAGGTCATGCTAATATTTCTCTAGCACTCTTCTGCTGTTATTTCCGACAGGCTGACAGGTCCTTTCATTGGCAGAGCTGTTTACTGCTGGCTGTGAGTGTACGGTATGTCTCGTTCAGATCCTGACTTTAGCCCTTCAGTGTATTCCAGTACTTGAGGTTTTGGATGGTGCTGGAATGTCATAAAAATATCTTGAGGTTTTGATGATTTTCAGCACGGTAAATATACTTGCCACCCTCAAACAGTGAGAATCATACACGGGAATGCATGGAGCTAGAGCCTTTGCTGGAATGAACTGGCACAGCTCCCTTTCTCATTGGGATCTGACCCTGAATCTTTGGGTTTTTTGCTTATAGATGATGTCTGTGAATGCTAGTAGGGTTACATTTGCCGAGGGATCCTTAAAATAATTGCTTAAACAAGGAGCCTAGAAGTAGGAGGCTCCCTGTCTTCCTGGCCATGTGAATATCTGTGTTTGCTGAACCTGCACCAGTGTGGATTGAGGTCCAAGAGCGTTTGGAACCTTGAACCTAAGGCATCTATTCCAGGGGATTTAAGGTTTGCTTGAACCGCTTTTGTAGAGAGAGAGCCCTGTGTAGTCTATACCAGGCTGAGCATCTGTGTTGGGCAGCCAAATACAACTGTGGAAGAAGACACTGGAATTGGACAAATTTTAACCTAGCAGATATAAATACTTTTTAGATGAGTTTTTGTCCTCCACTGAAATCATAAGATGAATGTGCAAGTTAGATGTTAGCCTGTTTGCTGTCCTCTTAAATTTTTCAGAGTATTTCAGATATTAAATACTTACAAAATGGAATTTCTTTTTTGTTTTATGCCTCTTCTAATGCTTCGTTGTGCAGGGGTGAAGTTAAAGGACAAATTATAATTGCCCCTTTTTTTTACAGGCATGTTTCTAATATTAGTTTTGCTTGGAAGAGGACCTTTAACGAGGTGATAATACAGCAGAGCCTGGATTCTTCTTCAGGTTAGGGTCCTCATCCCCTGTGAAGATGAGCATTTGCTATGTAGGGGCATATATAGCCACAGCAAACAGCTGCTTGGGACTACTTAGGTGCTCCAGCTGTTTGCTGTGGCTTCCCTTTCAAAGTGCATTGTTTCTCAGTCAGCTGCGTGGGACCACCGATGAGCTCCAGCTGAGTGGCAAAGTGGTATCCTCTGAAGTAAAAGCCAAAATGAGCAGCTGAGCAGCTCATCCTTAATTCAGCAGCCCGCTGTAAATGAAGCAGGTTCTGAGCCACTTGGGCAGGAATGATCTGGGTCCTATGGTGTATAGGGTTTTTTTTCAGTGCTTGTGTCTAGGTTTTAGTGTGGAGTCCCATTAACCAGTGAGAAGAGCAATACTTTCTTGATTTTTTTTTTTATGTTGAGCCATTTCACTATGCAGACAGAACTCATTTGTGTGTAGAGGACCATGATGACTCAATGGCTTGTTGCGTATAGGCAAAGTTTGCATCTACAGTAGAAAAGGGAGTGCTGTGGTGCTCCTAGGCAAGGGACAATGACAACTTGGCCTTGTTCATAATTTGTCAGCTGTAGTTCTTAGTTTTGCTATTCCCCTGTTACCTCCATGTACAGCACTCTCAAGCATGCTGCTCTGCTCTAGCTGGCTTGCATGCTAAACCAGAAGCAGCATAGTGGCATCTGCATGACACTTAAGGTAGGCTGCCTGGTGCTGCTTATTGGCAGTTCTTGGAAGCACATAACTCTCTGTCCATTGACTGCATGTAGACCCAATGAGTGGGTCTACACATGCAGGCACGTGCACTTGCAGCAGTTCAAATAGGAGCAGCACAAATTTGTGTTGGGGATTTGTGCCTCAGCACACATACCTGAACATATACTTTGGTGTTGGGCAAGTTGTGCCACTTTGTGGGGCAAACTAACCCTGCCCAGCTTTTCCCAGATCTACAGCCAGGGGGAGCTGTGCTGGCCCTGTGCTGGCCCCAGCAGTTTAAAAACCTGCCCTGGCGAGCAACTCTGGGCTACTTGCTCTTAGGAGTGTCTGAGGCCTGGCCAGTTGACATATGGGGACACTACCCCTTGTGCCAGTTGGATTGCTGTAGCAGCCCTGACCTAGAGTGGACCCTGTACCCTCTACCCACTGCAGCAGTCTGGCAGCAGGGCCTGCTTCCTGACTGTGACCTGCTGCCACCTGTGACAGCATCTGCTCCCTTGGACCTGCAGCAACATGTCTGCATGCCTGCCAGACCTGGACAGGGACTGCACAGCCTCCTGGGTGTGACATGGGCACTGTAGCAGAGCTGCTTGCATCTCTGGGCCAGCTGCCAGTGGGGCTGTGGCTGCACAGTTGGTCTTTTCTGTGGCACTGCTGCCATGTGTGCCCCTGCCCTGCCATCTGGGCAGCTGTTGCCTGCCTGGAAGACATGCTCAATGTGGTAGCCCTCTTTGAACTGTCAAAGCATGTCCTCCTGGCCTCAAATGGCCAGGAGGTCAGCTACCTCGTTTGCCCTCCAGCTGGGTGTGTGGGGTGTGGAGTTTGAGTAGGGGCTGCCACACACCCGCCCCCACCACCACCCGTGGCACACAGCCCTTGGTGCTGGCAGAAGCGGCCAGCCAAGCCATCAGTGCCATGGCCTGACTGCAGGCACAGCCCCGTGGCGGTGCAGCACTGCTTGACCTGGGGTCTGTACATGGCGTAAGGATGTGGTTTTGGACAGGAGCTGCAGGTGGTAGCAGGAGCTGTCCCGGTCTTGTCCAAAGGCATGCGCTAGTGGGGTGGGCCGGGCTGGGCTGGGTCTGTTGGCCACGTACAGACCCTGGGTCAGGCAGCGCTGTGCCGCCCTACACCCCCCCCACACACCTCCCATCACTGCCCAGACACCCCACAACCTCCCCTCCCACCCCCATGTCCCTGCTTACTTGGGACAGCGCCTGGGTCCAGGTAACGCTGCAGCCTTGCCCCACTCCTATTTGCCCCAGCACGCTAAGACAGTGTGCTGGGGCAGCAGGACCACCATAAAGATGCTTTGGCTAGGTCCTCTTTGGAGGACTTGGCTCCAGATGCCTCAAGGACACGCTCCAGGAGCATGCCCTGTGCTGGTTTTTTTCTGCAGGGTTTTGTTTTTTGTTTTTTTTTTTATGCTGGGATTTCTTGATATCAAATTTAGAGTCTGGACTGCAAATATGCAGTGCAGGGAACACTTGTTCTTAGCATGCCTCTTGCGGCATTTCAAACTGCTTTGAGATGCTGCAACAGGCACATGCTCACTTGCCTGAATGTGACCAGTGTGCCTAACCCTGTCAATTTAGATCATCCTCCTGGGGTCAAGGCACCTCTTTTTTTTTAGGCACTGTAGCCATCTTTGAGCACAATTTGGGTCTGACCCTAAGGGACTGGCAGTCTAGTTATGGAGGTAATTGAACTCCATGCTCCCAGATGCCAGGCTAGTACCTTAGCCCCTTTGCCCAGTCTTCCTTCTCCAGTTAGTTTAATGGACCCTATTAGACAGAGATTTAACCAGTTAGATGATTTCATAGGACACCAGGATTTAATTTTATTCCTACTTGTGCTAACATCTATATTTATACCTCTGTAGATTGATGTGGGAGCATATGTACTTCATTTTCCCTGTTAACTTGAACATCCAAATATTTCTTCCATAGCATTCTCATTATAGTTTTTCTTACTGACCTGTGTATTATTAGAAATGATAACACGTTTGAACCCAAAGCTCCCTGCTGGGTGCAAAGGGAGTCTGGCAGGAATTGTAGATTTTTATCTGGAGCAGCCTACTGCTTTGTTTCTTAAAAAAACAAATTAATACAATTGTGAGAAATTAACATCTAAAAGTGGATGCTTTGCACGCACAGTATTTCCTTTGAAAAATTGATATCCTAATATAACCTCAGAGAAACTGATAAAGAAATTGAATGAGTCTAGTGTTTATACTGGACAAAGGCTGGATCAGACTCCTGTATAACTATGGAAAGTGTGATGTAACTGCAAACGCAAGCTTTCCCATATATTTCAGGATGGGCTGATCCTTAGTAGAATCTGGGGTTATTGGAGTATAAAAATAGATTTCCCATATAGAGCATTCTGTCGGTTAGTCACAATCCCAAAATGATATTTAAAATAAAATAATGGGGAAGGATCTGCAAACACTATACTTAAATACTGATGCAACTCGGCATTTCTTTACAGTAGTTTTCTACTACTAAGAAGCATTGGATGCCTCAGACGTACTGGGCCGCAGGTGTGTTTCTGACCTGGACTGAATTGCAGCTCTGGGAAGAAGGAACCCTCAGCCAGCCCCTGTGTAAAACCAGGCTGATTCCAGGGGTTAAGGAGCAACACACTGGGATGTAGTAGTCAAATGCTGGTATTGGGATGGGAGCTATACTGTAACAAATAAAGCAGGCCAAAAAGGGTGATGGAGTCATCTTCCATTAATAAAATACCATTTTGTCGAAATCTAATGACTAAATGATATTCCCAGTATGAAGCAAGACGGTCAAAATGTTTCAAAATGTTTTGTTTCTATATCTATATATATAGGGTATAAATATTACATTACTTTTTAGTATGTAGTATAATATAACAACTGGCTTTTGACATTGAAATAAGGTGATTTGACATTATCAAATGAAGCATGTTGATCCCTGTAAATCATAATGTTTCATATGCTTCATTTCACTTCCTTTCACAACATTTTCGTTTTCCAGGACATTGCAGAATTTCAATGCATTGCTCCATTTTAGTACAATCACACTTTTTAGAATTTTCCACGGAGGTTTCCTCAGAATGGAAATTGTGATTTTTGAGTCCACTCTAGACACAAGATATGAGCTACTAGGATGTCTGTTATCTGCTCAAATGAAGACAGATGCTTGGTTTTGATCCCTCATGCCTTTTTGTCACTGATATTCCAATAGGTCAGTGGTTCTCAACTTTTTTAGCTTCAAGGCACCCCTCCATAATTTTTCTGCATTTAGCAGCACCTTCAATGCTGCCACCATTGGAGGCATGGGAAATGGCCCTGTATATTGCTGTTCCTAGCAGGCAATGGAGACAGTGGGCCTTCCTGTCTGCATTAGATTTATCTGTTAAACCACCCCTAAGGGATGCTGTTACATTGTAATGAGCCAAAGAAGGATGAGTGACATCCTTTCACTCCATTATCGGTGCTTTCCTTGAACTCTCTCCTAGTAGAATATGAATGCATCCCAACCCATTTAAGGTAAAGGGATCTGAAAAGGAATCTGACTGCTCTAACACAGAGTCCCATCTGGATTTTGGAGAAGCGGATGAAGCCCAGAGGCCAAAGAGCTTAACCTGGAGTGTGGTCGAGCTGCCAGGTCTCTGCTAGAATTGCTTTTGCCACTCACTGTTTCTGGTACATGGATAGTTGTTGGAACGCAGGCTTGGTTTGGAAGGACCGAGTTTGTTTCAGCTGTTGGGAATTTTTTTTGCCCCTTGTGGGGTGTCACAAAGAGGTGAGTTTTTCTATACGTTCTGGTAGAGGTGGTGGATATTTAATTTATTTTATTTAATTTGCCTTCCAGTGTTCTATTGGCAAAGGACCTCATATCTTTATGGGGCTATATAAGTAACTGTGATGAGGTGTCCCAAGGACCACTTACTAATAAAATAACTCAGAAGAAAAATTATTTGAATGCAGTTGCCACTACTTACAGCCTGACTTACTGCAAAGTGTCATATCTCTTGGGAAGTTATCATTCCCTCTTTCCCCCTTTCCAAGATCAGAATCACGTGAGGGGTGGGAGAAAAGGTGGGAGCTTAGTTTTCTGAGTATGGGGAAATGAGGCAGTACAGGATTTCATAAACCATTTAACCCAGTTACCCAAAACACAGGATTTGCCTAGGGCCAGATAAACCTCAGAAATGTTGAGTTCTTATTGCTCATACCTTTTTTTTTTTTTCCAAACCATTTCTAACTGCTGCCAAGTGAGCTCTCTCCCATCCTTTGTGTTGATTTATTCTATACTTGGCGATCAGGTGTAGCCAGAAGGAGAAACAAGTGGTAGAGAAACTCCTGATAAACACGTGCTCCCTGCACATACTCTTCTTGCTGCTAGAGCAGTGTTTTCCCAGGAAGTCCCTGAGATGGGGATGCCTAGGTCTGTTTTTTTGTCCCCTTTCCCCCCTTCATCAGTGCAGTCTCTTTTTTTGATACCCAGTTTTGTTTTATCTTATAGTCCAGATATAATCCTGCTTGTAGTCTGCTATCTTTCAGTCTATTATCTGGCTATAATCCTCCTTGCTGCTTTATTTTAGCAACAAATCCATTCAGTATCATTAGGCTGATAAGCAATGCCTAGAAGTTAGCAGTTCTGCTTCGGCTGTACTGTGTAGGGAGACGGGGAGGAGAGGTGCAGATCCCAAAGCCTCAAGCAGAGATACTGTCCAGCAGCTCATTCCCTGCATGTGAGGGGTTGCTGATTGAATTGGAGCATGGCTATTTGTTCTGCAAGTGATATGCTTGTGCTGATTACACTCCCTGTGCATGCAGGAAAGGGGCAGGGATCTGCTGTCCACAGTCTGGAGCACTGACCACAGCTTGGTTGGGCTATTGCCCAGTGTCCTGACTCTCAGCTCGAAGGGGAGATTTTGTTCCATTGTTCTCATGCCACTTGGGTTTTGCGTGAAGAACCTGGTTAGATCCCAGCATTTTATATTGAAACCAGCTATTAACATAACTGCTGGTGCAGAGACGCCTGCAGTGCAATTATAGTCCAGGTATTACTAATGAGCACCTTTTAGAGGGACGTGCAGACAAAAAGGAGGAATGCATGCATGATGGGGGGTGGAAAAAGAAAATGAAAGAAGGGAAAGAAGAAATATAGAGTTAAGCCAGGCCCAAAATCACCCAACCCCAATTATTGCCAGACTTTTTCAGAGCTGCTATCGATGGCAGAGCTCTCTAGGATGGTTTACATAAAGGTCACTGTAATAAGGAGAATTGTTGTTACAACATTTTGTTATCTGGACAAGCCATTGCTTGTACTCTTTTGAGTAATGCTGATGTCAGCAGAGTTTGACACTATAGTGTGACAGGAGTAAGTTATAGCAGAACGGCAGTGATGGATGCCGTAGATACAGGGGCAGATTCGCAGCTGGTGTTGGCTTTCCTATCTACATTGTACCAGTGGCTTGTGGAGAATGTCCTGTAAGTTGCATAATGTTTTGTGTGATCAGTGTCCAAAACCCAAGCAAAACTTATAATTTGTCTGCTTCTTAACTGGCTGGGATCCATTGCAATGTCTGGATCAGTGCTGTTTGACAATAGCTTGACTTCCTATTTTTGCTAACCAAAAAAAAATCCAGTTTCAAAAGGTTTGCTGCCTTCCAAATGATTTATTCTTGCTTATTTTAGTCTGCTTCAACCACCTGTGGTTAAGAAAGGCAAAAGTTGGTTTGCAGAGAAAAAAACTGCCTTGCAAGCAGAGGGGCAAATAACTCACTTTTACCAGGGTCTCTTCCATGCAAGTGCTTGATTACTTGCCTGTCTTTGCTCATGTAGGCTGTCCCACTGAAATTACTGGCAGAGGTAAAGTTGTTACTGCGTGCTTAGGAAGCAGGGATCAAGCTGCTTCTTTGACACACTGACACCCAAAATACCAGGGAACTGAACAATCAGTCCTAGAAATGTACCGTGTTAAAATGTTTGTTTTCCGTCGCACACAACCTGCTCATCACAGCAGTGGGATAAAAAACGCTAACAGGGAGTGTCACACGTACCTTATACCTGACCCTAAATCCCATAACACCCCCCACCCTGCTGTTTTTAATGCTATGTTTTCTGATGTTCTGAATCTTTTTTTCTTTGTCGTATTGTTTGAAAGCGATGGGGATACTTGACTAACTGATCTGAACAGTCACATCTGTGCTTCTGCATTCAACCTCCCTTTGGGTTTTTCATGGCCACGTGATACTGACTGTGATACAAAACTCATTGCAGGATTGGGGCCTAATAAACTATACAGGTGAGCCAGCAAAGCAGCTAGGTGTCATTTGCTACTGAACACCCAAACTAGTCAAGCTGTACAACTAAAGAGCACCATTATGTTGCTCTAATCCCTTTCATTCATGTTAGCCTTAAAGGCTGCTTAGGTGGAACATGTCTAGAGAAAAATGGGAACTTTTGGGGGGCATTGGTCATGCCTCTTTAAGGATAACTAGTGCAAAGTGGCCCTCACTGCACAGAGAAGATGGAGATAATTAGAAAAACTTCCCAATATAGCCAAGATAGCTAATAAAAGCTTGAGGTTTTTAAAAATACATGTGTAACCTCTCGTTCTCGTCTCTTTTCTCGTAGCCTAAGGCTGAATAAGTCTTGTAGGCTGTATCCTTAGGTGGACATTGAAGTTGATGTCTGCACTGCAGTGGCTGCAGCTCATGTAGATGTACCCAGGTAATCTTTAAGCTAGCTGGCCCTTGGGTACTGCATCAGGGTGATCAGCAAAGCCTAACTACCCAGTGACGGATTAGTTCCTCAGCAGGGCATCGTAGCCTGGACTGAGCTCTGTCCTGTTTTGGCTGTCCAGCTACCAGGACATGAGTGAGCTAGCTGGCTTGGGCAGCTTTTTTACATGAGCTGCAATTGCTACAGTGTCTGTGGTACAGATATACCATGTCACAAAATTTACATAAGCAAAGTTCAGCCCCAAAAATCTGTGTGTGGATGACTCTGCCCATGCAAGTAATCTCAGTGACATCAATGGACAACTTAAAGGCTTGGAATGGAACTGCTCATTTACATTAGTTGAGGATTATTGAATTGCCTATGTAGGAGTCAGTCCTGAAATAGTTAGCTTTTACCCAAGTAAGGAGATCAAAATTAGGTCTATTTATGGAGAAGGAGGGAACTAATATGAATAAACTTCACTCTCAGGCTTTTCAGAGTACTCCAGTCTCATTAATGAATAAAATCTCATGACATCTTTATGAGGTAGGAAAGTATTTCCTTATTAAAGAGGGACAGCAGCAGTCAAAGAGAAGGCAAGGGAAATGAGTACATTGCCCTCATTTCTGCTACAACTAGTAAAAAAGAGTAACATTTGAAGATAAATGTATAAGCTATTCTGCAGCAGAGCAAACCTGATTTTGATTTGAGCGAATCCTACCACCAAAAAATTCATTTGACAGAAGTCCATTTTGGGTACAGTTTTCCCCCCCCCCCCCCAACATATGTACTTGAGAGCCATGTAAGGCATTTTGATTATGCCAGTTCCTTATGGAATTTGTGGTTATTCTGCTAAGCAGCAAATATAACCAATAGTCTCTTCATCTCTGTGTTTAAAAGTGGGGGAAAAAACATTTTGTAAGACTGGATGATTCCTTGCCGGCTGCTAAAGCTCCAACGTTTCCTGTGCATATCTGTGGTTTAGCAGCCTGCTGAAAATAGGCGGAAGGAAGGGTGTATTGGAAGGATTAGGCTCTGTGGTCTCTCAGTCTTGCCGAATGTGCAAAAGAGAATGCTAGTGACAGAAGAGCCCCATCGGAGGTAAGAGTGGTTAAGCAAATGACGTCTGATCTATCTGCTGGAGCGCTGTGGAGAGTGAACTTCTGGAATCCCGCCATTGCCTCTCTGAGGTCTGTAGCCCATTGATTCCTGCTCAGTGGTAGAACGGCAGACTTCCTACAGGTTTGTTTTCTGCTTTTGTGCTTCAATTGAAACTGTTGTTGTCATGCTGGTGGCTTTTCTTAGTAGTGCTGTTGAAACAAGCCTCAAATGCAGCCCATCCCAAATTTAGGAGCTGTTCAAACACCTCAGATGCAGATCCAAATGCCAGTTTCAGGTGACGGCCTTTTCTTGTAAGAGGCCGAACTAAAGCTGCATCTAAATGCCCCGCAGAGTTTGGAATCCAAATCCCACGTTTGCAGCCCGTGCACTCTGCTCGATTTACGGTCTAAAACTCTGTAAATATTTCCCCTCTAAGGTTGACAATATAATTTCTTTTTCTGCTGGTTTTGTGTGCTCCCAGTTAGTAGTCTGTGCCGTTAGTTTTTTGCCTCTGATTTTTTTGGGGTCCGGTATTGTTTCAGTGTTTTCTTTGTTGTGTTCAGTCTGTCTGAATAATCTGTCAAAAAAGATTTTACTAAGTGCCTAACCACTGTTCCAGCTAGAAGTCGGGTTGGTCATGAAATCTGCTTGCACGTATTGTTTTTTTTTCCTAGTTATTTATAAGCTCTGGAGGTCTCTAGTGACTGGATGCCTGGAAATAAGAGAATGGATAATAGCCAGAAACTGTTTTCCTTTCTTGCTTTAATATTTGCTCTTTCTAGGTGAGGCGGTTTCTTGGGTCAAATAATACTGTAGGTCCAACCTGGGATTTAAAACAGGTTGGCATTGCCACTTTTCAGGAGGAAAGCTCCGCGCCTTTCCATTATTCCTTAATAATATTAGAAGCCTATGTATCTTATTTGTCTTTCAATGTAGATAATGGCTTTGGGAAGGGGGTTTTGCTAGTAATGCAACATTTACAGATTAAACTCGAGTTTCTTTGGGAAATATCAGAGCTGATCAGTATATAGAATGAGCTACTACAGTAGCCTTATAAACCATGTCCTCAAGCATAAAGAAACTCAAACTTGAGTACTCATTCAGAGGCTCAGTTGCATTTCAGGATATCATTGGGACATGATAACCATGGAGGGTCAGGGAAAACAGCATCGAAGAATGAAAGTAAGAGGTTTCCTGTGACTGGAAAATCAAAATTTATTGAACTTTTGGTGTTGAAGAAGCAGGGAGGTGTGGGGGTCAGTCCTTGGCCTCCCTATGAACCTTTGCCAAGGAGTGAAGTCTGTCCTCCCAATGTGAAGTATTTGGCTTTTTAGGGAGGATGTGTTAGCTTAGTGGTTAAAGCAACCTTTTAGACTCGAGGCACCTCTGCCAAAACTCAAGGCACCCCTCGGGAAATTCCAGCTCTTACTTTTCACTTGTTTTTTGACTATACAAAAATAGTAGAGCAGTTCTTCTGTTGCAAAGAAGTTGGAAAGACCATAGCAGGGGAGGGTGTTTTTAATACTATGGATTTCTATTTGAAAACTGAACAGGTATACTGTATGGACAAGTACGCTACTTTTAAGCGAGGAGGGATTTGCCCCTTGCAACCATGTCAGCTCATCTCTGGTAACCATTCCATCTTCCTGCTCCTGTCCCTGAGGACATGCAGCTCAACCTCAGTGATTTGCCCCTATGTGAAACGAGATAAATTGTGGCATCGCTTCCATTTACTGAGAGAGAGGGTAGACTTATTAAACAGTTACCATGGTTCAGCCTAATTTCTTGCAATTTCCCTCACTTAATCATTATACTTTTTTTTTTCTGACCCACTCTTTAAATTGTCATGGGTTTCTTTTTGTTTTGTTTTTTTAATTTTAAAATATATTCAAAAGGGTGGGGGCAAGAAGGTAGAACTGAAGGATGCTTGGACTTCTGCTTGGGCACGCAGGATACAGTTTGCAGGATTCTTGCTGCTGCAGGCCAAAAGCCTTCTGAAAGGGCATGTGGCTCTTCCAAAGAAGAGCCTTGCCTTTTATTGGCACAGGACTTGCACTGAGTATTATTTTCATTGTTCATTTTAAGATGTTTCTAATTGTAAGGAAAAAACCCCAGCAGCTGAGCTGGAAAAGCCATCCCCCCACCCCTCTACACACTCAGCGTATTCCCAACTTGCATAGCCCCTCAAAGGCATGCGCTCTTTCTGTGCCCTTATGGATTTACGTCAGCATAGCTGCTTTTATAATTTTTGGTACAAAGCCTGTGACCTTTGAGAGCATTGAACTATTTCTCCACTGGCTATGAACCTAGCTTCAACTGAGAATTTTGAGAAGCTCTGCTTTAATATGGACAAAAACTGGGGATCATTGATTATGGCAGTATTTATGCAGATGCTGCAGACCCTCTGGGGGATATGTGTGTATCTTATAATATTTTTTTACTGCATTATATTATTGTTAGAAAAGCCAACATGACACTCAGACTCAAGTAGCTAGCAGGCAGCTGTGGACCGGGAAAGGGGAAGGCTAGTGTATATAAAAAGTTATCTGCAACATGTCAGGTTAGCATCTCATTCTGACAGGGGTGATCTAATACATAGGGCAAATGGCATATAATTATAGACTTGATCAAAAGCTCCTAAAAGTTGATGAGAACGTTTCCATTGGCCTTAAAGGGTTTTGGATCTGGTCCTTTTTCATCTGAAATTAATACTTTTTAGTAGTTTTAGTTCAATGTTTAATATGTTGAAATGAAATGAGATCGAACAAAGTCTTAATGTTTCTGCTTCCTGTGAAAATAAATTAATTACCCTGCAAACTCATGGCCTTTTGTAGGGCTCAGAAAACTCTCTTCCCTTTAATGAAGGGCAAGGGGTGAAGATAACAATTCCGGAGCTGAGCGTCAAGGTCATTGGGTTGTGTCACACAGTTGTGTGCAATTTGATGAGTTTTAATTAATGTTGGTGGGTGGAGGGTTTGCATGTGTTTTGGCTCAGTGATCTCAAGCTTGAATAGAATCTAATGGTTCCTATTTTTAAAAATCTTTCTTTTTATTGCAGGCTGCAAACAGTTACCTGAGGGATCAGTGGTTTCATTCTTTGCAGTGGAAGGTAGGTCCTCCATTTGCTGTTTTCCTTGCTACAGTTTTAACTAGAAGCTATATATTTTCAAGCCTAGTGATCTGTGGCAGGAAGTGAGAGAGTTCAGATGCCAAGGTGAGGCGCAGAAAGGTGTTTTCCCTTAAGTTTGCCCCCGAACTAAGATGCATCTTGCTTGCTAGGCATGCTGAAATGCAGAAAATTCTGTATGTTTTTCCTTCTTTTCCTGTGTGTTGCAGCACCCATTTATCTGGTTAAAGGAGGGTTATTTCCCCCCCCACCCCTGCCCTTCCAGAATCTCAGCATGGGCTCAAACTAAGTAATTTCAGATAGTTTGGTGCTATCAAATGGTGGTATCTCTCACAGAGTATATGTGAGATAAACGTATTATTCTGTAGGACAGTAGTGTTTGTCGTATAGAATCCATTAAGCCTCCAAATTTGAGAACACCACCTCCAAACTGGTCTAGACCAGTGTTTCTCAACCTTTTCTAGGCTCCCCTTGGAAAATGCCAGCTTTTAGATTTCACTACTTTATTATTTTCTGTAGTCAAAAAAAAAAAAAAAAGCAGTTCTTTCATTGCAGAGAACTCTGAAAGACCACAACAGATCATAATGCTATAACACAGTGGGTTCCTAGTTGAAATCTCTGAGTTCATGTGAGTCATGCTTGCAAACTTCACATTGTGTGGCACCCCACAGCACCCTTGAAAGGATCTCAAATCACCACAGGAAATTTTTGACCCTGGTTAGGAATCACTGAGCTAGACTATAGCCTGATCTTGGCTTATGCCACGCTACCAAGCTACCTGGTTTTGTTTATTCCTGGTAAACTGGGCAAAGAGGATGTTTTTTGAAATTGCTTATTAACTGTAAGCAGCATCGGTCTATGTAGCCATCTGTTTTTATTCTTAAGCATGACTTGGAAATATGTGTAGTTGCTATCTCAAAGGCCGCATGTCATTTTTACTGGAAACGAGGTTGATTGATGTAGTGAGTATTAAAGAAAAGTGGTTCACAAATGACCAGAGCGTCTCCAAAAGCAGATCATTCTCCAGCTTCAAAAATGTATCTGTTGATTAACTGATAGATTAGATAGATTCTGTACAGATTATGATTGAACTTGAAAAGAAATGCTTTTCCGATTGTGGATATGGTTGTTACCTATGCAAGTCCCTTTTATGAACCAAACCAAACGACTTTCCAACAAAAAACATTTCTTTGGAAGTGTTTCAATGGAGTCAGACAGGTTGACCTCTTATTTTGTTGCTTATCAAGTTTCCATTCTGCCTGTAACAAGTACATGTGAAAATATAAGGAAATCCCTCCCATCCGGTTGGTTTTGTTGTAGGAGTTTTTGGATGGTGCTCTGTGTGGAAAATAGTTTGCACAGTACTTGCGTGTGTTGTACCGGTATAGATGTATTTCACCCACAAATATTTGGAGAGGAATCGTTTAGGGAAGTGCAAATGGGCATGTGAAGAGGAAGGGGCTAAAAGTTAAGAAAGTGAAAATGAAGGTCAGCTGAATATATCCATATAGACCTGAAAATAACAACCTGACAGGAATGTTGGGAGAAATGTTTGACTTTTGGAGATCTTGGTTAGATAGTCTTAATAGCAGGATCCAGATGTTCCTGGAATCTTGCAATTATTATTATTAATTTAATTTATTTATTTTTTTGCAAAAATCCAGTCGGTCTAATAAAGGAGAACACCTCTACGACAAGCTCTGATTCCTCTTGCCTCTAGACCAATGTGGCTACAACCTGGATACCTGAGGCAGTTGTTAATGCCTTTCACAGGTTGTGTTCCACTAGGGTATTCCTTGTCACCTCTGTGGTAGTGATGTAGGTTATATTTGGAATAGTGGAGGATTGTGTTGTGGGACAGTAGTCCTGTTTTGCCCTTGGCTGTTGACCATCATCTTTTTACCAGTGTTCCAGTGTTTGATTTCAAATTCAGCAAAGGCAAGATTGTCGTGTTGCTTATTCAGCTGTGCTAGGGACAAGGGGCACTGCAGATAACAGTGTAGAGGAAGCTTTGCCTCTGTACAGCCCATCCCTTTCTGAGCAGTTAGGCAAGGAATGGGCAGATGGGCAAGAAAGGGTAGAGTCGTTTTTCTTAGCAGAGGCAGCAGATGATTGCCTGCTGGAGCAAGGGGAGGATTAGGGTCAGATTCCCAGTTCGTTCTGCGGTATGTTCTTGGCACAGCTCAGTCATCCCCCACCCTATGGCAGAGGGTCAAGATGTAGTTCTACCCTGAACATCAGTAAACAACAAAGAAAAACTATAGGGAACATGACCTGCTTCACTTGTACATCTTCCAGTGACATGGAGACGGCTTTTCCCTGTGGGAGTTGCTTTTAAAGGAGAGATTTTTAAACTTTCCAGTGCTTCTGACCAAGCGTCTCATTTGGGGAAACTCTGAGTAATTTAACCTTAGCGGACATTTGCTGTGCAGAAGAATTTTTTTTAATGTTTGTTTGTTTGTTTTTTATAGAATGAAACATTATCTTGATTTGAAAGCTTTCCCTTTGCCAAGAGTAGGAAGCCAGGCTTTTTCACAGAACAATGACAGAGCTTAAATCATGACCCATGCATTTTGTGCTAACATGTACCTGTTTGCTGGTATAGCATTGCGGTTTTAACATTGCAATGCCTTAACTGTTCAGAGAAAGAACACCCACTGACTTGATGCTGTTTACCTGGGAGGGTATTTGGCAGGTTTAAGTGAAAGTACAGCAGAACTAAAGGCAGAGAGATCATAGGAAAGGGACTGCAGTCAACCCCTTGCCACTGCTGATGCAAGTTTCTCATTTCACTTATACTGCAGCCTGTAGCTATCAGGACTGGGCGCCATTTTACATTCCATGTTGGGATTTGCTTGGAACGGTGACCAACCGACAAGGCAGGGGTTTACAAAGAAATAGCAGGACTCTTATTTTAGGACAGATGGTGTTCTCCAAGGCCTAGTGGACATCACTGACCTGCGCTGCACCCTCATGAATCAGTTAGGTCAGAACATTTCTGAAAATCTGGAGAGCACAAATGCAAATTGTACCAGTATCTACTCTGGTTCCCCCTTGAAGCTGTGGGCTAACTCTAAAGAGGTGAACCTAGTATTATTATTGGTATTAGGGCAGTACCAAAGGTCTCAGTTGAACTTAGCACCCCATTGTATGAAGTGTATGGGGTGCAGACCTTCCCCTCCTTGAAGACCAGGCAGTCCATATAAACAGGACTCGAGGGGAGGTCTTAGTGACCTGATGCACAGAAAGGTTAAGTGAAGATGCACAGGAACTGTGTGCCTGAGCAGGTAACTGCACCCACAGCTCCTGTGTCTGACTCCAGTCTTGTAACTAGAAAATAATTGCTCATCCCAGGACATACAGGGTTAAAATTAGTGGGAGTCCCCACTACTGTGGGAGGGAATAAATGTTCCCTACTGTCTGATGGGCTGTTTTCTTGCATGCTAAGCTGAGTCTTTTCCACTGGTCAGGGGAGGGGTAGGAGGAGGTCATATGGGGTCAGCTGTGTTCAGAGCATTAGCCGAGCAGTCTGGAAAATGAGAGAGCTGGTGGCTAGCAGTATAACTTTTGGAATATAGAAATAACCACGCTTACTCTCAGCATTTTCCTTCTGCGTCACCTGCCTATTACTCTCTCTTTCTTGCTTCAGGGCAGGGACTGTGTCTTTCTCTGTTTGTGCAGTGCCTAGCATTGAGGTCCCAATCCTGATGGACCACTTTGCTGCAATGCAGATTTGAAATATATTAATGACAAAATTCATCATTAGAGATTACAAAGTTACCTGAAATCTGGAAAGGTGTTAGGGGGACCTTTCCAGTGGGTCATTGGAAATTGTCTTATAGTTTGCTGTATGATACAGAAGGAGCTTTACATGGAAAGGAATAAATCTATGTAAACAAGCTTTATAGAGCTTGGCTGCATTTTAATTTTTCTGAAAGGAAAGGCAGCAATTTTTCTGAAATGACGCTCTTTGTGTAGTTTTACATTTTTCTCAGTGTAGACCAGGGGTGAACAATTATTTTGGTTGGAGGGCTGCTTAATGAGTTTTGGTGAGGCATTGAGGGCTGCAAGGGTAGCCCCACCCCTTGGCAGGTGCCCTGCCCTCTGGTCGCTATCTTGGGACCAGAAGTCCTACCCCCGCCAACCCCTTACCTTTGCCACCAGAAGTCTTTCCCCTTGTCCAGGAAGTACTTCTTGGGGAGTGGGGGAGGGTTCTGTATTGTGTGGTGGGAGCAGGAGGTGTATGTGTGGGGTATATGTGGTTGGGGGGGATATGATCCGTGTGAGGGGTATATGTTTGGGGAGGTATGGGATGTGTGTGTGGTTAAGGTGTGGGGTGTCTGGTGTATCGATATGGTAGGGTGTATGTGTTGCGGGGTTATGGTGGGTGTGTGGAGCGGGGTGTGGGACAGTGTGGTATGGGGGACAGGGTTGAGTGTGTGTTTCGGTATGGGGGTGTGGGTGTAGTTGAGGGGTGGGGTGGGGTGTGTGGGTAGGGTGTGAATATGGTGGCAGTGGGGAGTGTGGGACAGTGTTGGGTGTGTGTGTGGGTATGGTAGGGGTGGAGTATATGAGGGGGTGCGGGTGTGTGGTTGGCGTGTGGGGTGTATGGGACAGTGGTGGGGGTGGGATGTGGGGGGGGTGTAGGTGAGGGGTGTGTGGTTGCAGTATGGTTGTGTGTGAGGTGGGTTAGATGTGCACATGAAGGGGCTTCCTCCCCCTGACCGGCTTCCCTCTGCCTGCTCTTTGTGACGTGGCTAAGCCCAGCCCCTCGGCAGGTGAGGGCAGGGGGATCGGTGCTGCCTGCCTAGCTCGCGGTGTGCTGCAAAGGGGTGGGAAAGCAGCCCACCCTGGTGTAGACGGTACAAATTGACAGGCTGGCTGTCTTTACTGGTTGCCTTTCAAAAGAAAAATCCTTGTTGCACAGTCTGATTTAGAAGCAATTGTAAACTGCTGTTTTCCATTTTTGACTAGTTCCTTTGGGTCAAGTTATGACATACTAGGTGCACCTGCGTTAGGGTTACCATACATGCCAGTTTTCGCAGACATGTCTTCTTTTTAGATCCTCTGATTTCAGTCTGGGTGTTTTTTTTTAAATAAGATCAAATGTCCAGGATTTGGGTCAGCTCAGATTCAAAGTTTTTCTCGCAGGCATTGTCAAGTATGTGCGTGTGTGGTGGGCAGGTGGGGGAGGCAGGGAACTGGAAATATGGTAACCCCAATCTACATGAGATGTTTGTGGCGCAGTTGACTAATTAGCTGCACAGCAAATGTCTTGGCATTTTACACCTGTGCCCTTATTAGGGTGCATGAAAGACATTAACTTATAGTATGTACAAATACTGCCCTAGTGCAAAGTTTTTTTTTTTTTGTGCGCGCCGCAGCACATGTATAGATGTTGATGGGGCTGGCTGGGGCACAAGAGTGCTTCAGTGCCAGAGCTGCCTGCTGGCTAGCCCCGCACTGAAGTACATTTGTGCCCCAGCCAGCCTCTCCACAGCATATTGAGTTGGGTAGGAGCAGCCCTGGGCTGGCAGGCTGACCCTCTGGACCCCTGCCTGCTGAAGCTGCTGCAAGCCAGCTCAGTGCGCTGTGCTCTGGGTGCACGTGTAAACCTTGTGTACCTGGGAACTTCCTGGGAGCAATAAACTGGTGGGCAGTAAGCTCCACAGTTTGCTGCACAGTAATGGCATGTGTAGATGCATCTGCTTATTCTTGATTTAATAGCAGTTTATTCCACAGTTAGTTCCGTTGCTCGCATTGGAGTACTTTAAGCGTGAGTAGCACTTAGTTTGAATAATGGGAGCACACGCCGGCTTTTACAAGGGAACAGTTTGTGAAACTACTGGTCATGATGAGAAAGCAGTTTACTCCACAAGTGGCTTCACCAAAGCATCACTGCAGAAGAAAGGTAGCCGTATCAGGACTTAGCAATGAAAGTTCAGTGTTTATATTTTCTTTCATTTGCAAACAGCAGAAGTTTCAGTTGAGAGGAGCTGTTCTGAAGACTGGTGAAGCCTTGTGTAAAACACCTTACGCCATTGTCACTATGGTAATGTTTAAAAATAGGGTTGTTACAGGAGTGGAGTTTATATAGAATTTAAATGATGGCATCGAAGGAATTCATAGCCTTGAATCTCAGCAAAACTTGTCTAAACCACAAGATCAGGCAACATCCCAGATGTGAGAGCCAGAAAGATCCATCACTGAAACTGGTATGGTAGCACTGGTTAACCTCCTGGCATCTGATCTGAGAGAAGCAGCTGGCATCATGTGAGAAAGAAGTAAAGAACCATGCCGTCACTTTTTATCAAACATTTCTTTCAAAGAGCCTATCGCTCTTTTGAAATGGTTCTTCTTTGTTTTCAGCACTTCCTTTCAGTGTCTTTATTTTTCTCTTTCTTTCTGAAATATATTCATTTTCTATCATTGCCTCCAGTGTTATGTGCAACAGACACTTCAACATGATGGTGGCCAAAAGTATTATGGGTATGTCTTTGTCTTCTTTGTGGGAGTATCTCAGGTTTTCTGATCAAACAGAGGACTTAACACGTCTGTTCTTTGGCATGCAACCAAAAACAACATGCATGTAAAACAGGAAAGAGAGGAGAGCCTTTTTTCCAGCTCTACATGTGTGTTAATTTACTGAGGGGAAGCTAAGATGAAGGAATTAGTTTTGTCTTTTGTTCTGAAGATGCCGAGGCCTTTGGTCATTCTTCTGTCATGTTCGACTGAGTTCCATTATCTGGCTCCCGCTCCTGCTCCAGCAGTCCTACTGTTGGTTTAATTCTTCCAGTAGCTGTCATAGGTCACAGGGGAAAGAGGCTGTTTCTCAGGTAGCCAGAGCCTTTCTGTTGGAGGGCTGTGATTATCCAGAGATCTTGAACTGAATTCTAAATTCGGTAGGGGATCAATGCAGAAAATGGTGTGTGTTAATGAAGGTGTGAGTTGCTAAGCAAGCAGGCAGGCTGCTGTATTCTGTACCAGTTACCGTGTTTTTTCCAGTGTGTTGTGGACTCCTTCCACATGGAAGTGGGAATAAATTTCAAGAGTTTGGATTCTTGGTGCCCTTCTCTCACAATTTACTGCCATGATTTGACATTATTTTTATTGTTTCACTTCGGAAGGCCATGCAAAAACCATGTATTTGCTGCTGTCTGTCTATGCCTTTCTAAGACTTTAGGGTAGTGCTCAGCTTCTGGCCTGTGGGTCAGATCCAGCCTGCAGAACCATGTCATCTGGCAGGTGGGGCTGCCCACAGGTCCAGAAGTTTGGAGGTGGGGGAGTGGTAGCAACTACTGCTGCCGTTGTTTCCCCACCACCAAGTTCCCAAGCCCTGTGCCTTGTGTGCCAGACTGGGCTGGTGCGTGGGGGGCTGGGATGGCAGCCTGGATCACTCCTATATACCAACCCTGCACTGAATCCAGCCGGCAGACTAACCACACCCGGCTCATTCAGTCCGCAGCCCAGAAAGGTTGGGCACCGCTGCTCAGGATCTCCCCGCTCTTCTGCTGTGATTCATGATACCTCCTAGTCTGTGATCTAACCAGTATTGTTGTGAATGTCAGAGACACCCTGCAGAAATCTGGCCATATTTAGAAAGCATTCTACTTGCATAACTTGTGTTTCCTATAGTTAAATGCCCCCACCCCACCCCTCTTTCTAACTTCATTGCTTAGGGCATTTTTGTAAGCACAGAAAATACTAAGAAGACATCTATTCCCACTATTACCCACCCAAACCTCAAATCATGTCATCCAGTATCACTAATCCCTTGGCCTCAGCCTTTGCTTTCATGGGGCTGGACCTGATGACCTCATGAGGGCCCTTCCAGCCCTAATATCTAATGTCTATGAGTTTGCAGCTTTTGCTGGGCATGGCTGCAATCTTTTCAGGTGGGGAATGCTGGGAAGATGAGATGAGCTCTTGAGAAAAATGGGCAGTTTAGCTGAATGGCATCTAAACAAAGTCCTTCTGTGCATATTGTGGGACATCAGTAGCTTTTTACTAACTGGTGTAAGGGGAGCCATGAATTGCTGGGTACTTTGGGCAAAATCTCTGTCCCTGATGTGGCCCAGAGATGGATAACTCTATTCGGTGAACTTGTGACAGAGTCCTGCTAGAGGTACAGCATAGGAATCTTTTATCTTGACGTAAATAGGTTGATCCTAAATCCCCTATCAGGGCTGGTGGATTACCCCAGTTTAAGCCAATATCAGGTACAAAGAGCAAGTGGAAGAACAGCTGAATTCCTTCTCCCCTTAGTAAATGCTCTTAGGTCTCTACTGTGATCTTGTATACAAGAAAATATGTTTAGGAGTACTTGTTGTTCTGGTAAAATAGTAGGGGAGATGGCCGGGTGCAGAGCTCTGATCCTCGTACCTCCTGATGGAGATGTGTTGTTAGGCCTAACTCCTGAGCTCTCTCAGTGACTAATTCTAAGCAATTCTGCTTTCCAGGTCACGGTGACCATTCATGTCAACAGGTTATTGCACAGTTCTTCCTTTTTAACTTCTATGAAATGTAGTGGTAATAAAATGTAACCTCTGGTTGGTTTCCTAAACAGGACAGGAATACAAGACTCCCTCACATACAGGAGGTCTTTTATGGGAAAGCATTGGACATTTTTTTCCTGGGAAAGATATGGCTTGGGCAGGTGTGACGTTTAACTGTTACTTGTCTTTGTCTCGTGATATATTCAATGCAAGTATCTGTGATTTGATCTCTGGACTTTCTCCAAGATCTCTCTCTTTCTGCTCAGTTAATCTCTCCATATTGAGGTGTTTTCTAGGAATTCTACTGAACAAAATTAAACTGTTTTCCCATACAAAGAGTTTTCCTAGGAGGATTTATAACAGGGGTGTCCAACCTTTTTGAATGTGGGTCCGAATCATGAACTTTTTATCACCCAGTGGGCTGGTGAGCCATATCCAAAGACCTCACAGGAAGCGGTATCGCATCACCCCCCTGAAACGAAAGTACAGTGTTTACTTTCGTTTCCCGTCACAGCACCACAGGCCTCAGAAAACAGCTTGGAGGACTGCATGGCGGCCCACGGGCCGTATGCTGGACAAGCCTGATTTATAAAGTGTCTGTTTTTCTGCTGTCTCCAGTTTAACCTAAAATTATGTTGCGGTCTTCTCTGGCCTTCCTTAATGATCCCCCTTGGGACAAAACCTGATTTCAGATTACTCCATATCCTGCAGGGGCAGGTGAAGTCTTTCTCTCTGGCTTTCCAGGTCTGAGTTCCAGTTGGCTTTCAGGCTTTGGTTGAAGTGGGGTTGTCAGAGGGAGGGGTCCTCAGTAGAATGTCTCTGACCAACACTTGAGACTAGTAAGTGCAGGATGGAGCAGATCCTATTACTGTTGGATGAGACAATTTAGGCATTTAAAAATCCCATGCCCCAAGACTCTTTTGTTGGGGTTTTCATTATTTATTATATTTTATTATTCAGCACAGGAAGCATAGAATACATAAGTGTGTGACCACCTTTGCTGTATAGAAAATGGCAGAGTGTTGCAGCGCTGCTGAGCTCTTCCCGGGGTTGCCATGTCTGGCAGTATGTGTGGGCATTTCTGTCTACTTCAGAGATTTCTGCAGCACCTGTCCCTGGAGTTTCCTGATAAAGCAGTCATGTAAAACCATCTCATAAATTCTAGATGCCAGCTCTCCTGTAGAGAGGAGCCAGCCCCATCGGTTAATAGTTTCCCTGACTCCCGCTGATGTCCATGGGAGTCAAAAGGTACTTTTACCACCTAATGCCTTGTAGGAGCAGCAGCCTCAGCTAGCTTGGCAGTTGACTTCACTGGGTACAGGAGAAGGGCAGCCAGAGGGGTCTTGAGGGACCAGAATCCTTCAAGCTTCCCTCCTCCGTTTTTCATGATTTCTTCTTCATACTGTGCCTGTAGTCTGTCCTAATAAAATGGCAGCGTCTCCTGTAAAATCTCAAGTGTCCTATGTTCCCTTTAAGGATCACAAAAATAGGCTTTAACACCCAGTAAATTGATGAGAATGACCTGGCTGAATTAAACTTTGCCATATTGATCATCTGTTATTTTACCTGCAGTCATTCCACACACTTATCTTGCATCATTTACACTTCCTTAATTTTTTTTCCTAGAGCAGCAATTTTTAAGCCATTGAGGGGTGTTACTCCAATCTCCTTGTTTAGTGGCCTTTGAATCATTGTTACACATGGTGGCATATTCCCAGGCACTTTGTATTCTTGTGTTGAGGCGGAGAACCCTTACACAACACTTACAGGAGCAAGATGCGTTGCACTCATAGGAATTGTCCAGGATGATGGACGGGGACCAACCAAACTTTCAAAGTAAGAGTGGCAGCAACTCTGTACGCTCCTTTTGTCCCCAGCACTACTACACCCTCATTGGGAGCTCAGGTGCGACAGCTGCAGGATTAGACCTTCGCTATCTTGCTTTAGCTTGTCAAGCAGCATCTATATGAGAGAGACAAAAAGGCGCAGAAGATTCTCATACAGCAAGAGGCCATGAGAAGCCCTATATTAAGTGCCAAAACTTCTTCAGATGCAGATATTGCCCTGAAATATGGCTCGTCTGTGTGAGAGAGAAACCGGCTCAGTTTCCAGGATTCTGGACTTAGCAGTCACCTGCTTTATTTCCAAAGTCCCTGTAAGATGCTCGTGAGCATCGCATTAGTATCTGATATCGGAGCTCTCCCTAAGGCTCTGCAGCCGCAGCCGCGTTCTGACACAAACATGTTCCTCGAGCAGTGCACATCTCTCCTGCTGACGACATCGATGATGCAGGTGCACATGAGAGAGAAGTCGATTTCAAAGCCATTTATGGTTGTGAAGTGCTCCAAACGCAGCCAAATAATACATTTGCTAAGGAGGGGGGACTCAAAATAGGTAGGTAAATGAATTTCTGTTTTCAAGTACCTGCAGGATATGGGGCAAGTAGGTGGTCGGAGAGGGCTGGGGGAAGCCTGTGGCAGGGAACAGAGGGAAAGGGCTAGGGATGACGAGTGCCCCTTTTCGTCTGTCTTGTGCATCTGGGAAATAATTGCTTTGCATGCCAGTGAGTGCTATCCGAGCTGTCTGCCCTCCCTAGGAAATAAGAGTCCATTTCAACCTAGGAGATAATTTTTGCTGCTGGTTAGCAAAGGATGTAGCATTAGGGATCACTTAGTGCTAATTTGGGGAGCTTTCACC
The DNA here is from genome assembly GCF_030867095.1 of Alligator mississippiensis. NCBI lineage: Eukaryota > Metazoa > Chordata > Crocodylia > Alligatoridae > Alligator > Alligator mississippiensis. The sequence continues at coordinate 70,298,354 of NC_081833.1, forward strand.
GGTGTTGAGGACTCTCGGTCCTTTGTGAGCCATTGCCTGGAAGTAATGGCATATGTTTTTCAGTCTCGCTGTTGAGACAGCATCCTGTTTCCCAGGCGACGGGCTGATTGTTCCTGACGATGCGGACACAGCGCCAGAGCCAATTGGTTTTTCTCTGCAGCAGGGCTTCTGCTTGGCTCTCTTCCCCAGTGGCCTTGATGTGCAGTCTCTTCTATAGAGTAAGTGGTCAAAGTGCAGTAATGATAAGGCTGTGTTGTCCCTTTTTTCTGGAGACTATCTCTTCTCCGGAGTGGTTAAGTTGCTTTGCCCCGCTGCATGCTGATAGCTGGTGGATGTCAGTGACCAGACCCCCCAGACGGGGCCACTGTTCGTGCAGTATAAAGAAATGGTATTCAAATGCTAGATGCCAAGGGAATATTTCACCTGGGGTCAGTGCTGTTCCACATCTCAGTCGGGGATGCCCTGTCTCTGCAGGGATCACACTGCTGAAAGCAGCTGTGCTTTACATCTTGCATTCTCTATTGTAGCAATTTGATGCCTGTTGCGTCTTATTGCTTATCGGTTGGTTAGGTCCCATGCATTGCATTTAGCCTGTTATTTCCTCTAGTCGGTGATACAGTGTGTTCCCTGCACTGCATTTTAACTGCTAGTCTGTTCATCTGAATGTATTTTTGCTTTGACAGTACATAGCAGATGTGAGAGATTGCATCTGCTCACATTATGCATCACCTAGCATAGGGATGGGCCAGCAGTCTTGATGTTGGAAGATGGTACCGGAAAAATAGAGGTGTGGCCAGCTTGGATTGGACTCAGCATCCGTCTTGCCCAGTATCCTGTCAGCAACCATGTCTGTTGTTAGGTGCTGAGCCCGCTGTTAGAAACCCTGCAGCAGGCACTACCGTGGCAGGAATCTTGTACCAGAAAGTGCTGGATGACTCAGTGGCCGTTACAACCCCAAAGGTGCTTAGTGCAGGGGGGGCTGGATGGCTGATTCAGTGCATCCAGCAGTCTCTCTGCAAAGGTTTCTCAGAGTTCAGGATAGGAGCTGAAAGTCGCTATACACTCCAGGCAGCAAACCTGAGGGAGGGTGGGAGCAGTGGTTAACACCAACTGATCGGAACTTGTGGTGAATCTTCCCTGGGCAGCAGTGTGGCAGGGGGTACTTAGGCTTTCCTCTGTCTGAACCCTGGAGGATCAGTCCTGGTCTTTTTAAAAAATATGGAGGGAGAGCGGGGGTCAACATCCTTTGAAACACCTCTTCTTTGGAGGAAAAGGCCAAGAGCAATTGGCTACCTAAAAGATCCAGCCATCTCTGCACTAATAACTGTTGCAAGCACGGGGTTTTCTGTTTGCCTGCTTGGAGCATCTCCTGCAGTAGTAGTGAAATTCCACAGAGCCAAGGCAGCGTTAAGAAACAAACCCTCACTTGGCTCTGTAACGTGAAAAACACGGAACAACATTTGCTGGGAGCAGGACGAAAGCTGACGTTTTGCCAACCTGAAATGCAAAGCTGGTGCTGGAACCGGGGCCTGAAGAATGGGAGCATTTGCCAAAAAGGAAATGGAAGCAGGGATGAAGGGTTTCAGGGAATGCATCAAGGGTCAGCGCTGCCAAAAAGCATCTCCCCTGTGGACAGGTCTGATTACGAGAGCAACTGCGTTAGCCCAGGCGAAGTGCAGCTGGAACCACAGTTGGCCTTTTGTATTTTCTAGTTACTGAAAAGCATCTCAAATGCATGGTTGGGAAGGTCTAGCTCAGACCATCCAGCTATGCTTCTGTTCAATCACAAAGGGAGGGCTGCATTACGGGAAAGGTATTGGCCAGGTATTATATTGGCATAGGTATTCCTACGCTGTGTGGGAAGGTACAATACAGACCCCCCACATATGGGCCTGTAGGGAAAACTGTAGGAGCTTTGAATTCAGGTGGCTAAAAATATACTGCAGTGTGGAATCAGATGAGTGCATGTGAAGGGGGCATTTGTCAGGGTGAGCGGCCAGTGCCTGAAACATGTAGAGCCAGGGGTTTAAATTCCAGTTGCTTTCCCTTTTCCAAGCTACACATGTACGTCCCTCATGCCTGTGAGGACTTTCAAGGGAGAATACGTATAAGACTAAAATCTTGTTTGTTCTTTGTGGGCTAAGAATCCCGAGTTGCCTTCTTCCCAGCCTCCTCTGTAAAGATGTGTTGCCACCTCCCAGCCAAGAGAATCCACTAGCCTTGGTGATGATCTTCATGGCTCTAATTTGCAATGTGCTTTGGGATCCCTGGGAAGACAAAAAAAACACTGTCTGTGTGCGAAGTCCCAGTGTTTGCATGCTGCTTGATTCTCTGAGCAAACCACCCAGCCGCTTTGTGGGAGGAGAGATGAGATCACAGGGATGTACTCTGGGCCTCTCCTGGAAGGGAGAAGGTGAACAGATGGTACATGAGAGCTGTACACTGAGCAAAGGTAACAGGACAGGCTCTCTGTCATGCGGCTGTACCTGAGGTCTCATTGCTTCCTCTTTGTGTTTTGGCCATTCCCTAGGACAGGGCTGTCCAACTTCTGAGTGGCTGGGAGCTCCAGGACCCCCAAGCATACTTTGTGTGGGCCACACAACCCAGGCAGGTACCCCTCAGGTCGCATGCTGCACTGTATCCACCTTTGCCAAACTGTACAAGTCTCCCAAAACATAAGCTTCTTCCTCACCTATCCCCACCCTTGCGGATGTAGCTCACAGTCCCTCTTCCCCATGCTGTGGCAACACACCACATAGCACCCTTTGCCATTCCCCATGACATGTGGACATATTGCAACATGCTGTGTGCTTCCCACCCCACTAGCATGGCAGGAGAGTCCCATGGCACTGCCAAGGATCCTACGCTCAGTTCCTGGGCCCCCATCCCATTGGACTGCCATGGATGCCGTGCTAGGTTCTTGGGTCCCCTGAGCCCTCTGGCCATGGGATGGTGGCAGGCCACAGAAGCTTGTGGGGAGTAGCACCTCAAGCCTGGGGGCCACATGTGGCCCATGGGACATCAGTGACACAGCCCTGCTCTAGGAGATATCCTAAGTAGTCTTGCTTCACCTGAGAGCCCAGTGCAAGCTGATGCTTTCAAAGCCGCGGCCACTGCTGCTCTGAAGGAGGCTGAGAGCAGGGGCTCTGAACATTTCTCCCAGCACCATTCTGCTGCAATGTACTGAGGGTTGTATGAGATGTGCTACCTGTGTCTCATGCCACAGGCTGCCAAAAGAGCTGCCCTTTTCCACTTTCTTGTCTATAATCCTACTTTTTGCCTATATTTTGTTTCCTGAGCAGAAATGGAAACCACCTTGGCTGCTTTTTTGATAGATTCCCTTTCATCTTCCCAACCTAGGCTGTCAGTGAAAGGCGAGCTTTGACGTCAATGGGGAGTGTCTGTTTCAGAGTCCAGAATGTTTATTAGTGACAGCTGAACTTGTCTCACCGAATGTTGAACCCACTCAAGCTTCATGACTGTGAAAGTTTTAGCTCAGGTTTGAATGTCATCAAGTTTTTGTTCTGCTTAGCTGGGACTAGGAGACAGAACATGCAAGCCAGTGAAAAGCAAGTGGGACAGATTGGAAAAGAAATGCTGGTAGAAATATGAAAAGGAGGGCAGAATGGGAAGGAGAATTTCTGAGGGGAAAGAACAGCTGATCTAGTGTATCCATCCCACTCTCTTGTCCCATTTGAGTTTGGGTGCTAGAATATTTTTATACTTAATTCAGAGCCCAAGAGACGGGCTGGGTTTGATGACTGTGGCACTGGTCTGGGAGTCCAGAGCTGCAGAGTCTTAGATCTGCTATTCTTACATCTGCCACTGACTTGCTGGTTGACCTCAGCCAAGTCCTTCCACCTCTCTGACCCATTTTCTATTAAAATGAAGCTATTCAGGGCAGGGACGGTCCCTCAGTGCATATTTTTGGCACCAAGGTTCCCCAGTCTTGGCAACGTTAATACCAAGCTTTAGTTGGACTTTGAATGGGAACCATCAAAGGGTAAAAATGTTTAACAGACTGTAGCGTGAGCATTGCAAACCTCTAGAAGTTATTTGCAAGGTTCGGGAACTTGCTACCTCCAAAAAACCCACCACCTCGGCCCCCCGGGACTGGGTAGTAGTTGGATTATTAGCACCGTTGGCCAAGCTGTCCTTTCACACTTCCCTAGCCAGTTTACTTGTTGGGGGAAGGTGGTGGCATTGGTATAGTCAGGCAAGTAGTGTCAAGCAGCTATTAAATATAAATAAACCTCACATGATGGAAATGAATCATTGTGCTAAGTGTTAGACTGTGCTGCTGGTGCTAACAGCTTACAGAACCCCAGGTTATGCCATCTTCATGTGCAAGGCATCCAGAGAGTCCTGAAAGGCAGTGATACCAGTAGACGAGGCCCTGATTATGGCAAAAGAAAACCTGATGAAGAATGCCTTGCATTCAAATGCTTGTCAAACTCTGTCACAGCTATACAGTTGGTTCAACGTCACTAAGAATTTTTTCTCTTTCATGTAATTTCTGGACCACCACGGCTACATCACTCTGACCCTAACCAAAAAACCCCACACCCAGGTGCTGTCCAGTTGGCTGGCGTGGGACTTTTCATGGATTCTTGTACGTCTGTGCTTGGAGTCAGCAATTTCTGAAAACAGATGATGCTACTGATTGTGAAAGACAGTACTGGACTAGAGTTACAAAAATGCTTTATATAGCAAGATAGTTTGTTGATAGGTAAGGTACTGGTAGATGGCACTGAAGAACATGTAGCATAGTTTATTGGTTTTGCAGGACCAGTAAAACATGTGTGTTTCGCATTGCAAATGGTTTTGTGTGTTGCTGTCTCTGGGGATAGTAACAAGGTGGTCCATTGAGCTAGTCCAGTTTCCGGGTTTGTGGTCCATATACCAAGTCGTGTGGCTGCCACCTTCAGTTTATAAAAGTTCTGTCTTGCCATTGGGTTGAAGCTGTAACCTTGCCTGGCTCAGCTCTGCCCCACAGCAAGATGGGAAGGAACTACACGTGGGAGGTTTTGCCATTTTTTCCATTGGCTGGAACTGCTTTCCTCTGCTCAGCAAAAATCAATAACCTGTGGCACACACAGCCCTTGGGAAGCCAGCACACACTTATGTTGTAGTGTTAGTGTGGCTGCAGCAATGAGTGATCAGCTTACCTGCAGTTGTGAACAGAGAGAGGAAGGATTGTCTCAACAGAGGTTGTGGGATGGCTGGAAAGAGAAAGCTAGACTTCAACAATCCACTCAATTCAATTCAGTTTCAGTTAAAAATTATTAAGGATTTTGGCTAAATGCCATGCTCCCCAAAATGACATAACACACACATGACCATAATATAAATAAGTTTGAACAAAGTAACCAAACTACAAATATTATACTAAAAACAGAACCCACGGACATAAAAACATTATTAATATAAATATACAGTAAAAGCTGTGTTATCCGGCACTTTACCATCTGGAATGCTCCATTAACCGGCATCTATCATAGATGGCAATACATAGATCTGTTGATTACGGAAGCTTCAGGACGCTGCCGACTGGTGTCGCTAGTGGCAGTCTCGTCCGTCATTGTGATCACGTTGTGCCTGTGCTGTATTATGACTTGATTGCTGAATATCTTGCCCATCCTGCAACTAAGCAGAACAAGGACTGCCTGAGTGTGCTTACATGCGCAAATGCAGTGGGCACACACAGAATCAAGCTTAGTGGTGGGAAAAGTAAGTATAACTTTCAGATAACCAGCATATTTGATTAACCAGCACCCCCCATTCCCCATGGATGCCAAATAACAGAGTTTTTTACTGTAGTAGTAAATCAAGACATGAATCTATAACATTGTTGTACATAGATCCACAATTGAGACAATAAAATCAAATCTAGTGCTAAAATGTATCACTCATATCAGTAATAAAGGTTATTTAACTCTAATCGCTTCAGCCTTATAAGCAAATCCACTCCAGATTTTGGTTTTGTTTCCTTTTTTCTCCATCTTTCTTTTTTGAGAACAAACAAATGCACGTGGTGCTCGGAGAAGCTCGTTTTCCAGGATTTAGAGTGGGTTTTGAGTACAGAAAAATCCCACATGGATTCCGAGTACAGAAAAGGTTAACATCACCTAGTCATCCAATAGCCACCAAAAATAATAGCTGCTTAGGGCCTTCGACAGCATCAAGGAAGTTCTTAGGATGCCAATTTGAAATAACTCTTTACTTCTGTTTGCATTTAGAAGTAGCTCTGACTTAGATTAATTAGTCTCTTCTTATTATATAGCATTTTTGGGAGTGATACCGAAGGGTAAGACACTTGCAGCATATAATATAGTTTCATGTAGGACCTATTTAATAAAACCCTCCTCTGTTAAGAGTGGTTGACTCCTTCCGACCTTGTTGTCCACAGCTCTACGTCTAAAGTAAGGTGGAATATTGCTTTTTCCAGCTGTGAAATGGGGATGAGTCTTACAAAACTCTAGGGATTTTTCAGTTTCATTAGCTAGGACAATTTGGGTTTTTTTGGGTGGAAGGTGCCATGTGGATGCAAATTATTACCCTTTGTTCCTTGTGTTTCTTTTCCTCTACAGTTAAGTGTAACAGTTGTGTTTTAAAAGAATCGCTTCAGGCACATCTGGAATGGCATTAGAAAGCCGGGTGGTTCTGGCTGGACAGTAACTAATGGAATTGATGTCTGATTTCTGGGCATTGTAATTTTGAGATCTCTTTTTTTTGAGAATACAGCTGTTCATTGCCATTTTGTTTTCTTGTTTTGGTGTCTTCATGCCCTGGTGGCGAGTGCAAGAGTAATGCCGAGATCAGATGCGGATGTGCTTGGATGCCTGGCTATACAGTGCAGTCTCCACAAGGCATCAGTGACTGTCGGGAGTTTGCACAGCGCTCGGGATCCTAAGCGTTTTTCAAAGCCAAGTCCAGTCTGCAAAGCTGCTTTTGGATGAATAATCCCATTGACAGCAGGGGGACTGCTCTTGCCAGCAGGGCAGTTTTACAGAAATGGACCTCTGCTATCACAGATTCTGAAATCTGCTGCTCTCGTTTGACTTGCAAAGGTGGTGCATGCAATCACAGGTGCTTTTTATATCTGCACCGAGGAGCAAGGCAGCCCTTTGATGGGCTGCCTTCTGACCACTCTCTGGTCTTGGGCTTAGTTTGTGCAGCCCCACAAGTGATTGTTCCCCCTTGTTCAGGCGGCAGCACAAGTAGAATAGAGCAGATGGTTCAGCGTTGGCCAAATGCTTGCTGACGTGAACCAAATTGCTTCTGTAACCAACTGATAGGTTTCAGACTTAATTGAGGCGTTCAGTGAGGCAGTCTACAGTAGTAAATAGCATTCTGCTGAGGAAAGCAGCAGTGTAACCATGGACAAAGGTTCAGGATAGCAGAGTTCAACCCTCTTGGGGCTGTTGTTTTATTTTTCCCTGTTCCCACCATCACTTGAAAATGCCGTCCTGTTGCTTACAGATCCCAGCACGTCATGGAAGCATATTAAACCCTTTTGCCTCGGAAAGCTGGAACGGAGAGCATGAGCTTGGGATTTCTTATTTGTGACTGCAACAGCTTACGTGTAGAGGTAGCCTGACCTTGGAGCTTCCTTTTAACTGCTCTGAGGCTGGCGTCAGAAACCACCGTCAGCTAGGTCCTTCGTGATGGGGGGTCAGCTCCATTTTTCTCTTCTCAGCATTGAAATCGGCTTTTTTTATCATTATTTTTGCTCTTTCATGGACATCTCTGAAAGGCTCTACTTCTGAATGCAGATCATCTATTTTTAAAGCAAGGGAGAACTTGGTGGCTGCAGGAAGATTTGTGTGGTAAGATTGTCTGAGCTGGGTCCCACCAAAGAGCAGGGCTCTTGATGCAATATGCCCCAGTGGGGGTGACGCGGGGAAGTCTGCCGTGAGATGCAAAGGGAGGAATCCGGTAAATGAGATGCCCCAGCTGGTCTCTTTTTGCTCCGCCATCCTCTGGTCTGTGCTTTGAATTTAATGTGCTTGTTTTATAGGACAGAGATGCAAAGTTCAGTGCAGAAGCCTATTTGTTAAGCTGGTTTTGTTAAGGCTGCGTTGTGTGATGTGCTCAGTTAGTCAGAAAAGAGTCACGTGGAGGTTGCGGGCTGCCTAGGATGGTTAGGTTATCCAGCTCTGTAGTCTGTTTACCAAAAAACATTAGAAGAATAAGGGAAATTAAAATCTCTATGGAACCAACCTGTTGTTTCCTAAAGGATGCTAAAAACCCTATAATGATAATAAATAAGTGGTGACAATATGCTACATAATTAGAAGCCATTAAAGGACAGACTGTGTTTCAGAGAGCTTTACAGAAGTATTTACTCAACTTGTGAATCTGAAATACATTTGAAAGTGTCGGGGGTGAGGGTTTTTAGTCTCTCTCTCTCTTGCTTTTTTTTTTTTAAGCTTTCCGGCATCTCCAAAATACCTTACAAGTCTGAGCTGTTGCCATTGTGTTTTTCTTTTTTGTGTAGATTTAATTGAAATGAAAAGTATAATCAGAATCCTTTTGCAGCCTCTGTCCTTTGCATGAGTGCTGTCACCCACCACCGTGGACAGGCAGAATATGGTATGCAGCCTTCTTTGCTGTTCTCTCCTTTACTTGTCTTGCTGGCAGAAGGGTGGGAAGGTGATTGCACATTCTGCTGACCATTAAATTAAGGCTGTTGCTGCCTTTTGGGTAGAAATGATTGATAAGCAAACAGGTATAGACGGATTTCAGGTGATTCAGGAAGGGCCGCACTGTCCAAGTGAATGGAAGGGTTGTGATTTAGCATATCAGCAAAACACTTAGAAAGGGGATCTGTGTTTGTATCATGCCATTTGTTATACTGATATCATGCAGCCTGAGGACCAGTGCTGTATTAAGGGAATGATCTTTTTTTCCCCAAAGCATCTCTAATAATGCAGCCTGTGTGCTCACAGCTGCTGCATTGGTAGGCAGTTGAGAAAACTGCTCATCCAGGTGGTTTACTCTCATCAAAATGAAAATGGGCTTTTTAGCCCCTTTGGTCACTAGGCTAGATTTATGAATAGATAGAAGAGACAAGAGGAGATAGGAGGAGATGAGCCATAGCAAAAATTCTTGGAAGTTTCAATAAGCAGCAGAGGCTTTTTGGTGGTGGTTCTAGAAATCTGAATGACGATTGAAGATTGCATCTGGCCTAACCTGGATCAATGTCTGTCTCTCTTGGGGTTATCGGGAGACATAACTCTCATCATCATTTCATCATTTTGTTGAGCTTCTAGAATTTAGTCAAGCTGACCGGCTGGGACTTTAAATGATGTTTTTTCCCCAAAGAATGCTATTTATAATCCAAGACAGTCTATACTACAGTCATTCTGAGCAGTATGGCTGTTGTGGCGGTAAGGGTTGTCCTTTTGTGTGTATGTAACACGTAGTCACTAGATTTGGAGTAGTGTTGACATTAGTAGGTATGAAGTAGAGGGTTTAGAGAGTGAGAACTCAGGAGCAGGGAGGGGAATTTCAAGGCTTTGGCAATTGTTTTCAGTATGGCTAGGAACAGAACTAGACAATTCTGAAATTTTCTACAAAAGCAAATTGTGGGAGAGTGATGGGGGAATGGGGATGTTTTGGATAGATCAAAACATTGCACTGTTGCAACATGGCAAAGCTTTACTTTTAGATTTTTTAACTTTAACTTCTGTTTTAGGGAAGAATCCAATATAAAATACAAAAATACCTCTGGCTTCCAAAAATCAACATTTAATTATTCTGAAAGTTTTGAAGTGTGTGCGAGGGAAATTCTGACAGTGTCAAAACTCGTGGGGTTTTTTTGCTTGCAATAAATTTTGACCAATTGATACAATTCCATCGAGTGTTACAATGTCAATGGAATTGTGTTCCCCAATGGTGAGGATTTCAATTGGAGCTTTTCTTGACCATCTTTAAAATTGTTCTTAGAATGATGAGCTTTTTTTTCCTGAACTGGAGTTTGTTAGTGGGCAATGCAGTATAAAATATTTGTAGAGCAATTAATATTTACTATACTGTTCCCAGCAACTAAATGGAACAAATTGCGTTTTCACTTTTGGCTGTGAGAGCGGTACCTCAACTATTATCTTTGACTGAACTGCAGAGAATGGATTAGTTACAGGCCATGGATAATACAAAGCAAGGTGCCCGGTGCTATCCTGACAGCTCATTTTCAATACTAGAGCAAAATGTGGCAGTCTCATCTCAATATTTTTATGGAATGGGATTATGAACCATCAGTTTTATACCCCTCTATTTTCAGAATTTAAGCATTGCACTTAAAATAAACAGAAAAGGAGTCAAGGATTAAAATGCAAAAGTGTTCTTTTGTAGATCTTGATTGGCAAGTTGCTGTCCTCTGACAGTTTCCAAAGGGTGATGGGATGGGCTAGCTAGAGTTTCAGTATGACTCTGTGTGTGTTTTCTTGCAGAAAAAGATTTACAAGTACAAGAAGGTGCTTAGCAACCCGAGCCGTTGGGAGGTTGTTCTGAAGGAGATCAGGACGCTGGTGGACATGGCACTCACATCTCCACTGCAGGATGATTCTATCCATCAAGCACCACTGGAGATTGTCTCAAAACTGCTCTCGGAGGTATGAGCGTGGGGCCGGTCCCACCTTGTTTATTTCCCTTTGAAGAAAAAAAGCAAATCCCCCCTCTGCCCCCCCTTCCAAACAACAAAACCCCAGGACACGGTTTCAAATTGGGGACTCAACGTTCTGCTCCTGAATATAGGCCTCTCCTCCTGATTTCAGTGGGAGTCACAGTGGTTTGGAGTTGACTCATCCTCTGTAGTTTCCTTAGAAAACCACTATTTTTTGTCGTATTTTTCCTGCTCCCCCCCCGTGGTTCACGGTTACCATTCATTTTGGGCTGATTCATGTCTTGTTTGAAGCTAGTGGCAAAGCTGCCATTCAGTGGGGGTTGGGTTGGCTGCATTTGTCTGTAACAGACCATTCTCATCCGGACCGGTAGTATGCAAGCACCATTAATTTAATATAAAGTGATTTTTCAAATGGAAAGATCTGGGAATTAGCTTCCCCTTTGCCTGTTTCAAATAGATGATCTGCTCCTGAGTGGGGTGATATCCCCATTTTTATTTAGGAGCATTTGCCACCATAGTTAATCTGTTGTTCATTTAGAAATAAAGGAAGCTTTTTTTTTTTCTTGTTGCTCTTGGCACATGTTCACTGGTTGCTTCCGTCTGCATACAAACAGGAAATGTGATTCTTGTCAGGATTTTTTACATATCAGATGGACCTCTGCTTTTATGTGTGCATTGGTGTTGAGTAGAAAAAGTGCTAGCTGCCTTTCCTTGGTAAACCAAGGCGACAGCACTTCGTAACCCCATCGCTCCTTGTTGAACGGACCACGTAATATAGAGACCGCAAGCATGTTCCCTGCGGGTGTAAATTAACACAGCTCGATTGACCTCAGAGGGGCTGCTGAGTTTACATCACCTGCATTGCTGGCTTCGTGGTTCGAGATGGGAAATGCAGGAAGTTGTAGCGATTAGTTCCCTGGTACTAGTGCAGAGCAGGGATGAATGCTGTGCTTTCTTTGTCCGAAACTGAGAGTGCTTTCAAGAAATACCTGCCACTGGTTTAATTTTTCTGTTACCTTAGTACTGCTCTGGTATCACAGTGACCAGTGAGCTGCTATTCCCAGGTTGTAAGTCCAGGGTGCACTGAGTGGGAGAGTCATGAAAGGGATTGAGTAGGAAGTGGAAATCAGCCCGGCTCCTGACAGCATATGTACTATGATCTGTATGAAGGGAATGATGAGTAAAGGGATGACAGAACTGGGCCCTTTCCTTTGTTCCTTTGCACAGGCTGAGGGACGGGCACTGAACATATTGCTTTCAAAATACAGTTTGCTTATTGACCTCTACTGTTTATCCCTTCCAGAACAACAGTTTAACCACTCAAGACCACGAGAGCATTATTGTGGTGAGTGTCCTACCTACCTAACGTCAAGGTTTGGGGGTCGATTCTCTTTCTGGTCAGGGTTGGCAACATGTAAGACTGGCGTTTGGGATTTAGTTGCTGCCATGAGTCGCTGATCACCTGCTCTCTCCCCCTCGTGTGTGCCCTGCAATCTCCACTTGTCATCACCACAAAGTACCACAAAAGCACATAGCCAGCAACAGTATTAAATTCGATAGGGATGGTAAGTGGAGGAAGAGAGCAGGGAGGAGAGAAGAAAGGCAGTGCATAGCACGGGAATGCCCTGATGCTCAAAAGATCCCTGATTGATCTGTATCAGTGGTTCTCAAATTCTTTTTTTTGCGGATCACTTGAAAATTGCTGAGAGTCTTGGCAGGCCACTTAAACTTTTTTTTTTGTTCTACAAATCAAAGCGCACAACTCGTATTTTAATATCGGTAGTCTTACTGTACAAGTACAGATATTCTCGATACTTCCGCAACCTTTCTGTGGGCCACAGTTTGAAAACCTCTGATCTATATGATCCATGTAGGGTTAATCCTTTTTCCAAAAGAAGCTGTTCAGGCAGCTTCACATCCTATATAAAATCTAAGGAAATATTTGGCCTTGCCTCTTATGCCTCTGAGAGCCAAACTATTGGCTTTAGGGCACAATGGTTTTCTCAGGAGATAACATTACCACTTGTAGGTACATCGTGTGGACTATTGATATGTGAGTATATATTTGCCTTTGCAAAGTGGGAAATATATATGTGTTTCTGTGGTTTTATTCCCTCAGCCACACATGCACGCACATGCGCTGAAAGTGTCCTCTGCATTGTCCAATATAAACATTTATTAGAGGGGTGAAAATTGCTTCCCCATCTTTGTAATTTAATTTCAGCTGCTGGTGATTTCCAGGAGATTTTCTCGGTAATCTAATCTAGCACTTTACAACCAGGTTTCTGTGAACCTTCCTCTAAAATGACAAGATATAAAATATAGTTGCTACTATGTGTGAATTGCTTTTAAGTATGGTTCTGGATGCTACTTTAACCAGTATTGCTCACTGAAATAAGTTGCTAAAGTGACGATCGCTTTTCTTTGAAATCTGCTACAGGCTGTAGTTTTCTTCTGAACTAAAGTTGATTCCAGCTGCCAGTTGGGGCTGACTTGTTATTCTGGGGAAGCAAAAAAAAAATCCTTTTATTTAAACACAAAAAACCCAAAAACAAACAAACAAAAAAAATCAAACCTTATTCTGTCTTTTATCTTATCCAAAGATTGTATTCCAAATGCAGGTTGATAGTTTCTAGATATTTTAAGCCCACTGCAGATATAGTATTAGTCTTGCAGTTTGCATGATGATTGCTGTTTCGTAAATTTATCAGTGATTTTTCCCTGTAGTTCAGCATTGAACAGGAAACATGGTTTTTACCTCTGAGACAGATTCTGATTCCAAACTGCTATGCTGGAACAGACCAATACTCAGGGTAGCCCATGTCCATCTCTTTGAAGGGGGGGGTGGGGGGTGGAAACACGCACACAAACACACATTTGTAGTTATTGGTATACACTAACCAATAACTACAAACACTAACCAGTTTGGCATCCCCAAAGAACAAAGCTCTCCCTCTATCCCTAGAACAGGCATAGTTTCAGCAGAAGAGCAAGTTTTAGAGAGATCACTGGGTACCTAGGTGAGAAAATCAATGTGCCTTTCAGTCTTTGTGTTCTTGGGATAATTCCCTTGTGACATGGATGTCTGTCCAGTGAGACAGTAAAGCTGATTTGACTTAGGCAACAAGGCTGCCTACAGACATACCCTCCCCCCAAACCAGTGCTTTACTTTAAACTTGGTGTACCCCTGCGCTGAGCCCAGCACATGCCCAGAAAGAGGCATTGTGTTAGTTTGACCCAGCTCACCCAACATCTGGATAGATTGCACACTTAAGCGGGGCTTTTTGGAAATGTATCTAATAACTGATTGAATCTGCTTTAGATAAAAGCACTAAAAAGCCCCGCTAAATCACACAATCTATATAGATGGTGCAGAGCCAGGTCAGCTAATACACTGCCTCTTTCGGTAAAGTGCATTTTAGGAGGGCGGGGGGTTCATGTCTGTCAGCAGCCTATATGGCCAGTTTCACCTCTAATCATGATTATCTAGTACCCTCTCTGTCAGTTGACAAGCATAGAGCTCTTCCAGTGATTTTGCAGTATATTGTTGGAGTCCATAGAGTCACTATAACACATTTGATTAAGAAGATAGTTTTAGATGGGATCTGCAGGCCTTGCTGGAGTAATGAGTAATATAAGCACCGATCAATGCATATACAACTCATTTATAGGCTTTGCTGGCAGTATTGAACATGTAAATGGCTGGTTTAAACACAACTGCTAACTTTGTGTATAAGAGAAGGCCTGGTATTCTTTGAACTCTGTAGTTCAAAGGGCCAGAAGGATAAAAGCTATTACAAGGTGTACCTGTGCCTCACCACCAGGATCCAGGGCTAACTTCTTGTAACCCAGTGGATAGACATGTTAGCAAGACTAACGCAGCTAACCACCTATATAGGTAATAAACCCGGCTGAGCTTTTGCCACTGAACCAAACCTTGTGGTCAATTCTTTGTGTAACACTCAGGTCTCCAAGGAAACAGCTTGCACGCCCCAGCACCACCATCCGCAGTAGAGACAGCAACTTGTACACAAAGAGCTGCATTGACTAAGAGAGAACACGGAGTAACAACAGGATCCTTAATTTAGCTAACTGCACAAAGGGTCTTTTCCAGCTGAATGTTACAACCATGCAGCATTGGTTTCTTGCAACTCCAATAAGAGTATGTCACTATCCCTCCACGATCAGTGGAGGCATAGAGAGGTGGTTAGCTGTGTTAGTCTCAAATCAGAAGGCAGGGTAGATATGCACCTTTATAGATAACTAAATAAGAGATGCATCGAGCACAAGCTTTTGTGAACCCAAGTTCACTTCATAAGGTGCTGTGAACTTGGATTCTTAAAAGCTTGTGCTCTATCTATCTTATTTAGTTGGTCTATAAAGGTCTGTATTCAATTGCCTTCTGAATGGAGGAATAAACAGTTGTAAGGAGGGGAGGAGCACAAAGGCCAATTTTAGCTGCTTAAAGTACCCTGCTTTCCATTGCATATTATGGGTAAAAGGTGGGAGAGGGGTTTTATATTCATTTGTCTGGATTTTGGTCAACATTTATTACAGTGATTTCAGTTATTTAATGTAGGTGTGGTGTGTAAGACACCTTCATTTTGTAACCTCCTTTGTGAGGGAGGAGGCGGCAAACATTGCATATACTGGGAAATGAAGTATTATGTAGTGTAGCTCTTTGACTATGTTTAGGTTTCGTTTTCTCCCTTCCCAGTTATCTCCGTATGAGTAAAAGCAGGTGTGTAGTGAGGCATGGTGATTTTGATGGGCTTATGTGGACTGAGGATGAAGGAGCAAACGTACTGCTGTAGCCAAACTTCCAACCTCCCTTAGATAAAATTCCTGGTGTGCAGAAATTTGATACAAAATGTCCTGGTGGATCTGTTAAGAGTGTTACTTTTTAAATCAGTACTGGGAATCCCTTAGTTCAAGGTTGGTGAAGCCTGGAGGCATCATAAAGCAGAGAGGATACATTGTCCTAATACCACTTTGTAAAGTTAGAAAGGAGGTAGTAGCAGAATAATTTCATTACGCTCACAGTGGTAGGTATGACCTCTAATATATTTACTGTACATAATCGCATTGGGTTGCCTAGTGATGGAGACAGAAAGGATGGTCTGAACTTTCAGAAAGTTCAGCGCTTGTTTTTAAGGAGTAGTGTCCATGGTGGTAATGGCAACACTGTCTTGTTCTTGGTAAAATGAAAGGCAAGTACTTTTTCCTTGAAAACATGGCCTGTGTGTCAGTAACTGAGCATGAATGTATTATATAAGAAGTGGGGAAAGTGTGGGTGTGTGTGTAAGATCTTATTTATAGGGACATTGACACTTTGATCTTGTGCCTCATTTGTTTTTATGTCATACTTCTAAAAGCAGTGGGTCCGTTTCTGCTTTTGTTTAAATCACTTAAAAAACTGGAGTTCCATTTATCTTCAGTGGTGTTGCTCTGGATTTAAAAGTAGTGTACTAGGGAGCAAACATTTTCCAATGGGTCCATCAATTTTAAAAGTGCAGCAAGCCTTAATTTCTTTATTTGGGATAAACAAACCCCGCTTTTTTCTTTATTTTTTTAAATGTATGCAATAATACAAATATTACTATTCTCTTTTAAAGTCCTAACTTTATGTCCCATTAAAATTAGCTACAGTTTTATTCAGGTCTCTGTTTTAAAATGTCTTCAGTTTTGTACTTGTTTAGTAGGGCTGACCTCTGTGACAAAGACCAATTGAAATCCTGTTAACTTTTTTTTTTATTTTTAAGGCAATTGCACCTTTGCTGGAAAATAATCATCCTCCACCTGACCTCTGTGAATTCTTCTGCAAGGTACCAAGAACAGATTAATTGTCTGAAATCTCATGGATGTTTCTGACTACTTCTTTTTCCTTGACCCTACTGAACTGATTCCCCAGACAGTTTCTGTCTTTGATGGGTAGCAGACCTTGGAATAGTTAGTGGCTGCAATGGAGTAATGGCTCCCTATCTACTGCTCAGTAGTAATACACTGTGAGCGTTTAATCTTCAGATTTCCTCATCCCAAAGTGGAAAGTAGAGACAGCTCACTGCATGTTCCCTAGCTAGTCATGGGGTCACTGGAGCCAGCACATTCAGATGGACCATAATAATTCAGTTCAGTGCAGGCCAACTTTTTTGGCAGGATTGCTACATATTAGCCCTGCACCATCTGAGTGCCGTTCTGATCCCTTCCCCTACCTCATCTGCTGTTCTGCTTTCTGTTCCCTGCCCTGTCCTTTGTACCTGAACTGCTCCTCTGTCTTTTGGCTTCCTACCCTTTGTTCCTTGCCTGATTGGCTGATTGCTTCCTGCCCTGTCTGCTGCTGTGCTACCTGTCCCCTACCCAGCCAGCTGCATGCTACACACACAGGTTGCCTGTGCCATTTGTGGCACATGTGCTGCAGGTGGGCCACCCTGATCTAGTACATGCTTTGTGTTGCTTTCTTCCTTCGAGGCTCCATGTGTGCATAGGTAGAGTTATGAAACCAGCTGATCGAACATTAATTTTACCTGTTAATCAGCCCAAAGGCTAATGTCTGACCTCAGGGTCACATGTATCCAAGGCCCAGTATGGAACCTGGATCCATACTGTCAAAGATGTTGAGGTGTTCAACTCCTATTGATTCTGGTAGGATCTAGGTGTCTGAATGCCTCCGAGAATCTGGGCCATGACAAATCACTGTAGTATGTGTAGATCAGGGATGGGCAAAATATGGCCTGCAGGCTGGATCCGGCCCACAGAAGGATTTTTTTCTGGCCCGTGGTGGGTCCCTCGGTTCCACCTGGTGCCAGGTGCCATCCGGCCTGTGGCACATCCCGCTGCGCCTGGTCACAGTGGGGCTGAGGTGGCTCCACAGCTTGTCTCCATTTCCTGGCAGCCCCCTGTGGCAGTGGCTCCTTCTGGCAGCTGCCACTGCAGGCCTCGGGCCCATGTAGACCTGCCACCTGGTCCCACTTCTTCCCAGTGCCCAGCAGCAGTTCCTGCCCAACTGCTGACGCCAAAACTGGACAGCAGCTCTACCCCCTCCTCAGGGTAGAAGGGCTGCCCAGAGGCGGTGCTGGTGGTGATGGGGGCCCTGGCTGACCTGCCCTTGCTGAAGCCAGCTCCCCACCCACCTACAGCCCCATCCCACATTGGGAGGTTTGCTCACTGTTGTGCAAAGGAGGGAGATTCTGACCTGGGCCGCAGCTTCTTAAAACTCCCCGTGTGGCCGATGGGCCCACGTTATTGCCCACCCCTGGTATGGATGCTCTAGTTGTACACTTCATCCTGCTGTCTGTGTGCTGCTGCTGCTGCATTCACACACGTTCAATGTTTCTCATTGTAGCACTGCAGGGAGCGTCCTCGGTCCATGGTTGTCATTGAAGTCTTCACACCGGTGGTACAGAGGATCCTCAAACACAACATGGTCAGTATTTAAGTTACGGGTATTTAATGAGTTGAGAGCTTTCATTGTGATGTCTTATGTCATTAGCAGCCATCAGTTATTTGCCTCCTTCTAATAATGCATCCCCAGAATACCTAGCCACCCTACCTATGTGTGTGGTTTGTAGCCATGCACTGAGTTTGTGGTACCTACCTTTTGGCACTCGAGTCAGATTTTCAATGGCATCTAGACAGTTTAGGCATTCTACTCCTACCAGCTTTCAGTGGGAGTTAAGCATCAAACTGCTTTAGATGCTTGGGTGAAAATCTTACCCACAAGTCTCAGTGGTGATCCATGATTTTTGGCACATACTTTATAATAATGTCTGTCAATGAATGTCATAAAGTGCAGCCACCTCAGGAACAGAACGTAGTATCCGATTAATGCAGCCCAGTAATATGGAAGCCTACCTGCCTTTTTCTGTAATCACAAGATGCTTTTGAGCCATCTGGAGCATGCCCAGTGTGGCTGGCACAGCTCCTAACTGGCACGAGTAGTTTTTTACTGCGCAAAGGTACAGTTTGCAGGAAAAAAATAAGGTTTGGGCCATATTGCTGTGATAGCTGAGTTGGATCCCGTGCCTTTATAACTGCACAAATGGTCTCTTTTCATGTCTATTATAATTTGAGATGACATCCCCTGCCTTTCTGGGTCACAATATGCTTTCAGAGAAGATTTTATATTTTGTATTTACACAGCATTGTTGTTGTTGTTGTTAATATTATTATTTAAACTCTTAGAGTTTACAGAACTAACTAGTGAGCTCGACATGGCTGAAAGGCCATATTCTTGGCTGCATGCCTACCGTCTCCAGACATGTAAACATTTTTGAATATTCTGTAGCGTTCAATAAAATATTCTATAAATGTTATTTTTGGATGCCAGACGGTTTAAAAGAAATCCAAAGCTCTCGAGTGGTCTCAAATGAAATTGAAACACACAGAGCATTGCTTGTCTTTGGTTAACTTAAGAGAATTGCACATATTTACCATACTTAGCAATTGCAGATTGAAAATCAACATGTCTGTACCACAATGTGTAGTCAAAGAATTTACAGTGTCAAATATTAATTGGAGTGGATTTGGACACTTTACTGCTCTCTGGGGAATTAATATAATGAATAAACTCTTTAGCGGGAGAGTGAGTGAGTGTCTGTGTGTGTGTGTGTGTCTGTGTGTGTATATAAAAATGCCCTTTATGTGGGGAATGCTGTTGCCAGCATTACATTTCAGAGTTGTAGGAGGCCACATGAAAATCCAGCAAGCTGGGAGTCAGGAAACCTAAGTGCTATTCTTGGCTCTGTCATTAATTTGGTCTGTGCATATGGACACTTCACCCTCTGTGCCTTGATTTCTCCATCTATAATATGGAGCTAATGCTACTCCACTTTCCTTTTGGAAACGTTTTGAAATCCATGGAGGAAACCTGTAACAGCTAAATCACTGTCTAACTTTGATGTGCACCAACGTTAACTGTTATCTGCAAGGCAACAGGCTGGATCCTGTCATAGGCTAAGTGTTCCTTGGAGTGCTGAGCAGCCTCAGTACCTTTGCCTTCCAGGAGATGCTTGGCTCCTTGCCAGATTGGGCCAAATGTTGGAATATAAATGGACTTTTTTGTGTGTCTTGCTCTCTCAGTTCATGCAGACATTTGGCTAAGCCAAGTAATTAAGCTAGCCTAATATATTGAGTTGAGAACTCTGCCTACAGCTCACAGTTGACTGCTTTGGTTTTGGTGGGTTTATAGGAATGTTAGAGGATATACTGAGTAATTTACATCCATATATACACAAGAAAACTCATTTTATCCAGGGCTTCTTGTGCCGCCTTTGAGTAGGGGAGCTTAGCTCTCATGTTTTTGTTAATGTGAATGAAGCCAGTGGATGCAATTACAGACTTATGTACAGTAAAGCCATTGGATTTCTGCAAACACTTCCAAGTTGTCATATTTTTCTGGGTACGCTTTCCTCCTCCAAACCACATCACGCTGTAGCCTGCAAGGTTCTACCATTTGGTGGGCCACCTTATAAAACAGGCCTGGGATTTTTTAAATTACCCGGTGAGCCTTTGAATAGTCATGAAATTGTATGCTCAACTGACATGCTGCAGGCACAACTATTGCAGCTGGGAGTCATGAGCCATTGGACCAATTTACCTACTGACAGGATAGGATGGAGGCTTCGTGGCTGGAAGTTGTAAAATCAAGACTGGGATGAAATAGATGTTATAAAAGTGACAGCAGTGGGACTCAAACCCACGTAGCTGGAGAGCCTGAAGTCTTAATGCAGCACCTTAGCCACACAACTAGTAATACAGAAGCAGAATTTATGGGCACGATGCAGAAATTGGTGGGTTGAGGTTTTGTGAGAGTTATGCAGGAGATCAGAGGAGATGATCATAATGGGTTCCTGCTAACCTAAACATCTGTGAATGTATGAACTGTGCAAACACTGATGGGAATTAAACAGTTATAAAATCTGACTATAATTGTATAGAGATTGTATAACTGTAATTTATTCCCAGTTTCATTTATTTAATTACACATTAGGAAGACACAAGCCAGTGTGTCTCAAACTACTAAACATTACAGGTGGGTAGCAGCAGTTTGATTTTCTTTTAAAACATAGAAATTGGGAATGGTGTAGGTTTTTAATTTAAAAGTGTGAATTGATCACTAGAATCAATAATGAGAATTTTTAGGTTTGTTTTGCAGGACTTATATTTTTTCTCTGAAGCTAAGCTTCTCTCGTAGCTATTAAACATGAACAATATAGATCATGTATGTTTATTTTATAATCTGCTTCCGTGTATGGTATAAAAAAAGATGCAGTGCTTTGAATGAAGGGATAGTCCAGTCCACACCTAAAGCCTCTTTACAGTCTCTGAACTTCAGGGCTAAATACAGACAGTTAAAATGCCTGAGGCTGAATCGATTCAATCTTCCCAGGTTAGTCTAAGTTGCATAGATTGAACTGGTAAGCAAGTGAACAGACATTCACTTTTGATTCCAGAAATGCAGCCACATCCCTGCAGTGGCCCAGGCCAGAAGCTGGGGAATGCTAGAACATGCCTCCCTGCTCGGCTGGAGCAGATGGCTTGGCCCAAGGCTGGTCTGCCCACCCTGTGAGGAGGGGGTTTGTGGGGGAGGTGCAAAGCATTGTGAGATGCTGGGGGAGTGTGGTTAGGGACAGAAATTGCACCAAAATCAGTATAAGTCAGGGGTTTTCAACCTTTTTTTAACAAGTGTACCCCTTCTGTCTCAAAGTTTCAGCTCATGTACCCCTTTATATTTTTTTTCTTGTTTTTAATATTACCATTAACAGGAGGCAGGGAAGGAGTGTGTGGGGGGCAGATTGAGGCCCCCACTGTGAGGCCCCAGCCCCCCTCCCTCTCTCACTGGGGACTTCAATCTGGGCCCGTGCCCCTTCCCTCACAACAGACTTACAAGCCAGAGCCGGCTGCTGTCCATGCTGCCAGGCTACACTTCTGGCCGCCTGCCTGCTGCGCTGCGGCTGCATGCATGCATGGGTCATTTATCAGCCACAACAGCCAAAAAAAAGCTGATTGCCAATTCAGTCAATGTTCCTTATATTGTTGCCAATCCAATACGGGACCGATGTTTCGGCGCACCTCTGTAAAACAGTAATTTTTTCTCATTTGTTTTGCATACCCCCATGACCTTTTAAGTACCTTTAGGAGTACATGTATTCCCAGTTGACAACCACTGGTATAAGTGATTGGAAACCGGTTCAAATCTGTAACACAGCAGAAGTTCAGTGCACATAAACCACTTTCAAAATGGCCAAAACTTGTATAAGGTAAACCTGGATGGATGTAGTATCAGACATAGCTGATTTAGGTTAAGTTGATTTATTGAACTTCTGTCTGGGATCCCTTCCAGATTCAAACTGACCGTCAGTCCCTCAGCATCCCAGGATGCTTTGCACCTCCTTTGCAAATTCCCCGTTCACTTGGTTCAGTCCCAGCTTAGACTAACCTGCAAAGATAGAATCGATTCAGCCTCAGGCTTTTTGATTGCCTGTGATTTGATTGCCTGTGATTTAACTTGAATCTGGAGGGAATCTGGGACAGAAGTTCAATAAACTGTTTTAATCTAAATCAGTTGAATCTGATATTACATCCCTCCAAATTTATCTTAAACCAGTTTCAGCCATTTTGAAAGCATTTTCTGTGCACTGAACTTCTGTTGTGTTACAGATTTGAGCTGGTGTCCGATCGCTTATACTGATTTATCTGTAAATTCTGCCCCTAGCCCTGCTCTCATTTCAGTTGAGCAGCTTTAATAAATGCATTGTATTAGAGCCTGATGAATACCATTAAAAATGACAGCCAGAAAATACAGAGATGGTTAGCCATGTTAGTGTGAACTCAAGCAAAAGGTAGGACTGGGTTGACACTATAGCAACTAACTGGCTCAGATGCATGAGCATTCATAGGCAACAACCTACTTTGTTAGCTGCTTTATCATAAACCTAGCCAATCCATTGATAGCATCTGTCAAAATAGGTTGTTGCTAATGAAAGCACATGCCTATCTGAATCAGCCAGTCTCTGAGGTACCACCCTGCCCTGTTGTCTTCATAGAACTGTCTGACCCATAATGGTGGCTGACTTGCAATGTACATGGGTCTAAGTCTCCTGGTGAATCAATCATGACCCAAATATGCTGCTGTAAGCCAAAGGCATTTAGATGCATAATCATTAATGTATCTCCTTGTGCCAGGTATGGAATCATCCTTAGTTCCATTGCTGAGTGATATTGCCAAATACTAATTCAGCATTCAAAGAAGACAGGACTTAGACTTTCAGAGCATACTTCTGAACACTACAAAAACCCTGCATTTGTAAAGGAAACCCTGCACTAAAATATGATTGCTCAGTTCTCAGTATTTAGCATTGGCATCCCATCCACGCAACATGCACATGTAGGTGCAAAAGAGAGACTGGCCAAGGACAAATGGGAGCTCTTGTGTATATGCATCTTATTTGCATGGAAAGGCATGCTTTTCACATAAGTGTATGTTTCAAAGATGCGTCTTGGGCAGCAAAAATTGAAAATGGGGGACAATCATAATTATTTATATGGCTCATCAGAACAGTTGTTCTCCTAAAGCTGTTAGCATGACAGTGAATTGAATTCAGATGTGCCTGGGTTGACCATTGTTAAAAACACTCAGTTCATACATTGCAGGCATGTTTCAGCGGCTTCACTGAGTCTCTCCTTTTTGGACAGGATTTTGGGAAATGCCCTCGATTGAGGCTGTTTACTCAGGAATATATTTTGGCTTTGAATGAACTGAATGCAGGCATGGAAGTGGTGAAGAAGTTTATTCACAGGTGAGTTGCATTTAATGCTGTGCAGCATTCTCCAGCCCTGTGAATGTGTTCGTCTTTGATATTGTTCTATTCCTCTTTTTGGCTACATTCTCCTCTTTGACGGCCATAGAGTAGCTGGTGGTTCTGGAAATCGCTAGAAGCACTAAAGGCCCCTCAGATGAAAGTTTTCCCCCTTGGACCTGATTTAACGCCAGTTGAAGTCCTCAGGAGGACTCCCACTGGCTGTGGATCAGGCCCTTCAGTCAGTGCCCACTCATTTATGGGCTTTTACTGGGCAAGTGTTGCTGCACTAAATAAAAGTCAAGAGCAGTCCAACCAAATTCTGAAGCAGTAGCATAGTGGGGAGTCTCTAGTGTCAAATGAAGGGTGTTTTATGAACTCAGCTGTCCTTGAGTTTCCCAGAGCCTCTGTCCCCCATTCTCAGATGCTAGCCTGCCTAACTGTTTTTGCCTATAGAGACTTTCATTACCCTGATTTTCTCTCGTCTTTGCTTCCTTCTGCTGACACTGTTTTGTTTTATTTTGCAGCATGCATGGTCCCACTGGACAGTGTCCCCATCCTAGGGTCCTGCCGAATCTCGTTGCTGTCTGCTTAGCAGCCATTTATTCATGTTATGAGGAATTTATCAACAGGTCTGTATGACTTCTCCAATTGCCAGTCTTCCCATTTACAAACCCTGTGCAAGCATCAGTGTGCATGTATGTGTGACCATTCATGGGACTCCAGGCAAGGGCCAGGGTGTGTCAGGTAGCCAGTTGCATGTTTTTGAGTTTGGATTTCATTACAGCTTTGCATGACTTGAAGGGGAAGCTTCATTCTCCTCACCTTTATGTTTAACTGGCACGTTGGTTGGACTGACAAAGAGTACAAATCCTCATGGAGGAGAAGGGCCCATAGAGGAGCGTCTGGAACATGAATAGTTTTCATTAGTTTTGCTAATCAAAATAAACAGAAGAGTGTAATCATTTGGGCTGGTGTAAAATACAGTGGGCAGCTGTGAAAGAGCTTGGCCTCTCTGTCTAGTGCTTCTCCCTTACTTCCCCTCTCCCTTGTGTTATGTCTGACTATTAACATTATTTGTTTATCTTAAAAATCAGCCGAGACAATTCTCCAAGCCTGAAGGAAATTCGGAATGGCTGCCAGCAGCAGTGTGACCGGAAGCCTAACTTACCCCTGCGGCTTCTCCACACGAGTCCTGACCTGGTCTCTCAAGAAGTCGCTTTGACCGAATCCCGCCTCAAATCAGTCATCGTCACTTCGAACGAGATCCATGTGGAAGTGGAGCGCAACAATACGGCCAACCAGAAGTTGACGGCAAATGTTGGCAACGACAGTGAGCCCAACCTGATTGACTGCTTGATGGTCAGCCCCACTTGTAGTACCATGAGCATCGAGCTGAGTGCCCAGGCAGACAGGATCCTTGGCTGCTATGTGGAAATACTCAAGATGCTGTGAGTAGCTATTTTTATAGCTTTCTGAACGATGTCATCTTAACGATAGGGGGTTTTCCCAGAGGTCTGCCTCCTCCAACATGTGTGTGGCCAACAAGATGTGCAAACATAGGGTTATAAATCCAGCACTAGCAGTAAAGTCCAATGGCTGAAAGAGACATCTGGTGCTGCCAATAACTTCTAAAAATAGCATTACAAGGATGAAAATGGAACGCTGTTCTGTATGTTGAGCCTCGAGCATATTATAAAAGAGAGGATATTGTTGCTGGAAGCTTTTGGTCTTCTGTTACCCACAAAGCATTCCCATTTCTTCACTCCAGGCCACTTGGGATTATCTAACACATTTCTGAGGGTGGGAAACTGGATCTCTTAAACTCTTTCCTTAGCTTTAAAAGACAGCTCACGTTCGCTCTCAGTGGTAACAACAGGACCTTCCATTGACTTTCAGCGAGTGAAGTCAGTGTCTCTCAAACATGCAGTTCTTCACAGGATTGGGCCCTGAGACTCATATAGCTCACTATACTTGTGTTTTATGCGTGGTTCTAACTTCCTTCCATTGTGTTAACTGCTATTTTTGGACCTTCTCTTTGGTTCAACCAAATCCCACTTATGTAGAAGAAGCTTTACATTAATAAATGACCACTCAAGGGACCATTAATAAGCAATTGCTCAGTGGAGGGTGGGCCTTGTAATGAAGATAAAAATAATTGTTCTCAATCCACTTGAGAAAAATTGGCATGGGTCTCCCAAGAGGTGGACTTGCCTGATAAGGCTAGCCTTTTGGAAAGGTTTCACTGTAGCGAGCATACCTTCAGCAGGGCTTTATACTGGGAAAGGATTTTCAGAAATAAGTGTTTTTGGGGGGATCCTAGTTTATCAGCTGGTACCGTGTGATGCATTATAGAGCAGAGAAATTACAGGGAATATGCATTCAAATAGTGAGCAGTCTCACCCAAGGGAAGCTGCACGTCAAAATTCCTGAGATTTACAGTCGGCTCTGCTCCTGAGCTGTAGTGTGGCCCTGGGCAAACCATGGAAGTTTCCATATGTTTAATTTTGTTTTAATAACGCAAGCTGTTACAATGCTTCCTTAAATGCCTGAATGACAAGGTACTGTGGGTGCAATCCTGACCTCATTGAAATCAATGAGACTTACTTCAGTAAGTCCAGAGTTTTACCAGCAAGAAGTGTGGGTAGTTAATGGGCACTCCAGGGAGTGGGAGAACTCCACATGAAATGGTTGAGGACATCCCATAAATAACCACCAGCAGTAGACTGTGATTTCAGAACTGTGAATATTTCAGCAGGTTTGTTTGTGTAGTTGCACTATTTGCACATGTATTTGGAGTAATTATGCATTCAGATAATATGCACACCCTGAAAATCTGGGCCATAATTTTTGCTGACAAGGCAGGTAGATCCAAGGTAGTGTTCTTATTTTCTGAAGCAACAACCTGCATTAGAGAAGATTTTCTTTGATTTCACCTGGCCTTTACAAACATTTGCACTGGATCAGCCCAGCAATTGATTTTGCTTTACCTGGGCTGCTTACAGACATGACCATCCCCCCCCAAATGCTGCTTTACTTTAAACTGCTGCTAAATTTTAAACTTTTCCCAGCACATGCCCAGAAGAGGCATCACGTCAGTTTGACCCGGCTCACCCAATGTCTGTATAGATCAGGCAATTCCGTGGGGCTTTTTGGCGCTTTTATTTAATAGCTGATTAAATCGGCTTTAGATAAAAGCGCCAAAAAGCCCTGCTAAAGCACATAACCTATACAGATGCTGAGGAGCCAGGTTGAACTAACGCACCGTCTCTTCCAGTATAGTGCAGGGTTTGTTGGTTTTTGTTTTTTTTCTTTACTTTTTTTCCCTCATGTCTGGCATCACCCCTGATGTCTTGTGAG
Organism: Alligator mississippiensis; assembly: GCF_030867095.1. Classification (NCBI taxonomy): domain Eukaryota; kingdom Metazoa; phylum Chordata; order Crocodylia; family Alligatoridae; genus Alligator; species Alligator mississippiensis. Next base: position 70,325,138 of record NC_081833.1, read on the forward strand.
CCTGCGTGCACCCAGGTGATGCATGAGCCATGCTGCATATTCATTCCAGTCCCCTTGACTCTTGATATTTTCCATAAACACCTTGAACTCCCAGTCCCAGCGCTGTCTTAGGTGCTGACTCATTTTTCTCATTAAGTGTCAATGGTTTTGGTTTCATCATGCCTCTGACACACGTTTTATAAATACATTTACAAATGGGTGTGCTCTTCCACACAGGCTGTCCAATTTTCACATTATCCTTATAATGGAAGTACACAACTCTAATCTTTTACACAAAATACTACTATTTGTTGGTACGTCATACAGTGATCTACAGCTTGATGTGACATGGCCCTTGGATGTTTTTACTTTTTGTAAAATTAAGCTCTTCAGTAGTAACAGTGCACTGGGTCCATTATTATAGTAGCACAAGGCGCTGTTTATGTCCATGTGGTCCTGTAGAGCTGATGAATTGGCCACCCTGGAGAATGAAGCCCACAGAATGGATACAGCCCATGAACAATGGGCACACCAAAACCAGTTGGAGTTTCCTACAACTGTCTTGCTAACATGGCCCAAGCCAGCTGGTATAAATCGTAGCACCAGTGACCTGAGTGCTTCGCCATTCCCATTCAGGCCCCTCACTCTGCTGAACTTGAGGCACTAGACTGGGACTCAGGAGCCTGGCTGCTATTCCTGGCTTTGCAACGGACTCGCCAAGCAACTTTGGACCAGTCACTTCACCTCTGTGCTACAGTTTCCCCATCTGTATGATGGGCATCACTATTCTGAATTCCTTTGTAGTGTGCTGTGGGCCCTGTGGATGAAAAGCACTAGAGAAGAGCAAGGGATTATTAGTGAGCTGTTAATAGTGTTGTTAACAGTGTCCTCTCTGGGGCTGGGATTTTTCCTCAGACCCTTGAACAATGTGCAGTGAAGTCCATTTCAGCTTCCTTAGAAATGGCGAAAGGGAAGGGAGGGAAGAACATCCCAGCAAGAAGAAGATACTAATAGGTTATTTATTATGAACCCACAGTCATCTAGGACTGGATTAGAGGTCTCAGTAGGCAGTTGCTAAAATAAGGTCCTTATTTATGTTTGGCTTACGGTTATTAATAAGTTGCTTAGCATTGAATATAATTGTTCTTTTAGGTGTCTGACTCAATACACCATCAAAACAATACAGTCACCAATAATAATATCTTTCTTACATAATTAACTTGGGGCAGCAAGGAGTAATTTTATTTAGGTTTATTTTAATTATTCAGAGTCTGACAAATAATAATCCCATAACAATATGTTCAGCAGAGCACATTTCTCGTTCTTCTCTCCCCTGGACACAATCCACTTTTGAATAAAAAACCTCAGAGACTGATTAAAATTGAATAAAAGCTATGTAGTGACCTCTAGATACCTCATGCTTGTTGAAACAGAAGCCTGAACACCTGTTTGACAAAATTTGGCTCTAAACAAGCTTGTTTGCATCTTCTACTTCTGTGATAAAATCAGGAGCATTTGAGGATCCAAATAGGTCCCTTTTTAAAATTCACCTGAGTGGCAAAAAAGTTGTCATCCAATAATAAATGAAAAATATTCTTATTGCTTTACAGAAAGTGGTAGATGAGCAGAAAAAATATATTGCATTCCAGTTGACATTGTCACTTTTTCAAAAACTGTCCAAACTACAGCAGGTAAGCAGGAGCTTGGACAGATTTTGAAGAATCTATAATGTCAACTGGAATACCTTACATTTTTCCTCCTTCAGTGATGAATCAAGTTTTGTCAAATAGATTGTAGTAGATCCTGGACCTTGCCAGTATGGTCGATACCACTCAGCCCCTCCTGAATACCAAGTAGTCTTGAATGTGTACTTTGAAGCTGATTGAAGTGTTGTAGCTCAAAACATTCATTCAGAGTATCTGGGAGTTGTTTAGCATTGTCCAGTTCCAGTGTAATGATGGTGTTTCCCTTTCCTGTATAGCAAAAATTGTTTCTTTTGCTTAGCAGTGCATAGAGCATGTTTACTGCCTGATGGTCATTCTCCAGCTGCAAAACTATAGGTAGGGACACATTTGATGGCAAACAATCCGGTATCGCTTCTCCAGATGCCCGCAGTTTGACCAGCTTCAGGCTGCTGGTAGCTGTGCAGCAGTCTGCAGAATTGCTTGGGCTTCAGATTCGTCAGGAGTTCTCTTTGGAAATAAGTATGTTACAAAAATATGAACAGAAGGGAAGAAAATTGTATCCCCAAAGTCCTGTTTCTGATAAAATCTGGCATCCACCTGGATGATAAATCAGTGGAACTAGAAGGGAAACCAGCTGCATAAGCAGGAGCTGCTGAGAGAGGTGGCAGCCACTATGGTGATAAATTTCCAGCTACCATCTTTGCTCTTTGTTAGTGTGATCCACGATTGTCCCGCAGGTGCCAAAAACCTGTGCTACTGACTTAGGCTGTACATGTAACATGTACAAGTCATAGTGAATCTGCAGGGCTGCCTGCGCAAGCCTGCACTTCTGCTGACTGCGCTATATATCTTCTGTGAACACTAGAGGACTTGGCGTTCCAGAGCTGTCAATCCGGCACCTTTCAGCAGCACTAAATTTTGCTTTCTATATAACAAAACACTGCCGAATGTGCAAGGCTCGAGGCTCCTTCCCCCACAGCACTAGCAGCATTGTATTACTGATTCCAGCGAGAGCTGGGTAAAGTGATTTCATGCCCGCCAACCCCAAAGATACGATCCAAGTCAGGATCAATGCTGTCCAAGTCTGGCTGAGTTTAGACTTGTGGCCTCTGGTTCAGGGATCATCTTTCTGTTCAATACTTAATTAACTATCCAGGAGATGTTGTTGCCTAGCTGTGTAATGGCACTGCTATTAGGAGAAACAATTTACCGCCAAATGGACAAACACACCTTGGAGTTTGCTGTCTCCTAATGATAAGGGCAATGGTTCTCTCCCTGCAACCCTCTGCTGTGCCTTCCTCAGCCTTCTCCGCATTCCCCTATATGTCAGTGCCATATAGCGAATACCCCAAGCGGATTCTCTGATCCTCTGTTTATCAGGGTTGCCCGGGGCTGCTAATATGTTTTGGATTGTTTGGGCTGCACATGACATACGGGCGGATTTTCATTTTGGTGAAAGGTGATACCAGGGAAGAAAGAGTGTTATGTCTACAGGCAGATAACAGTGATAGCCCTAGGGCAAATGCAGTTTAGGCAGGGATTATTTAATTATTATGGTTGGCTAGCATTCTGGACAGGCGTGTTAGGCATTTTTTGGAGAAGTATAGCTGCTTGCAGTGTCAGGCGATTGCTCTCTCAGCCTCCAGTGGCTAGCACTGACCACTAGCCTACTGATGGCTTTTTGTGAACTCAGCAGGGCAGGAGCAAATGAGGATCATCATGCTGATAGCACTGATTTCTTGCAAGATTTAAAATGTTGAGTGGAAATCCTGAATAATGTGCATTCCTGTGTCCCCTGTGCACTGTCCCTCCAACAGCTCTTTGCCTGGCTGCCTGCAGTGATAGTTAACATCCCACAAGGACACTGGTGCTTTTTCTTTCCCTGCTTTAAACCATCCCTGCCTTGTTCAGTAAGGTTTGAGTTTGGCAGGCACCAACAAAAGAAAATCGTGTGAACCCAGGCAAGAGTGCAAGCAGCCGAGGTGATCTGTAGAGAGCATTAGAAGAGGGAAGGGACACATTGCAGAATTCTAATAAGCTGTAGTCAAGACTTAGCTCATACAAGCATTGCCCGTAAGAGGCTAGAGAATGAGATCGGATATGAGTGTGTGCCTCAGTTTAACAGTCAGACTTCTTGTGTGGCCCATTTCTAAGTGTTTCACTTAAGAGAGTCTTCTTGTCTTCAGAGAGAATCTGGTCTATTTTTCTGCTCTGTCATAGGCTCCCATTTACCCAGTGGCATGTGCTGGCTACAGTAGATAATATCCCAGCTTTTAAAACCGAGTCAAAGATTTTGTGCAGCATCTCAGTCCATTTCTGCAATGTCTCACTCTCCCTTAAGTCATTTGTAAGCGGCTTCCCCCTCTCCCACAATTCTCTTTGGAGACTGGACACAAAAAAAATGGATCAATGCAGTTGGAGTAATCTCCACTCTCCCCATTTCCCAAGAAAGGATTTTCAGTGTTAAACAAGTTGAGATGTCAGAGGGATTCAAAGCATTGAGACTCAAAGTGGGGGTGAGTCTTTAACCTTATGTTGGAAAAGACCTTTTTAGTGCTTAACTCGCTTGCATTGTGAAGGAGCTATGCATTTCTTAAAGCCAGCCTTTTGACCTTGGGTTCAGTCGTGATTAAAGGTTTGCTATTCTTACGGGTAGTACCTGCCTCATCGAAACGATGTGCCTTTCGTGTAAGATCACTGGTCCAGTGACAAGTTATTTTCAAAATGTAGCTGCTGACTGAATATGAACTGCAGACAGTGAATGAATATTGGCTGCAGCCATGATCAGCTTGAGATTTGTCTGCCTTTGTGCAGAAGTTTGGTGATTGCAGCAAAGGACTCCTGAGACGAATTTCTGTGTCTGCTGCTGGCTGTATGGTGGGTGTCACTGGACCTCTGGCCCCGGTTCACCCTACTGTTGATGAGGGAGAATAAATATCTCTGTTGTAAGACTTTAATTAACTTAGGGAAAGCCTCGAATGAAATGTGCTGGGGGGTTTTTTCTTGGCTTTATACTTCCTAGCATGACAGCGAAGTCCCTTCCCTAAGGGCTGCCATATTTTATGGCATTGATGGAGATGATGGAAGACTGGATCTACTCTCAGAAGAATTTCTTTGCTAGGCCGTGTTCTTCTGAAGCACAAAATGGAGCGGGCAAACAAACAGCAGTGCTTTATGTCTGTTGACTGGTAGTGCTGAGAGCGCTAAACCAAAGCATTGTGTCTTTGGAAGAAACCTTGTGAATCGGAAATTGCAAAGCACAGTACCAGCAGTAGGCTTGGTTCTGGTCTCTCACTGGTTTTTAACGGTAGCTCCCCATACCTCAGTGGAGTTGTTGCCTTTTTTCACCAGTGTGACCGAGAGCAAAGTTAGTCCTCGTGTCTTTTAGAATTACCGACATAGGCATGGGGCTTTCTGTCTTGGAGCCCTGGAGCTTGACACATGATATGCTCTGTGCCTCAAATGCTAAAGATAACAAGAGGATAATAAACAAGTTGGATTTATTAGAGGACATAGCCAGGATTCTCAACCGGTTGTTTGGGGTCCTGGACACAGCCTGGGGCTAGGGTTCTCCACCTGGACCAAGCCATATCACTTGCTCAACTGATCTTCTTTCCTTAGTTGCTACCTTGCACCCAATTCCTTTGACTGTTGTTTGACAGATGCACCCTGAGAAAAGAAGTCTGTAAATCAGAAATAGTTTCCTTGAACTCTGTATTAACCACAGAATTTGAGACATTTTGCCTGCTGGGAGAGGGATTTCAGGACCTACCTGGAAAGTAGATGCGCCAGGGTTTCCACTGACAAGAAGTAGGCAGCAATCTCTGAAGCATAGAAACCAAAAGCATATGTCTTTAGTTGTCTTCTTCCCTCCCCCGACCTTTGTCATAGGAAGGCCTTGTGTCTACTGTAAAAATCAAACCTTGGGTTTCTATGTGATATTTTGGTGGCTGCTGCCATATACTATGTGGCTAGCTCAAGTCATAGTCTCTTGTAGCAGTTGCGTATGCATATTAAGACTCCCCAGGGGTTTATGATGCATGTTAACGCTAAAGGACTAGAAATCATTGCCGAACATAATACTAGATTTTTCAATGCATCATGCTCTTGGCTATAATTTTTATTTCTCTCTCTTATTGGCTTTAGGTGGAATTTCTTTAGCTTCTCATATGTTTGTCAGTAATACTTCCATATTCACGGCTCTGCCACTGTTGTTGCCTTACTGGATTGCTCTTTGCTGTGTGTTAAGTACATCTCTTAACAGCTGTGGAAATCTCTGGTTTATATGTGACAAGTTGACCTGGCCCTGCTCAGCAAAGCTGATACTCTTCAGTCTTCTTTTCTTTCTGGGCCAAATCCTTGTCTGCTCTTTAGTATAACTGCATGATGTGTTCCTGTGTGTATTTTATCTAACTGTGTTCCAGTGCTATCGGTAGATGCTGTGTATCTGAGTATGTTACACTTTGTTCCTTCCTAAAGAGACATCATCGTTTCATGCCAAGTTTGAAATGCTGATCTCCTAGCTTTTAGAACCTGAATCCAGGAGATAAGTGCTAAGAAGCTCTTTCTTGCAATCTTTTTCAGATCAAAAAAGTCTCATGTTGGGAGCTCGCTTTGAGCTCAGCCTATGTCTAGTTTTGTCTTGGAACAGTTTCTGTAGTTCTTACTAATAATCAGAGGCCTAGTACACAGATTAAGGAAATGGGGCTCTTTATATCAGTCATCTTTAAATCAGGACTCTGGGTTTCTATTTCCAATTCTGTTACTGATTATAAAGTTGCCTCAGCTCTGTGTTCTTTATTTTATTCATCTGTAAGATGATAGTAGCAACTCTTTGCACAGGTGTTTTGAGGCCTGCCTACTTAATATTAATGAATTAGTAATTATCAGATCATTTGAAATGGGAAATGCAGAGTATTTCTCTTACAAGATAAGGCATACCACCTTCCACCCACTGACCAGCCCACTTGCAGGTAGATCTAGGGCAGTGGTTTTCAAACTTTTTTAATTTGTGGACCCCTAAAAAACTTTGAATGGAGGTACTGACCCCCTTGAATTGTAAGTGTGGATATTCACATACTTTTTACAGATCATAGTCTTTTCTTGTGGACCCCTTAGACATAGTCTGTGGACCCCCAGGAGTTTACAGATCACAGGTTGAAAACCACTGATCTAAAGAATATTCCATATTCATACCTCACCAAAGAGGTTGCCTTCCTCTTATCCCATCTCCACAAACATCCTTCTCTGAATAGCACCTCAGTGAATGTCACCTATGTCTATAGATCCTGGAGCTGAATATAAAATGCGTCGAGTAGGATATGTGATGAAGACATTTTACAAAGGGAAGGCAGTTCCACCAGTGAATTCTTTCCCTTTTCTTGCAGGACCAGCTCAAATTGAATGCTTTTCATTTGCCCCCTTCCTTTTACCTGTCACCCTCACCTGCCCTCTCCCCACCCCTACAAAGAATACTTTCTTTTCTCTTTTCTTCCCTTGCAATCTAAATAATCTCTCAGTCCTTGTCCTCTTTAAATTGCACCATCCCCATGTGCTTACTACTTCAGTTTTTTTGGGGTTTTTTTAGGCATACTTTGGAGCAAAGATTATGCCCTTTTATACCACTGGTTACATGCCACTGTTGTTCAATGGAGAGGCAGCTTTTTGGAAAGAGAAGGAACAAACAGTGTCTAATGAGCTGTGAACTGTGTGCAGCAAGTATTTGGAAATGGCACTGGGTAACATTTGCAAAAATCTTGAATTAACACTATATAACTGTTCTATGAAATAGGTTGCAAAACGGCAGTCAGTGTGTGTGGACCAAAGAGGAAGAAGTCTGTAATTTGGTCTCCTGTCACCTACCCCCCAAAAAGGGAAAAAAGATCTAATTAAAGTTCAGAATGGAGCTGTAAATAACAGGGGCATAGTAATTGCAGTTTAGGGTTAGATGAAAATATTAGCAATTAAATGCTAACAGGTATCGTAAATGATGAAAGTCTTTACATCGATACGCAGGAGGTCTGTATTGGAGCTGAGACATGAATGCCAGAGTTAGTGCGTCACACTGAAGAATGCGTGGAAAACAGATGGGCAGTGTCCCCTTAAGTCAATAGAAAGCCTCAATAAAACAAGGAGGTGGTTAACCTCTGACAGTAAAAGTCTTTTGATCCATTGAGCCAACAGCCAACAAATTCTGTCAAACACACACTGTGCTATTAACAGTATTCATCTTTCAGGTCAGATTATGACGACTGGAGACCAGCGCTGGCCAGTTTGCTTCAACCTATCCCATTCCCCAAAGAGTAAGTTCATAATAAATGAATGGTTATAGAGTTCCTCTCATTGTTTTAAGGTGACATGTCTTATGTCAGTTAGACTGTGTGATAGGGGAGACCTTGGCTTTTTTTTTTTTTTTTACAAGTCCAACTGCATGTAGCTCCAGGCCACAAAAGGTGGAGGGGTACAAAAAATCTTTCTTTCTTCTGACTTCCCCATTTTTCAGGGCAGTCCTGAAGGGGAAAGGCCAAGTGGATAAAGAATACAAATGGGGGGATGGGAAAAGCAAGTGACTTGCTGGACCGAGGCATTTTACAGACCTGGTGAAGTCTTCAACTGTTCCTATTATAGTGTTTGGATTAAGTGAAGATGCTGCCCTGCCACCTCAGAAGCAATCAGGCTCCCTGAGGAACCTATTAATGAGCATCAGTGTTTATAAAATGCAAATCTCCCAGGGCAAACATTACAGTCTTTAATTGTACAAATTGCTGGCTTATCATGCCCCCCCAGTGACCTGGTGCCTTGCAGCGGAGAGGTTTAACTCCTCAGTGCCATGCTACCTGGGCTACAGCAAGGCAGTGGCATCATTTACCTGAGTCAAACTTCCCAAGGATCCCATGGGGGAAAGTAAATCAGTACCATGATGCAACAGACTTTATCGAATGACCATTAATTGCTTTGCTGATGTACAATGCTAATTAGCTGTGCAGTGCAATTAAAGAATGCACCTGGTTCATTGACGTATCTAAAATCCTGTTTACAAATGTAATTTCCATGGCTAAGTCTTAAAGTCCTTTACTCACTTTCCACTGACATAGACCGCCCATGGAGGTTAATGAGAATTGTGCCTGACTTCGGCCTCATTAAAAAAAACTATGATGCCTTGTGTACATACCCATTATTACCGGCTGGATGAATGGAAGGGTTTTTAATTGTGATCTGTCCAGACATACTATCCTGTTCATGTCATTTAGGCAGTAGTTGCTTGGTGTGTTTATGGAAATAATTTGGAAAGAAACACAAAAAAAAAAAAAAAAATTCTTATAGCTTTCTGCTTTTAATTTTAGGGCTCTTGCACATGAGAAATTCACAAAGTAAGTGTGTGTTTACTTAAACTACCTTTTGGAAACAAGTCTGTGCTAGGAAAGACCTGTCATTAAGTATCATATCTCCAACACCTTTGTCCGTGGGGGTCTGAGAACATACTTTTTAGCGATAAAGTTGTGTGGTTTACTTTGTAATTTACTGCAGCAACAAGAGTCCAAGGACTAAAGACATTTGATACCAACAGAACTTACAAAACTGTTTGTCACTGTAGATCACTGAAATCTTTCCTAGCCTATTTTAAATAGGCACCGTCCTTGGCAATTGCTTTTAGACCTCATGCTTCCTTCCTGTAAATGCTGTTCAGCTTGTTTCTCTATAAACTGCGTAAAGATATAAATCATTTAAAGTGTAATGCAAGGGAAATGTGACACCTGCATGAATTCTCTGGCCAATCGACTGTTTTCTTTTGTCTCTTTTAAGGGAGCTGAAATATGTGATTCAGAGATTTGCAGAAGACCCAAGGCAAGAGGTAAGCCTTTCCAGTATAAGTAGTGTCACAATCCAAGGGACTGTGAGTGTACTTGTCAAAACATTCTTGCGTTAAATAGCACATCCCCAAACACTGTGTAGTTCTTAGTCTACTGCCCTTGAGTCACCTCTCGAGCTAAAATGCATTCAAAACATAGGCTGCCTTATTATGAATGGCTTTTTGCCTCATGTATAAACATGCACTCCGCCCTGTTTGTCTGAGATTTGGTGATGTCTCTGCTTTGAAGTAAACTGCAACCAGCAAGAATTATTTTCCTATTTTCTGTCGAATCCCCATAGACTCTTTCCTCCTCTCTTGAAAAGAGTAAAGCAGCAAGCTCTGGATCCTGTCGTTTCCCAAATGAAAAGTTTTGCCTTAGCAGCATTTCAGTTTCAGTATGTGCAAATGACCATGGGTCTCCTGAATTAAGAGGAAAAAGGGGGAGGATGTTACTGGAATTAGTGCATAGCTATTGCTTCAGGACAGCTAACTGCTTCACAGCCACATGTGTAACTTTTTAACATAATCAGCTACAACTGAGTGGGATTGGGCCTCTCATCTCCATTAATTTTCTATATCAGTACAAAGTGAAACAAGATACCCCAGAACTGCGGGCTGGGAGCGGGCTGAACCTGCATTACAGTCATTACCCAGAATTTCTGACAAGCTCTGCTTTAGATTTTGTGCGCCAAACTTTGGTATAAGCCCCTAATCTCCAGTAAAGTTATGCTGCAAATGAATTTGTCCCTGGATGGTTACATGCCTAATTGAAAGCTAATTGGCACCACCTCCCCCAAATCAAAAAGCTAAAATAAAAAAACTGTTCATTGAAAAACAGAAAATTATAATTGTAACTGTGCGCCTTCCTGTCTGCTCCACAACAATCATAGAATCAGAAAAAAATTAGGGTTGGAAAGGACCTCAAAAGGTCGCATCTAGTCCAGCCCCCTGCTCAAACCAGGACCAGCCCCAACTACATCATTCCAGCCAGGGCTTTGTCAAGCCAGGCCTTAAAAACCTCCAAGGATGGAGACTCCACCATCTCTCTGGGTAACTTGTTCCAGTGCTTCACCACCCGCCCAGTGAGAGAGTTTTTCCTAAAATTCAACCTAAACTTCCGTTGCTGCAACTTGAGTCCTTGTTTTGTCATTTGCCACCACTGGGAATAGTCCAGCTCCATCCTCTTTTAGAACCACCCTGCAGGGAGTTAAAGGTTGCAATCAAATCCCCTCTGTCTTCTCTTCTTCAAACTAAATAAACCCGGTTTCCTCAGCCTCTCCTTAGAAGTCACATGCTCCAGCCCCCAAACCATTTTTGTTGCCCTCCTCTAGACTCTCTCCAATTTGTTCACATCCTTTCTAGAGTGGGGGGCCCAAAACTGAACACACTACTCCTGATGTGGCTTCACTAGTGTAGAATAGAGAGAAATAATTACTTCCTTTGGCCTGCTGGCAACATTCCTACTAATGCAGCCCAGGATGCTGTTAGCCTTCTTTGCAGCAAGGGCACACTGGTGACTTGTATCCAGCTGATTGTTCACTGCAGCTCCCAGGTCCTTTTCTGCAGAGCTGCTGCCCAGCCAGTCAGCCCACAGCCTGTACTGGTGCATGGGATTGTTCTGCCTTAAGAGCAGGACTTTGCACTTGTCCTTGTTGAACCTCATGAGATTTTATTTGGCCCAATCCACCAATTTGTCTAGGTCTCTCTGAAGCCTAGCCCTACCCTCCAGCATATCTACTACACCCCCCAGCTTGGTGTCATCCATGTTCTTGCTAAGGGTGCACTCTGTGGCATCTTACAGGTCATTAATGAAGATATTGAACCAAATCAGCCCCAGGACCAACCCCTGGGGCACTCCATTTGATACTGGCTGCCAGCTACACTTTGAGCCATTGATTACTACCCATTGAGCCTGACAATTCAGCCAGTTTTCTATACACCTTACAGTCCATTCATCCAATCCAGTACTTCCTCAGCTTTCTTGCAAGAATGCTGTGGGAGACGCTATCAAATGATGGTATCAAAACAATATAGACCTACAAAACCTACAATGAAAATTGCAATTCTGGGTTGGAGTTTGGATTACAAAGTTCACAGCAGCTTGTTTGAATTTGTTTGTGTTCCCAATTTCTACCTTCTCCGTTTCTGCGGAAGTCTTTTTATTGGCTTCCTTCCCTCCCTGCATCTGGCGAAGTTGCATGGCAGCAGGAAGAATACCAGCGTTACATGATTAGAACAAGCAACCCACAATCCAGTCACTTCTGCTTTTTGAATCACACTAGAAACTCAGACACACACCGTGCTGAGATCCTGGGGGAGAAGCTCAGAATGTTACATCTTCTTTGCTTTCAAGCAAAAGGAACTGTTTTCAATGAGGCTCCATTTGGGTAAAGAAAATGCAGAGGGCTATGTAGTTAGTGTTAGAACCCTCCCACCCCTTGTTTATGCTGGGAGGGCCAATTCTGTTGAATGATGCAAAAATAATTAATTTTCCTACAGCCCTGTCAATAATAATATTAACCCTTCAACTCCCCCTCCCCCCAAAAGGTGAAAAGCAATCCACCTGCTTTGCTGCATTGCTACTTCGGGGATGTTGTGTGCTATGCAGGGTATGCTGACAGTACCGGAGGGAACCCTAATGTTCCAAGTGTCTTCTTTCTCGGGCAGGTCCACTCGTGTTTGCTGAGCGTGCGGGCTGGCAAAGATGGCTGGTTCCAGCTCTACAGTCCTGGGGGCGTGGCCTGCGACGATGACGGAGAACTGTTTGCCAGTATGGTACGTGTCTGCAATAATGTGAGTTTAGCAAGTTCTTTGCAGTAAATAGCCAATATATAGCTAGTGAATGGTAGCTTTGTTCCTGGTTGTTAAAATGTTGACACTGCAAACCATGACTCAGAATTTGCCAGTAAATTAAAATGATGATACAACCAACTGAAATCCATTGTTCTCCCTTTTAGTGGCAATTTGGCTTATATGCAGACTATGTGGTAACCAAAGACCCATCCAGTAGCATTTAAAGATCATCAATTAAGAACCTTAAACAATCTAAAGAAAACCCACGAATGGTTTAAGATAACACATAGAACTACATGTTTCAGCCATGCTGCCTTACTCACGTAATGCCTGAGTACCCTCATGCTTTTGCACAAACAAACTGTGTTTGCATGCCCAGTGGCTACTTATAAAATGCCAGTCTACTTCTGTGTGCAAAGTGACTAACCACACATGCTTGGTTTTGAAAATTTGGCCCCTTTCCTGGTATTGCATAGTAATTATCTAGCGAGTGTTTTACTGTATATTATCCCAGCGATCTGACGATTGAGAAAACAGTCAGCTGAGGGAGCCTGCTCTTGACACCCAGTACTGGTGTTTTCAGCCTCAGGATTATAATTTAGCACAGGATTTCAAACCAAACTGAAACATTTAAAACAATAGTAAAATACACAGAAACTTGGCATTTCTTGCGGGTTTCCCTGCTTTCATGTTTCCTTTCAATTGAGAATTGTGATGAGAACCTTGCTTTGCTGCCCTTTCTTGTAACTAAGAGGGGAAGGATGGCCTTGGAGTTAGGGTAGTGGATGCAAGAGACCAGAGTTCAGTTCCAAGTTCAGGCACATACTTCCCGGATGACCTTGACCAAATTCTATGAATTGCACTATGCCTCAGTTCCCCAAGGTGAAGTAAAAGTAACATCAAGCGTTTTCTGACATTTGTTAATGCTACAGTGAATTGACTTGCAACAGAATCTAGATTCCCAAACCTTTTAAAAAATGTTACCCCTGGGCCATATAAAATATCTGTATGCCTCTAACTATACAGTTACTGAAAATTGAGCTGGTCAGATATTTGAGGAATAGAATTGTGGTCAAATACAGTTCAGTTTCTTCTCTTTATGAACAGTTCTGGCCAATCTCAGCCCCCTTAATTTATTTAAAAAAAAAAAAAAAAAAAACTTAAACGAATTCACTCCTCTTGAGAAAGCAGTGTGATTTCATGGTGTTTACAAGCACAAGGAGTTGGTTTTCACAAGACAGCCCAATGCTGCTAATTATACCTTAATATGCAGTAATCTGTACTCTTTGCAAGGATGTTGATAAATACTTAAAGAACTACTAACGACTAACTGCAAAGCTTGAAAAACATCCTGTTTAGAGATGGTTTGTATGCTAACCTCCGTGTCAGTACTAGCTTCATTCTTTAGAAAAAATGACAAGGACATTTGTATGGAAGTGAGATCTTTTTGGCTTGGATGTCTCCTTTTAAAAAGGCAACATGAGCAGATGGACGCTTAGGAAACAGAGATATTGTGTTCAAGGAAAGTCCTTGCTAATAATGTAATGAAGGAAGAAAAATAATACAGTAGCATATGATCACCTCCATACCCAGAATCATCTTCTACAGTAGGACTGTTTTCCATGAAGCTTCAGCAGCTTTTTAACTCAAGCAGGTATATTGCACTTAATGAAACTCAGGGTGCAGTTCATAACATGGCTTTCCTCTAAAACATCTGAAGCCACAAAATGCTGCACCATGTGTAGAGTCTGTCTTTTTTTTTTTCCTCCCCAACTACTCCATAGTGTTCTTTGAATTTTCACACACATACGCACAGACTCGAGTGCCTCTGCTCTTAACAAACCCACGCTGTAAAGGGTATGTAAATGATGTAGCTGCTGTGCAACAGCATTGCTGCTGGCTCCAGGGCTCCAAGTACATGCTCTGCCCAGTGTCTGCACAGCTCATCAGAAATTGAGAACTCCTTCATGTGGCTCTTTCAGGAGTGGGCTGTTGGGTTATTTCTAGTGAAATAGCCATGAGCATTGTATGTGCAATAGCCATGAGCTAAAAATCATGGATTCTCCCACAGTCAATTCCAAAAGATTTGTAATTAGAGGGAAAGCATTGCTGTTCTCTGTTAGGAGAGGCTAGATTATGATTGAATTGTCCAGGTGGCTTTGCACTCCAACCATTTGTACACTTATGGTGGGCTATTCCATGATGTTCCCAAGAGGTTTGAGATTGGTCGTAGAATATGGAAATTGGGATGATTAAAAATGAACGAGGGACCAGTGACATCTTTTCTTCCGGGGGAAAACCTAAGGAGAAGAAAGCAAAATGTGTCACCTGAATAGTCAGGTATAGGGAAACTCCCCAGGTTGTAGTACAGCTCAGTACTTTGTGGAAACCTGTCTTTCTCAAGGCACTGCTGTCTCCCCGTCACAATTGGCCACTTCTGTAGGTTCACCCCTTGTTTGCTGGGTCAGGTGGTGCTGCTGCTTGTCACCTTTTAGGTCAGGTGTTCAAATCCTGGCAGATCAGTAGCAGTAACCAAAAGTCGTTATTTTCTATACAGCCATCCAGTAGCCTGATCATAGCACAACCCAACATAATCTGAACTACCTAAAGAGAAGCTCAGTTAGGAATGAGCACAAAAACCTGCATTCGAGCTGCTCTTCTGAACTTTTTGATGATTCTTCTAGAACAGGGCTCAGTCTAGTGGCAGCATTGTTGAAGGAAGATTTGACTGATGTCATGGGGAAAACGGAAGGCTCCTCCTGTATTATCCCTTCGGCTTTGTCATCCATATATTGACAAAGGACCACTGCCCACAATAAAGCTGTCTAAGTATTACAAGCTCTGCAGGTTGTGATTGCATTTTCCTGGGGCTTGTGGCAAAGTTGCCCATGCTGGTTTGACTGTTTGGCAGCACCATTCAACAGTCTTCATCTCTCCTCCTCATACAGGTTCACATTTTAATGGGGTCCTGTTATAAAACAAAAAAGTTCCTGCTTTCGCTGGCTGAAAACAAACTTGGTCCCTGCATGCTGCTGGCTCTGAGGGGCAACCAGACCATGGTAGAGGTAATGCCTGGTGTAACAATCCAGATATGTTTTGGGAGGGACGTATGTTGTCTGAATTCTTTACTGCCCTTCCCTAACCAAGAGCTAATGGAATTACAGAAGCATTTAGCCAAGTTTAGCTATTGCATAGTCAAGCGAAACAATAGTGGGGGAAGTTATGTTTTTCTCGATTATGTGGTTACCATGGAATATTGTTGTTCTGCATGAGATACGTGAATGGTGGGGAGTTGTTTTCTTAACTGTAGACATTCAGTGGGTTTGAACTAAGGAATGGCCGGGATTGCATTGGCTGTGGGGAAAGGGCAGGGAAGGGAGGCAACACCATCAGATTGTCCATTGTTTGCCTTAAGTGATCCTTTACCTTTAGTGTCACGCTTGAATTACTCCTGGTTAGCCTAGGCACAATCTGGAAAGATGTCCCTCTGTTTTTTTCTTGTCAGGGAGGCTTTATCTTATCTGAGGAATTGCTGAGACCCATCACTGTGATACAGTTTTTCTAAGCTGCCTTCTCCCTCCTCCTGCTCTCATGAAATAAATAGAGAAGGGCAGGAGGATTGATGAGTTTTAATAGTCTCTCAAACTCCTCTCATGACACTGCAGATTAGGTGACTGCTTACTCAGAGAAATAGAAATAACCAGGCCGAACTGTCCATCATTAGCTCTTTGTTCTATGTATCCTCCTCCGCTGCCCTGTAAAACAGATCTGACGCTCATTATAGGAGGGGGGAGGAAGACTGTAACAGCCACAGTAACCAGGAGGAATTTTGGTCTTGCAGCTGATGGGGCAGGATTAACACAATGCTAGGGCTGGGGTTTCAAAGGGAGATGCCAGGCATCATGAGAAATGAATGGACTGTGTCACTCTCAGACTCTAGCTATCTGATACCCCTCCTGCATGTCAAAACAAATCATGCTGCTGTCTAGTTCAGTAGTGTGAGAGAGGCTGAAATACAGGCTGCAGGACAGAACACAACTTTTTAAGGACATTTGGATGTCCTTCATGACTTAGATATATACAGATCTAGCCCAAATCTCCATCCACCATTAGGAAATGGAAAGTATGGCTCACATGTTCTTAAAGAACATTTGAAACTGCATTGGTGCAAACAGCATCCTGGTAAAACCATTCATGTTCACATCTACATTTATGTGCCCCAGTGTACACAGCCAGTGCATGGATTGTTTTTCTTGCACTGTTAGTGCTGTGGGTGCCTGTTAGAGAAGGCTTCTTTGGAAATGGTACCATGTGGTTTGGTTTAAGAGGAAATACAGGGTGAATTGGCAGGTAGCAGGGATTTTATTTGTTTTATCATCTTATTTCATTTACTTTCAATCACATTAACTCCCTATATTTTATTCCCTTCCAGTGATAAGGGGGTATACTGTGCCACATGAGTCTTGATGAAGATACTTCATAACTTTTCAAGCTTGAATTTAATAGTTTAAAACAGATTATTTTTAACACCAAAAAAAATCAGTAAAAAGGTGGAGGGAGAACTAATTAAATAATTATAAAGCAGTGCTAGTGAGGAAATGAATGGCTGAAGGGAACAGCCACTGAGGAACAGGCTAGATGGGCACGATTTCAGGGATTGAAAGTCATTCTTTAGCTAAAGTTAATGCATTTTAGGGTCAGAATAGATCATTAGATTATCTAGTCTGATTTGCCTAACACTGACTGTCAGATTCCATTGATGGCTGTTGTAGCTAGTTTGGGGCATTCACTACCATCAAAGTTTTCAGAAGAAATTAAACACAAAGCTCCAATCTGAATGTTCTTCTCTTTCATTGTGTTGCTAGATTCTTTGTTTGATGCTGGAATACAACATCATTGACAACAATGACACACAACTCCAGATCATCTCTACCCTGGAAAGTACGGACGTGGGAAAGAGAATGTATGAACAGCTGTGTGACAGGCAGAGGGAGTTAAAAGAACTGGTATGTTGCCCTGCACGCAATATTGTCATAGCACATAGCGGTCTGGACTCTCCAGAAATGGAGGTACAAAGGAAAGGCAACCAGGGTGTGAAATTCCGGATGAACAACAGGATGGGAACTGTAATCGGAGGATTTTACTGTACATGTGTCTGTTGTGTGATATTTATTCATGTGTTTGATCACATATAATACTCCTGAATGATATTCAAAACCCGTTAAGGATCAGTGTAAAGATCAATGGTAGAATTTAACTATATTCAGTTTGTCACTTCCTGTTACCCTTTTACATAAGGGTGACTTGTGGGTGCCCAGACAGCCTGGCATTCCTCAGTGCTTTGGCATCCACATCATTTTCTTTCAAGATGCAGCTTTTGGGCACCTTTCAAGCCTCAGATAGGGCTGGGGCTACATTAAATAGTCTGGTGAGTTTTTGAGATTGTGGGTTTAAATAAAGCTGGCTAATGAGTTCCACATTTCAAACTTCCTGAAGAAGGGTGAGATTGACAAATTCAAGGGGGATCTGTTTCACAGCCTACCTCCCATTGCACATGTGTATATATACCCCTCTCTCTTCCCCACCCCTCATGTCCTGGAACAGAACAAGCCTGGATTAACTGTGACTTACATAAAATAAAATAAGGGCTCTATCCCTGTTCATACTCCTAACACAACTCCCCAGGAGTATTTCATTTAGGGTGAGACTGACTGCATGGTGCCTTATTAAACCCAGATTGAATGTCATTCTGCATTACACCAGTGAACACCAACTGGTTGAGTAAAGGACTGCCCTCAGCAGCAGCAAGCCTGTCTTTGTCCCATTGCTTAGGAAACTCAGGAAAAGTTTAAATAATGCAAAAAAAAACTGGGCAAGCTGGTGGGAGGATTGACAAGAAGCTTAGGAAGTTGGGTAGGGTTTTCTCTGGCCCTGCACTGGATGAGGTCTCATCTGTGGAACAACAGCCCGGATAACCAAATCATGTTTTGTTGTTACAGCAAAGAAAAGGTGGCCCCACGCGGTTAACACTGCCATCCAAATCCACAGTAAGTTCATCTGAATAGTAAGTGCAAAGATGTGTCAGTCCAGTACACAAGGAGGAACTGACGCGACAGCTTCAGCAGTTTCAAAAGGGGGAGTGGTCGGGTGTTTCACCGACTTGTTGACAGAACCAGGGGCTCCACAGGGAGGGCAGACTTCCACTCTTAGCTCTGCAGGGTGGTTTGCAAAGCCAATGTGAGCATCAAGTTGCCAGGTTTATACTAGTGCCCATATCTGAAATTTATGGCAGAATCCAATTTGAGAGAATTTTACAGAAAACTGAAGCAAACATCTAGTCTAGTTCTGGTTCTTACATATTAGTTTGAAACTGGCTATCATAGTTAGTCAGCTACACAGTCGGTGGACAGGCTGCATCCACTGAAGTGAGTTCATTGACCGGAGCGTCATTTGAATCTCAAAGCTGAAATGGGAGGCGGGCGGTAAATGGGTAATCTGGGTTCACTCTGACAACGAATCCCGCATTGTTCATAATCGTATGTATGGTCAGAAGATTCTGCGTCTTCTAGCCCCATGTTTCCAGGATGCATGAGGCAATCCCACCACAAGCATTTAGCTGTTTGCCAGGCAAACAGAAACCTTTCTGTGCCACGCTTTCTTACTGTAAACAAGTGGCTTAGTTGTGCAACTCTTGCTGGTTAACAGGACTGGTGATGCTATGCAGATGCTTGCAGGCTTACCTGCCTTAAGCAACATGCTATTTGCTTTCAGGATGCAGACCTTGCCCGCCTACTGAGCTCGGGATCCTTTGGAAATCTGGAAAACCTCAGCCTGGCCTTTACCAATGTAACGAGTGCCTGCGCTGAGCACCTCATCAAACTGCCTTCACTCAAGCAGCTGAACCTGTGGTCAACTCAGGTATGTGCTTTGCAGACAGAGGCACAAAGAAGGAACTGACACTGACTAATTCCGAAATTGCAGGTTACGTCAGCTGGAGCACATGTGAAGAGGCCTGCGTAGAGTGCATTTGCCTTCAACCTAGTTTTACACGCTGTTTTATAGTTTTACTTGATCGGGGGGCCATTTTCTTTATAGAAGGCACTTTTTCATCCTGCAGGCTAAGTGCTGCATTGGAAAGCTCTGCAAATATTTTCTTGAATGCTGAAATGGATTTGCTGTTGTTATGTCACACCTCTTTAGTGATTGTGACTTGTAGACAGTTGAGTGGTTCAGTTTGATTTTGCTGAAACCACATTTTGAAGTGGATTGTTGCTCTGTCCTGGATGTACTTCTGCTTTCATCCAGTTAAGTTCTTTGAATCATTTATTTTCCTTATCTGACCAATCACAATTTCAGCAATCCAGGCCGCATATAATATTCAAGGCAACTGTAGTGAATCACCAGCAAATTCTGATAAATCCAGTATTAAAAAAAATAAGAAGAAAACCCAAATATGAGGACTCTGTAATCTGCTTTTGGTTATTTTGTAAGCTAAAAGAGGAAAAAATTATTGAAAAACTATTCAGAAATTAATCAGAAGAGCTCTTAAGCCCTATTTTTGCCCCTACGTTTGCTTGAGTAGACTTATTTTTCCTAACATTATTACCACCTGTCATAGTGGGATTATTTCCCAGCATGGCCCCAAGAATCCTTGTCTTCAGTTTCTTAGAATTATTTTGCTATTTTGTTCCAAATAGTTTTGCAACCCACAGATTTTGTGTGCAGGGGGAAATGGCACATTCAACATTATAGAAAAAGTTTCACCCAAATTTGCAAATGTTTTGATTTGTGGTTTCTGGAGCTGTTTCTTGCTCAAAATGAGGAGTTCAGTTTTTAGAAGAAAATGCTCCCTTTTTTTTTTTGTTAAAATTATTCCGTTTTTATTGAGAACAGCTATTGCATCATTTAGCTTTTGATTTTGAAGCAGTTATGGTTCCTCTTAGTTTATAAAGTTAAATGGATCAGTAAGACAATTAGCGGGTCATTGTTCTTTTCACCAAAGCAGCTAATCGGTGCAAGCTGTGTTGATTTTTTTTCTATGATGGGGTTGAGAGCTGGGCTGAGACTGTTTACCCATTTTACACGGGCTTTGTGGGAACGCTCCCAGGTAAGGGCTAAATTCCAAGGAGACAAGCCAGTGGGAGGAAAGATGGTGAGTTGTGGCTCTGGCTAGAAAATTGGTTGTGACCTTGGACCAGCCACTTACTCTCTGTTTGCCATCTCTGAAACATGGAGAATAGCATTTCATCCTTCGTTCTGTCATGTGAGAGGATGATTAATCTGGGGTGTGGTATTGAAGTTTTGGGTACAGCCCTTGCTCCAAACATTCCCTCATCCCAGCAGAATTACTTGCTGAAAGATGTTGTGCGTGTTTTCTAACTGAGCTTGCTTGCGCCCCACAGTTTGGAGATGCAGGTTTGCGGCTTCTCTCTGAACACCTCACCATGCTGCAAGTGCTCAACCTGTGCGAGACTCCCGTCACAGATGCCGGACTGCTGGCACTTAGTTGTAAGTGTTCAAAATAGACTAGAGGGGGAACGCATACGGGCTCAAACAGAAGGACTGCAGTGCTGCCACAAAAACTTTGCAGCAGTGGCTAGAGAGAGTCCAGGGTCTCCTCCACACTAAAATGTCCTCCAAGGGGGAAAATATGTCCAGATTTAGTGGTGAAAGTCAGCTCCAGGTGCAGAAAACCAGACCTGGATGTGAACCACCTGAACTCTTGGAACAGGCATTCAGTTGGTCATCCCAGCCTGGGTCCTCCTCCTCTTGTAGTAATATTGATGTAATTCATTCCCATCTTGTGGTCTGATCCAACTGTTTCAGAGCTGTATGGCTTCTTTTATGTTCCTTACTGTGGATATGTGGGGACATCTTGGGGCACAAGTTGGTGTGTAGAAAAAAACCACTACAAGTCAATTGGGGAGATTAGCCAATTGCAAGGGAGGTTAGTATTGCCTGTATTATACTGTTCCTACATTTTGGCAGGTGAGACCCCTGATCTTTTTATTTATAAATATTAGAGGTAAAAAGAAGAACAAAGGTTAATAGAACCAGGAGGAGGAACCTCCCAGCCAGATAGGAGAGCCCAGAGTGCAGGTAGACAGGAAAAAGAAGAGATCAGCACACCTTTTCTGCATAGTGTGAGCGCCAGCACAGTGAGGACTGACATCATTCAGAATGCCGTACAGGCAATCCATGGTCTTAGGCATGGAAGGCATTCAATTCAGGAATGTTTGAATTCCTAGAAGTCAATGGAAGTTATGCCCAGGCTTAAAGTTGAGGGCTCTTCTGGAATAGGGATGTTTCCTTGAGGTGGGGTCAAAATGCTGATTCCTTCATCTGCTGTTATGTGCTTCATGCAGCCTGATACTGAGACCTGTTCTTATATCAAAACTTTTTGGATGTACATGATTTGATGCATGAACTTTTGAAATGTTACAGGTCTGCACCATACCCATAAATATGTTTTCTTTTTCAGCTATGAAAAGCCTGTGTAGTCTAAATATGAACAGCACCAAGCTTTCAGCAGACACTTATGAAGATCTCAAGGTATTTCAGTTCATAAGTTGTGTTTTAAGAGCTGAGAAGTTTCCAGTGAATACTGCCAGTGTCATGTGGTGATACATCATGCAAAGAAAATAGGATGTTCTGTAGCCAGCCTTAGACCACAGAAGTGTCATACAGTCTTCTGCTTAGATGGATGATAGGAGAGTTGTAGTGGTGTAGCTGGGATGGTCCAGGGAACACGCAAGAATTGTCTGGTGATATCTTTTACTAGGCCAACAGTGGTTGGGAGAGAAGTTCAACAAGCTTTTGGGCACACAATATTTTTGCTCAAATCTGGGAAAGAAACAGATTCAGCCCCAGCTGAATAGGTAAAACCGTGACTGTTTTTTAACTGCATTCTGTAAATGAAAATAGTCGCTTAAAGCAGGGGAAGAATACGGTAGTGTTTTTGGTCCCCATCCTTGGCCAATTAGCACGGTAGTCTTGCTTGAAGAAGGTGATGTTCTGTAGTTCCACAGCAGTGGAGAAATAGTAGATTTGGGAGTCCAAGGCAAAGTTCAGATATCTGTTTGTCTGGTTGAATGAAGCATCTACAAGCAGAGTCTGACAGACTATGGTTTACATCACATACGGCATATTGTGTAGCCATATTGTGTTTTTTTGTCTGGACAGGGAGAGGATGGGGTTCATTCTGGTGAAACTTGACCACAGAAATTGCACACAGGTTCTGTGTTTACTGACTCTGTATTAGGTTCCACATCCAATCTGCTGATTAAATGAGCAAAAGTTGACTTTTCCTACTGCCAGCAGCTCTCATGCCAACCTCACTAATGATTTATTGGATGGTTGTCACAACAGAATCTGATTGACTATTCCAAAGCTGTGCGTGCAGTGTTAGCAGGATTCAAATCAACACAGGCTTGTTTAATCGGGACATGAAGGGGCTATGACTTGATCAACAATTCCAATATGTATTCTGAGGTGCCTTCTTGAGTAGGAGTCTGCTTTACATAGAGACACCTGCGCAGCCCCTGCGGTGGTTATGAGCCGTGTCTGTTGCTCAGCATTGTTATGGTGACTTTGCAGCCAATGTGGAATGAAAATAATATAGGTGAATGCAGCATCAGGGGAGGGGCTATCATCTAGGGAGCATCTGAAATGTAAAAACCGCCGATGACTGTGTGGACTTTTTCTTTACTTGGGTCCTAAGTGAGTCATATGCCCAGAGTCTCGCTTTGCAAACCCAAATACTCAAAGTGAAATTCTGCATTTCACTGACTGATACATTCGGAGATTGACTCAGGCTGCTCAAAGAGGTCACGCACCTGCGCTGAATTTCAAACTCAAGACAAGTCCTGAAACTTTACGTTTAGCTGGCATTTGAGATTCATTGCAAACGCATGTCCTTGATCGCTCCCTGGAGCGAGAGCTCTGCCAGGCTGGTAGCATGTTTCAGGAACTTCATTTGTAAGCACATGCATATGAATAGGTCATTTGCATTGGCATTAACACAGTTGCACTTGTATGAGGTACTTTCCTAAGCAAATGATTAGTTGTGTGTCCTTTACACACAGAATTATGATTATTTAAACTCAGGGCTGTCTTCCTGAAATCAAGTGTGTTTAAAAAAAAAAAAAAAAAAAAAATTATAGAAGATATTATCTGGTCCTGCACTTGCCCTGGGCTTCTTCCCCCCCACAACATTTTCTGTGGTTTTGAACTCACATTTTCCTTATTTGGTTCTCCTCTGCTCTGATGCTGCATCAAAAGACCACACAAGCAGCCCACGAAAGTGACTGTACAGGGCAAACAGCGACACTTTCTATGTACAGAGCGTCACCAATTACAGCAGATTGAACAAGCCAAAAACGCAGTGCTTTTCTCAAAGGGAAACGATTCTGCAGCATATAGCTTGTCCTTGATTGTGTGTTTGTCAAGAAAAACTGTCCAGACCTCCGAGCATGTTTCTACCATTCTCCTGGTTTCGATGAGTATTAAACATACAAGCCAGTATAGCAGGGATGACATTTCCTCTCCACTCTGGCCTCAACCCCACCAAACAAACATGCTTGAACATACACACGGACAGATTCAACCAGAAGATAAATTATCACTCACTAGAATCGTTATTTCCCCACTGAAAAATTATCTGCTGGCAGTGTCTCCCTCACATCAAAATACATGTGTGCATAAATCTAGCTTTGAGGTAAATATTCTTCCCATGAACTTCAACAGCTTGGTAGTGCCCTAATCTAATTAAATGTGTTTGGTTTTGGACAGTTGTACCATTATAGAAAGAGGGCTTGGAAACGCAGTTGATAAGTAATAGTACAAAGAACCTAAATATGATCTAATTTACATCTGAATAAGTCAGAGGTATAGAGTTCTATGCCATTCCCTTTTACAAGTAATTCAGAAAATCAGGATGAAGCCAAAAGTTATTAATATTTTCTGGGATCTTTATAATACATTGAGTGGAGAAGAATTAGGCTTTGATACAGTGCAGGGGGCTGAGGAAAGAGAGGGCTGGGGTAGCTGGGTGTTATGTGACTGCAGCGTTCTGAGTTGCTATTCAAAGGGTTTTACAGAAACCACTTTTTGCTGCTTGGCACCATAGGAAGTAAAGAGCAGGGACCTAATCCTGACTTTGCACCAGTGTAAACCCACTGACTGAATAGTCATTTCTGGTTTATCCTGGAGAGTCTTAAGACCAGAACCAGGTCCCATGTGCCTCTGAACTTGACTGGCTCATTTCTTCTGGAGAAAGTCCCTGGTGCTTCAAGCTCTTACACAGAAAGTACTTAACTCTGTATTGAACAAGGCTCCTCCTGCCTGCATTAGAGGCCCATCTGTGTGTTTGCAGTATCAGTCAACATGCCTTTTTGGGGTGACTATTTTGGTTCATCCCATATGCCCGTCCTTGCAGTGCCGGCTTGATGCAAAACTTCTTTCAAGTCCTGCAGCCTTATCATTCATTCTAATTAATCTTTTCCCTCTTCCACACAGGCTAAATTACCCAACCTGAAAGAAGTAGATGTTCGCTACACTGAAGCATGGTGAACTCTCTCTGTCTCTCTCTGTCTCTCTCTTTTAGCTTCTGGCAAGAAGAAAAAGATTTTTAAAACGAAACCAAATCCCAGAAAACACCTTTTGGCTGTAGAGCAGTGAGTTCTGGGACTTCGATTCTAGGAGTTGTGGTTGTGAGATAGAGGAGTCGCTTTGTGTGGGGGAGGGGGAACTGAGCGCGCCCAGACCCTGCCTGATTCTTTCAGCTTCATAATTTCAAAATCAACATAACTTAAATTGAAAAAACAAAAAAGACTTTGTAGCAGCAAGAGGAAAAACACCCTTTGTGGATTTACTTTGCTATTGTGTTTTACAACATGTGGAGAAAAAACAAAGAACACAGCCATTTCTTGATATTAATTGGGTTTCTTTGCCTGGGGGTTGTCCATTAGGAGCTCCATCTCCATCATTTTGGCTCCAGGAAAGCCAACCGCAAAGTACCAAGAGAAGAAAAAACAAAACCCCACATGAGTTGCACCTCTCCCGGTGTCCTTGCAGTTGTTATGCAAAGTAATTTTGTTGTACATAAGATTTACATAATGCACCTATTTAAGAAAATGGTTCACAAATTACAGGTCTGGGACCTGTCTTTTATTTATGAATTGTTAATTCTTTTACCCTTTTTTGCGTATAGTACTGTATAAACTAGTTTGCTGTCTTGTTGTTGTTGTTATTATTTTTTAAAAGGAAAGCCCTCCTTGATGAATTGCCTTTTAGTAATGCATACTGTATTATAACCTCTCTCTGTCGGAGCATTCACCCTGTTGCATTTCTGATTTCAAAATGCCTCAGACATCATCTAGTCAGAAGGAAAAAAAATACATGTATAAAAGAGGGCATAGGGAGCTGGGGTGGGAGAGGCAAAGAGATGCCTACAAAGCATAAATCTCCTTCTGGAAAGACAGAAATCTTTCTCTAGTTCTTTTTAGATCCTGTCAGGTGTAGGGGTTTGGGAGGTAGGGAACCCGGATTGTTTGTTTTACCAATGGGATATTTACAAAACTTTGTAGATTTCACGAGTCGCCTCGGTTGTTTTCTGTTTACGTCCAATATTTCAAGCTCAAGTTCTCCTGCCCCCCGGTCCACAAGCCTATTCTTTTCCCTCTCCCGCCCTCTTCCCTTCCCTTTTTCATCATGCACGCATTGTTTTGCATGTCCCCCTTGGGAGACTGAGAAAATAACATTGTCCCTGATTTGATAGTTCTGCCCTATCTGTAAATGTGACCACTACTTATTTCCAAACCCTTCTCCACAATTGCTTAGAAAATGATTTTTTTTTTAATTGTGGTTTGTTTTATAAATATACTGTTGGATTTGTTTTTCATAATGAGCCTTTGTACAGAGCGGCATCTTTTTTTGGTTAATTTTCTCTCTTGGCTTATCACCGTTCTTTTATTCTTCAGCACCTCGAGATTAACATACAGCCAATATAATTTTTTTTATATATGAATATATATATATTTAATCTTATTCAGTGGAAGCCAAGCTTTTTTGTTTTGTTTTTGTTTGAGGTTTTTGTTTTTTACTTTGTTGCTAGTAGATAGCCTCTGCCCAAAATTTTTTTAAAAAAAAAACAAAACAAAACAAAATGAAACAATTGGTTTAAGTCTTAACTCATGTAGTGTGCCAGATTTTTTTCCCCTCAAGTCCCAAACTGTATGAAAATACAGTGCAAGAAGAAAAAAGAAGAAAAATTATGCCAACTTTTTTCCTTAGCACTATTGCTTTTACCGATGGTTTACTACTCCTGTTCTGTAGCTGTGTACAAAGAGATGTGAAATAATTTCAGGCAAAAATAAACTGTAAGTGAATATCTTTTAGCTGCGTGCTTTGTGCTTTCTTTGAATAAAGCTCTTGTATGAGCTGACGGCGTGGGAATATTTTGGGAGATGCTCGGTACTTACTAGTGAAAAGGGCTGGGACTTGAGAAGTCTATTTAATACCCAGCTCCCTCTTAGTAAAATAATTCCTGGTTTGGCCATTTAAATGGTATGCTCATTGAGTCTGGGGCTGGCTTTTACCAAGGGCCCCTTGCACAGTGGGGCCGTGATTTCACTGTGGGGCTTCTGGGCACTTCTGTAATATAAAAATGACATTAATAAAGGTGATGGGCACTAACAGAGGAACCCAAATGGCCAGAACACAACCTTGAAGGAGCTGATGCTTCACTTCCCTTGCTTTGTTGTAGTAGTAGGGGTTTTTCTATGAATACAGTGGTTTTGAAAATCTGAGACCCCCCCCCCCCCCCCCCCCGGGAGACTGTTCATTCACAAAGCAAGGAGCAATAGCCCTGGCTTCTTCCACAGCCTCCAGGCAACGTGTCTCCTAAAGTTTAAACCTAGTAAGTTAAGACCTAAGACTCCTAGAGCATGGTGATGAGTGGGAGCATAGTTGAGCCTCTGACTGCTCAGTCCTTAAGTTTCCCACTAGGCCTGAATATTGACCTCCTGAAACATTCCTCATAGGCACAGAACTGCCATGTCTCAGATTTTGTAACATATGTACCATGTCAAAAATGCCAAGCCTCATGGCACAAGCCATCAGACAACCTTTGGACTAGTAACATCAAAGGAATAGCTCCTAGAAGAGGAGTAGTGGTGTAGTCACCATCCTTGGAGGTGTTCAAGAGGAGGCTGGACCAGCACCTCGTTGAGCTTGTTTGAGCCCAATAACCTCCTGCCCACGGCAAGGGACCGGACTTGATGACCTTCCAGTCCTTTGATTCCAGGATTCTTGCATCCTTCAGTGACGATCACTCTGGGTTGGATTTGAACTTGTGACTTGCGGGGGAAAAAGCTCCTCAGCCTTATACAGACTCCTGAGCCAGTCAGCTCCTTAACCTGCGTGTGCCACACAGTTACCTGGCAAGTGATTCAGGTCAGTCATCCAAAGCAGCAAATGCTGGAAATACTGTGACATTTCCAGATCTAGAGAAGTTCTGATAAGCTTTGGGAAAGCCTCCAGATGGAGCTGCCTGATCCTTTTGGAGGTTTGCCCATTGTCCTTGATAAAACACCACAGTGTGTGGGCAGGATGCCAGCAAAAAAAATGCAACCTTGGCCTTGCAGTAATGTTTCCAGAGTCTGGACGTTTATCCAACCCCCTTTTTCTCCCCCCTCCACCTCCCCCCTCGTTTTTAAACAAACAGGTCTGCTCCCTTCTGTCCCAGTTCTGCAGGACATCCACACGCCTTCAATGTCCTTCAGTCCTTTGCTGAAGCCATTGGAGCCAGGCAGAAAAGCTCCTTTATTTTGCAACACAGACAGTAGCATATGACTAAGGAAAATGCAGCTTTGTAGAACTCTTTCACTCAATCGGCAGGACAGCAAGAGGTCCTCAAAGTGGAAAAATCAGGCTTTCGCCTTGTCCCACTGCAATAAATGGCCCTTTACTTCCATGAGCCGACACTCAGTCCCTACTCCCAAGATCCAAGTGTCAGTGTCAGTGCAAGAAGTGCCAGTCCTGCCATTCCCAAGATGTGCTAAGCCAGCCTGTGGCTCTGAGTGTATGCTGTTGTGGGTGGGATGGATGGACCAATGCCAAGGAGTAGTACCGAAATCCTTCCTTCCCAGGCTGCTGCACTGACCATGCAGTACTAGCAGGGGAGTGTGAATGTCTTCAGTATTGCACATTTTAAGTGCATAATTTTGAGTGGCTTCCCCTCACCTAGAGGCTGCTATCATACTGCTATCTTCTCTTCTGGGGGAGCCCCAAACCAGACAAGAGAAGGGCCTTTTCATTATTCATCTGGCCAACCTGGCTTCAACAAGTCTTTCTAGGCTCTGTGTAAGAACCTGCTTGCCTTAAATCCCCCCAAATGCCTTGTTGTATAGACCGGCTTTTTTCCTGAGCACGTGCTCATCTTTCACCCCCAGACCCAGATGGGCCAGTGTCTAAATAAAAAAAATAAAAGAAGAAGCTAGAGAGATGATGTTGTCCTCAGATATTGGTGGTCTTGCTCAGTTGTCAATAGCCATCTCCATGGCCATTGCCATTGGCAACCAGCCAGTGACAACAGCAAAGAAATGCTCTTCGAACTTCCCAGAGATTGCACCGGCCCAGTTACTGTCACGTTGAAGCAGTCGGAGAGTTGCACGAACGGAGTAATAAGATCTGACGTGCTGCATAGCCCTTACGCTGCAGGTTTTTTAATGGCCTTTCTAGTACTGCATTCAGCTTCCCTAAAATTCCCTCTGGATGTGGTACTCTTCCTCCTTCCTTTCCCCTGCCATGTGTTGGTGGTAGGAGCTATTAAAACATCACCAGTTCCCACATCAGAGGAGTCTATAGTTGCATCTTCCAAGGACCCAAGTGGGGTTCGATGCTAGATCTTCTAAATAGGATTTGAACCGTCGATCTGAGCACATGGGAAGGTCCTGAGCAGTGCTACTGCTGCTGGGCAGTGCTTCTGTACTAACCACCTTGTTTCAGGCGTGGTTACCCTGAAATGAAAGGTTGCATTTGTGCTTCCTTTTGGGTCCTTCTTGCTCAGTTGGAAGCAGGGATTGTGGGAAACTGTGTGCAGTATTTTAGAAGACCAGGGAATTGTGGCAACACATGGGAGAATTTTGCCCAACATGTCATTGCAGTGAAAAACTGATTGGACCTGTAAATGATTCCATCTATGTCACTCCACAGGTTACCAAGAGCGGGAGGTCTTTTGGTTCCTGTTCGGATCATATAAATCCTAGGGTTAGGATTTAGAGAGACCTCAACAGATTGGAGGACTAGGCCAAAAGAAATCTCATGAGGCTCAGTAAGGACAAGTACAAAGTCCTGCACTTAGGACAGAACAATCCCATGCACTGGGACAGACTGGGGGCTGACTGGCTGGGCAGCAGCTCTGCAGAAGAGGACCTGGGGGTGACGGTGGACAACAGGCTGAATATGAGCCAGCAGTGTGCCCTTGTTGCCAAGATGGCTAATGCCATCCTGGGCTGTATTAATAGAAGCCTTGATGTGCCTGATGATTTCCCTGGAAAGCAGGAGCCCCTTTCTGAAATTTTGCACAATCTCAGGCCCTTGGGAGTGTGGGGAGTTTTCCTAACCTTTTGACTTCACTTCCTACCACAAATGTTCTTGTTTGACCATAAATGGGCTGTTTGGAAGACAGTGACCATCCTGAAAAACAGCTGAAAGTCGGTGAGTATACTAGAAAATACTTTCTACTCCCTAGCAGCACTCCATGTCCCAACTGCCTCAGTAAAATGGCTGCGGTGGTTCAGGCGTGACTCCTAAATACTGCATCCAGCCGCAATGGCAGGCATGGAAATGCTTGATGCTGACAGGTCTCCCCAAATGATCAGCATAGATTTTTTTTGAGGTTTGAGCTGGACGTAAGACCTCTTGTTTGCAGGCTTACTTGTATTTTTGTCCTTGGCAGGTCTAAATGCAAGACAGCAATAAACAAGCATCAATGCCAAGTCTTCGAAGCTTTAACTTGGGTTTCTTTGAAACACTGGAGTAAAGACCATCAGTAGACGATTGTGGATCTTATGCTGTCCTGAGACTGGTAGCACCAGAAGGGGAGATCAAGTCTAGTGTTTTCTAGGCCTTTTATCATTGCATTTCCAGTGAGCATGTACAATTCATACTTCCAGATCTCTGAAAAGAGATCAGTTAACAAATGCCTGTTATCTGTATTTGGATTGTACGTTGGTCTGTAACGCACACAGACTCGCCCTATATTGGCGTCTTCTTCCATCATGGAACGCAGCTTGGAGAAAGCCATTCCTCCTTTCCGTAGTGCCCTTACTCTCTCTGCATCTTTAAGAAGTTAAAACACAGCTCCACAATCCTTCTGATGTGAAGGACAACTTTGACCTTTCTTGGCTTTTTTACAGTCAGCCAGATGTACTTATAAAAACCCATCATTCAGCTGTATTGCTGAGTATCTTGAATTCTTAATGATATTTTGCCAACCAAATATAGTGCATGCATTAAAATATTTGTTTTAATGCCATCTATGACATTCAGTTTTTTCCATGTCCTTTTCAGCTGGCTAGAGAAGGTCTCCAGTAAATATGCGAGATGAACCATTTTTATTACTGACATGTCTTGGAAAATACTTTTTAAAGTCAATAATATTGAATATACAGGGTTTTTTCCTGTTAGCCTGGTACACAGTGTCTGTTCTGAATGTTTATACTTACATTTTGAACTATTATGGTAGTACATAATACTTACTTTTGAAACGGGACCTATTAACTTCCAAGTCTCTCATGCAAATACAGGGATCATATGATCATAAAATAAAATTGCTAATAAAATTCATATTAGAACAACTTTTTTCTTTTGTATAAAGTGGCACTAAACTCCTTTTTTAAACAAAAAGTCTAAATGTGTAATGTAAAACTGTATTCCTTTCAAAGAAGGGTTTCCCCCATCTTGTTTATGTGTGGTATGTCTCACCGGGCTGTATTTAAAGCATGGAAATAATGAGGTAAGAATATATTCACAATTTTTACCAGTGACGATTGTGAGGTTCAGTGATAATTAACGACATGCACCTCTTTTGAAAAATATTTTGGAGTTTACTGCCAGAAAGCGCTGTATAAGAGCTATGCATTACTGTCACGATTATTGTTTAATTAGTAAAATAGTGAGTTGGGATCCTGAACAGCCTGATGTATTTATTAAGAGTACTTTGAATTTCATTGTGAGCATAACAGTAGGATAAGAGCTGCAAGTTTCATTGGATCCCATGTTTATTCCAAGAGGCAGGACTGCTCCAGACGTGATTTGCCTTCAAAACTTTTCTGAAGTTCCTTCTTCCATGATCCAGTTCCTAAATATCCCTGTTCCCTATGATGCTTTGCCTGCTCAACAGATGGGAGTGATCTACCGATAGCGTGAGAAGTCTTTCGTTCTCTAATTGTTTGTACCCATGGAGTGAGGTGAAGGAACTGAGCCTCAAGTCATCGTGAATCACCACCCACGAAAGCTGTAGTTCCAGGCCATTATATTACTGCTTGTGAGAGTCCAAAAGTTTTCAAATAATCAGGTAAGTTTGGGCTTAATGGTAACAAGGTAAAAGAAAACTGCAAGTCCGGTCTCCTTTATGCACATGAGTTGCATTGCTTTAACTATATCGGCATAGATAAAGTGCTGTAACCCACTTGGTGTGGATACAGTACGGCAGTGGAGTTTATTCCTGTGAGGGAAAGGAAAATAGATTATATTGGTATAAAGCACATTCGCACCAGTAACCACATCCCCATTAGGGGTTGTACCAGTATAACTAAGTCACTCCTCTAACAGGCAGTGATATCAGTTGAAAAGCTTTGCATGGAGCAGCTCTTAGAAAGGCAGGAAATCGGAATCAGAGTTGAGGTTCAGATTTAATATTGTTTTTGTTGCTGAACAGCACCTGATAGTAATCTGGCCACTGCTTTGATGTGGAGATGGTAAAAATACTTTGGGTTGCTGGGCCTCAACCTCCCAGTACCACGCATAATGTGTGTTTGGGTTGTCTCCAGTACAGCGTGACCCAGACTCCTCACACTTGCCAAAAAACAATGATGGCCTCTTCTATAAGGAAGTAACAGGAGACTTAGGGAGGTTAATAGACTTCCCGAATGCCACAAGGGACAAAATTCACTGTTGTGAGACAAAAGGCCCCTGCAACACTTAATGCCTAACTGAGTCTTCAAAGTGGTGCAGACACGGTGCCTAGTTGTATGACTGTTTGTGCGGCAGTAGCACCTGGACCGTTGTGCGAGGTGCTAAGTCAAAACAAGAAGATGGCGGTGCTGCCCTGTGCACTGGGCTGAATTAACCCGCAGTTAATCCATGGGCAAAACCCAGAATCAAATCCCTTGGGGGTGTGCAGCACAACCGTTCAAGCCTACTGCCTCTCCGGTCAAACTTTGGGGGGCCCCGGCTGTCACTGGACACCCGTTGTGCAGCAAAGCCAGACTGCTGAGCAGCGCTCAGACTGCCCTCGCTGGAAAGGATCCGTTCTTTTTTCCCTGGAAATGCAGCCGCCTGCAGTCAGACACTCAGCTCTACCTGAGAACAAGGCAGCAATAAAAAGTCTCACTTCTCCATTTTTTTTTTTTTTTTAATTATCTGAGAGAGATGCCAAGGTGCTTCCAGATAATCAAACCCAAACCAACAACGATGCAACTCCTTTCCTGTAAAACTAGATAAAA
The DNA here is from genome assembly GCF_030867095.1 of Alligator mississippiensis. Classification (NCBI taxonomy): domain Eukaryota; kingdom Metazoa; phylum Chordata; order Crocodylia; family Alligatoridae; genus Alligator; species Alligator mississippiensis. Next base: position 70,358,176 of record NC_081833.1, read on the forward strand.
AACACAACGGATATCATTTAAGGATGGATTTATTTAAAAGAGGGGAAAAAAAACCAAACAGAAACCCTAAAGTAACACGAAAAACATGGCAGCTGGGTTAAATCAAGTAAAGGAAAACATCCTGTTGATAAGTGTCCCAACAGCATTTGCAAAGTGGTCACAGACTGTTCTGGTAATCGTCCTGTTGGTGACAGATTTATTTCCACGGCTCCAACCACCTTCTCCCCTACTGCTGGGTCCTGGGCTTAATCCTAAGCCTTGTGATGACCCTTTTCTGTTGCTGTAGTGGTGCAATGGGTCTGGAGAGCCACCAGATTTCCCTTGCGAGGGGCTGCTCTCCCACAGAGGCGTTCCCATTAGAACGGAGCCCAGATGGACGTGAGCTGCCAATGCGAGGAACGGTCGGGAAGGCCAGCTGCACTTTGTTGTGCATCTACAGATGCATCACAAGCAGGTCCAGGGAGGTGATCCTCCCCCTCTGTGCAGCACTGGTCAGGCTGCAGCTGGAGTACTGCGTCCAGTTCTGGGCGCCGCGCTTCAGGAGGGATGTGGACAGCATGGAGAGGGTCCAGAGGAGAGGCACTCACACGGTCATGGGGCAGCAGGGCAGACCCTACGAAGATAGACTAAAGGGCCTGAATCTATTCAGCCTCTGAAAGAGAAAACTAAGGGGATCTGGAGGCTGTCTATAAGCTCACCACGGGGACCAGTGGAAAATAGGTGAGGCTCTGTTCCCCTGGGCCCCACCTGGGATAACAAGGAATAATGGCCACAAATTGATTGAGAGCAGGTTCAGGCTTGATATCAGGAGGCATTACTTTACGGTTAGGGCTGCTAGGCTCTGGAACGGGCTCCCAAGGGACGTGGTGCTCTCCCTTACCTTGGGGGTCTTCAAGAGGAGGTTGGATAGATATCTGTCTGGGGTATTCTGATCCCAGCACTTGTTCCTGCCCAGGGCAGGGGGTCAGGCTTGGTGATCTGTTCAGGTCCCTTCCGACCCTAGAAACTATTAAAAAAAACCAAAAAACCCCCCAAACATAATAAAAACACCAGTTCTCTGCAGTGTCCCGCACACGCTCACTGCCAAGGCATTCCTGGAAGAGGCAGGCTACAAGCCATGATGCCTCTTTAGGGTAAACCATAGCCAGCTCTGCCCAGCTGCAGCTGGTGGGTGTTGGGCAGGTCTGGTGACTGAAGCCATGGGGGTTAGACTTGCTCATACAAGTCAGCTAAAGGCAGGGACTGCCCTCTCTTTGCACCTAGGTGCTATGGTGATGCATACTGGATACAAAAATCATGGACTCAATATTGACATTGGATTTATGACGCATTACAACCTGCCTGAAATGTGATTCACCAGGTACCTGCCCGACCTGACCTTTTACACTTTTTCTTTCCATCCCTTCCTCCCCGCCCCCTCCTTTTCTACCCTTTGTCTTCCTAATTTCCAGATATTTACTTTTTCACAGACTGCCTCTTTTCTACCTTGGAGAACTCAACTACACTAGAGTCTCCCTTTGGCTTTTTCCCCCCTTGATTTCCACCCCTCCTTCCCTTCTCTCCCCATTTTTTTTTTGCTAATTTCCACCTATTTACATTCTCACTGCCATCCCATCACACTTTTGGCTTCTTTCATTCCTTGGAGTCTCAGACCAGCAGAGACTCTAATATCTGAAGAAGGGTGATTGCACCTGAAAACTTGCAAAGAACTTTTTTCCAACTGCTCAGTTGGTCCACTAAAAGATGTATCGCATCTCCCCAAAGAAGCATGCCTGACTACGGTGATACATAGGCCAGTACAGCATTCTTAGCGAGCAGATTAAAAGCAAGCCCTCTGTATGGGGCAAACCACAATGGACCGGGCTGGACCAAAGTTGAGATGTTCCCTGGATTGAAAAAAATGCAGTCATTTCCTGCAGCAGCGGCAATGGGCTCCATAGAGGGACTGGAAAGCCAGCACTGTGCGGAGACATTGGTCTGCTCTTCGCTTGCACCCTTGGTCAATCCCTTACAACAGAGATTGTCTTGCCCTTGCCTCCCTTTTCCTGGTGGCTTTTAGGGGCTTTTGGAAAACAAAGCCATGTCTGCGAGGAGCCGCAGATGGAAGGCAAAGGACTGCTGCTGTTTACCGTCCCCCTCCTGGGTTTCCGCCTCTTTATGCAGGCGAACAGTTTGACCTTCAGCTGTTCTTGTTGCGGTTATGGCTCTGCTTTAGGCAGAGTTGCTCTTTTCAGGTTGCTCTAATTCTTTCCAGATGTGATACCCTGCTCCAGTCCAGAGATTATGATGAGATGAATTCCCCTCCCTTTCAGAAATGTTAGATGCTTTGGCTTATTCAGGTTGGGAGGTGGTGGGCTGAATATTAATGATCTCCAAGGTTATCGTGATGTAATGCTGGAGACATGCAGTGCAGAGCTGCCCGGTTACAGATGTACGGCCTGTCATCGATTATGTAAATGAGTGCATAGTTATCTGATATTCAAATTAAGGCTTTGCATCATTCTGCACCTCCTTTGAAAGGCAGTACATTAACTTCTCTCTCCCTGTAGGGAAAACCGGGCGTTGATCCACCTTAAAATAACTTGACAGGGCACCTTTTTCCATTTCTCTGTGGCTAAATCTGCAAGCACCCCATATGAAAAACACATCTATTGGCGGTGACGCATCCCGGAGGATGTGAAACACTCTCCCCTGTTCGCCTCTGTAATATTCACCTGTCTTATCCAGCAAGAGTTAAATCATTTTCCATAAAAATAGTCTTGGGTAGTTTATCAGGACATAGGCAGCAGAAAGTAATTCTGTATGATAGTCTCATAACCTGGTTCCCGAGAGAAAAAGGCGGATGACGTCAGTAAGGGAATCCATGGTATTTAACTTCAAATGGACCGAGCCATTGTTACCCTTCAAGTTTGCAGTTGAAGAAATGCTGGTCGGGTTTCTGACAGGCTGCAGATGCCTTCTGTGCTTTGGTTGCGATGCTGCATGCGATGAACACAGCAGCCCTTTGCACTTGTAGGTATGTCGAGTACATCTGTGACGGGCAGCCCTCGCTCCACGATAGCAGGACCTTGCCGAGCAGCTAGAGGGAAAGGAAGGGATTTGCTGAGACTTCAGAGCACCTTCAGCGCTGTGTCTGGGACAGCGATGGGCAACAAACATGCTAGCCCAAGAAGGGACAGGCTAGACGGCCTGTATCAGCACAATCGTCCACACTCCTTATATGCGTGTGTAGGCATGCATATGCATGCCTGTGGATCTTGGAGGTTACAGGGGGAGTGTTATAATGCAGAGTGAGCAATATTTAACCTGGTAGGACACAATCTGTGGGGACAGTGGTTGAACAGGAAACCAGTGATACTGCAATAGCAAGTAAAGCACTCGGTGGCAGGGAGAAAAGCAGCGATGCTGAGTTAGCCCTGGGGGAGGGAATGGAGAGTATGCTAGAGAAGAGTGCGCCCTTGCAACACAGACAGTTGTTTCTCCCCCGAAAAGCCCCGGAGCGCGGTGTGCCTGTATCAGCCAAGCCTGTGTCCGAAGTGGCCTGTGTCGTGATGCGTAGGTTGACAAACGAGGTGTGCGCTGCAGCTCTGCTGCGCTGTCGCTTCCACCATCTCTCTCTTTTTGAACTCTTTAAAAAAAAAAACAAAAAAAAAACCCTTCACACTCGAGGTTACCAGCGCTCTCAGCCACAAAGCTGATGACATCAATGTTGCCATGGTGACCACATCTTCACTTAGGTATCCCGAGTGCCGTTAGCTTGCTGGCTACCAAGGAAACGGATGTGAGTGACAATGTAAGCATCGCCCTGTAGCGCGCACGACAGCTCAGACTCGGGACTGGCCTCTGGCAGCATCACTAGACAGCAGGGCCTTTCTTCCTCTTTCCTCCTGCTCCTGCAAGATGCCTAGCACCTCCTCGGAGGTCATGAGTGCTCCCCGTGCCTTTAGAGGCTGGGCGCTGGGGGTGAGTATTTTGGGCCTCCCATGGAAGCTGCTTCGCAGAGTCGACTTGGACTGGACCCTCGGTGTGACACCTGGTGGCCCAGTCCCCCCCGCCCCCCAGCACTGTTTGTGCTCATTTCACCGACCACGATTCTCGTCCTCTGAGTGTCGCTTTGAGTTCAAACCAATCAGAAAGTTGCAGGTGGCAAAACTCGGGGGGAAAAAAAATGCTGTTTTGCCCATCACTGAATTAAAATTCAGCTTTGGCTCAGTTTGGGGTGACATTCAGCCTGGGAGGTTCGTGTCTACCCTGCCTCCATACTGAGCCTATAAATGCATGCCCCTGTGCTATCTCAGACTCTCCGTCTCCAGCCCGACCTTGGTATGTGCTCCAGGCTGACCTAAGCCAACCTAGTGCCTGGGCTTTGGCGTGCTCTGAGCCCACCCCTCAGATACGCTGCTTTGGAGACTTCAAGGGGTCCTCCGAGATGGAAGTGGAGCTAGGGGTGGGAGCGTGACGGGCAGACGGGCCAGCTGAACGGTTCAGGACCCCACTACAACCTTGGCTGGGACCCGGGACACATTTACTCTGTCTATAGATGCATTCAGCGCAGTTGTTTTTGCCTCATTTAGGGGGGAGTTGTGGGAGCAGCCGTGGTAGGTGGCCGCCTCTGAAAGCACAGTACCAGTCAGTAGCCCCTTTTTTTCTTCCCATTCCTACAAGGACTTTGGTGGGGTGAGGGGGCATGTGTGCTATGGACACCAGGCATTTTGCATGCGGAGGGCAAATGGTCCCACAAAAGCAGCATTCAGTGGAAACCCTGTGACTTGTAATGCTAGCGTTTCTGTTCACCGCTCGTTCCTGCCAGGAAAAGGGAAAAAAAGGAGACTGTGAGAATGAAAGCAGGCCAGCGGATCTATTTGTCTGTCCTAGTTCTGTAAAACTTGAGAAACGATCGTTCCTTCCGCGTGGCAGCAGCTCCTCTCATCAGTGCTTGCCTCCTTACACTTCTTGATACATTTATTTTAAATTTGTCCGTTTCCCAAGACATTTGCCCCAAGATGTTTGCAGTTTCCATCTACATGGTGGGCATTTCTGGACCGTGGTGAGTTAAACAGATGTGCACACTTGAACCATGAAGATTAGGGTTATAAGCTTAATATCTGCTGAAAGCCCCCCCTAAGCAGGAGAAGACAGATAGTCGACGATAGTGATAGCTTAAAAAAAAAAAAAAAAGGAACCTTTTTCTGAAAAATGTAATGAGAATTGATCCTTTTTTTTTTTTTTTCATCAGAAGTTTTTAATCTCAAATGGTTCCTTTGACTCTTGTGATGATTGAGTGACTGACTAACCTTTAGGAAGAGCACACACACCAACTGCAGGTCCTTCCTCAGCCTGATGAAGGGTTTTTAAACCCAAAAGATTGGTAAGATTTTTTTTTCCAACTATTTAAGTTGGCCTGATAAAAGATAGCAGATTCACCCAGAGAACCGTGTCTGACTAACCTTTAAGGACTCTTCTGTCCTATCTCATTTAAAAGGTAAGTGTATCTTTTAAAAAGCCGCCTGCCTCCGTTTTCAGTGTCGCTGCTATTATTATTCTACAGCTTGTATGTTTTGTGGCCACCCGGGGAAATCCAAAAGCAAGTACAAAGTGCTTGTGATTCACCCGCGGTGAAATTGTGAAACATAAAATAGGAATTAAAATCATCTCATTTGATGAAGTGTCACTTAGTTTTAGTCTCTTGCTTTATCGTGCCTTTTTCCCTCTCTCTCTTTCTCGCTCTCTTACCCACTCACACAAGCACACTTTTTTTTTTTAACAAAACTGGAAATAATTTGGGGTTTAAGAAAATTAAGGAAATAAACAGGAACAAAAATGAATCTATCGGCAATACCAAATAGTGCTGGTTTTGTTTTTTCTGTCCTCTCCAAGCCTGATCCAAAATTCATTCCTGTCGATATGAGCTTTGCCATTGGCTCAAATAGGCTTTGGATTGTGCCCCACATAAATGTGATGACCCTCCTAAACTTTAATTGCTCCTTTCTTATCTTCCGTCCGAATCGTTTTTCAGGTGCCATTACCAGTGGGTAGCTACTACTGGGATTTATATTTGTTTTGTGACGCTCTTTTGGGAGGATCAGTCCGGTCTAGACTGTCTCAAAGTTTTGATTTGGATTCACTGAAGAGTGAGAGAGCTCTAACGCGTGCTCTTTGGGTCAAGTACGACTGTGATGAGTTTGTGAAGGTTAATTAGGAAGTCGGCTCTTGGGTCATGTCTGCCTCCCTGCGAGTTCTGTGCAAAACTTGGGGGTCAAAACCTGTGCGCCGTGACTCCATTGGTTATCCCATAGAGTTCGTTCACGAGCAGTCATTACTCCCCTGAACTGGCTTGTGGACTTAAACGGGGCAGCTCACGTGGGTGAAGTATCTGGCCAAAGCTCAGGCTTTGGGCTTGAATAAACTCAACATTTCAATGCACTATTCAGCTGAAATGCCATGGGCTAGCCAAAGCCACATACAGCAGCCAAGTCTTTCCCTGTGTCCAGGTTTCCAGGAAACTAAGCTCAGGTTTATTGAAATAATTTAGGTAAAATCCTTGATCTCGTTATACAGATGTGGTCCTCTCCCCCCGGTGAGCGGGCATAATCCAAAACCTGGTGAAAACAGTGAAAAGACACCCGTTCACCCCCGGCTCTGAGTGGTGTTTCTTTGAGCGGGTCTTGACTAGAAACATCAAAGGGTCGGTGATTTATCACAGCAAATTGACGTGTGGCACAGACCTGGACAGAAGAACAGCGTTTACCTTTCAGTGCAACACGGTATGTATGTCTTCCTCTTTGATTTTAAAAGGCAGCGCCCTGGATCCCAACCAAGCTGTTGTTAGTGCAGAGAAAAGAACGGATCCATTTTTTAAGAGAAACATCTGCTGGACTACGAGCTACTGCCTGGGTTCAGGACTTGGAGTCTGCACTTTATTATCCTCTTCAGTCATGTGTCACCAGGAAGAACTTGAACGAGATAAGCCAGTTATCACAAAAGGAAAGAAGAAGAAACCTATAAGTGCAGCCAAACCCCTTATGCGGGAGTCTATACGGTACTGGACGATGGGTCTGATCTGTGCATTCGTAGCTGGTCTTTCAGAGAGAGATGTTGAAAAGGCTAGAAGTCACTATGGGATTATTTTCATTTTTTTTTAATTCACTTGGACCCATTTTTAAATCATTCAGTGGCAAGTGATACCTGCAAGGTCCAGCCTGGCGCGCACAATGGAGATGCGCAACTGCTCTACCCGACCTCCGAAACAGCTCTGAAACAGTGCTGGGAAGCAAACCTCTGAAAATCAAGATCCTTTCAAGAGTCTCAAATTAGGCACCCCAAAATGGAAGGGTCTCCCAGTCATTTTTCAAATTATCCTCAAACCCAGTAAAGGCAGTGCTGGACTCCACAGACACTATTGATAACATAGGTTATTAAAATGAAACCAGTGTTCAGAAATGGAAGGAAATTAGCTGTCTTTCAATAGGAAAGCCTATTCTCAGCACTGTATCGAGTGCCTGTGAGAAGCAGACACTAACTTCCATCACGGGGAGCACCTAGGTTTCTGGTGACAAGAAGAGAAGTTTAATAAAAGCGAAGAAAATCAGGGCTGCCTGTGGTTGAAGTCAGTAAAGATGCTCATTAGGCCACCTCGCTGCCAATGCCGTCCTCTCTGGAGCCCGAGATGGGACCATACAATGCGGAGACTCTTCCGAGAAGACGAGGAAGGGAAATGGTGACCTCATTATGACGGGGGAAACAAAGAGAATGGGAGTCAGCAGGGCTGTGAAGGAAAATGTAGATAGGGTTGAGTTATAGAGTTTAAATCCAGAATGGACCATGCTGATTATTTGGCCTGACCTCCTACAGCGCAGTCCAGAGAATTTGACCTACTAATTCCCACATCCGGTCCATCGGTGACATTTACTGGAGGGTGGCGGGGGAGGAAAAGGGCCGTAGTAGGCAAAACTTAAGCTTGTTTCCTGACTCTGAGAGTCAGGACTGGAACATCGCATGCTCACGCTGGCATATTTATTGCAGTTTTGAAAAGGCTAACCACAGTCTTTCATGGCAAAACCGAAATCACTCCGGAGATGAACATGCAGCTCGTCTATTATTTTTCATTCGGGAAGAAGCCTCGTTATTATAGAATTATCCAAGATACACATTTGGCAGGGATTGAAATGCTGCCTTTTGTCTGCAGTTAGTTCTGCCAGGTATATCCTGACGAACAGTGCAAAAGAGAATAAGTGAGAGGAAATCCTGTGTGCTATAGGAATCCTAACCGTTGGGTTGGCAGCATGATTACTGATCCTGGGAAAAGCCTGGTGTTTTTGAAGATTCACAGGAAAGCGGTGATTCTCCCGTGTCACTGTAGCTGGTTTTGAACATGGTTCTTCACAGCATATAACCTCACAAAAAACAGGACGTCAGAAGGGAGCCGGCAGAATCTCCCTTCTGGATGACTCACACTCGCAGCATGGGAATACGGGATCACTTCAGCAGATTGCACTTCTCAACTCTGATTCACACTGCCCAAGGAGGGTAAATAAGGTAACGGCACACCGATCCCAGCAGCCGTGAGTTACCTTCTCAGAGGAAAGTGTCGGGGAAAAAACAGCGTTGCCAGATAGTGGTGTTACGTCTGGCTGTGCCAGTAGTTTTCTAACGAGGACGAGCTGCTCCTCTTTGTATGCATGCCAGATGCCTCCTTGCATGCTGTGATGTCTGCCATCCTGTTCCTAGTAAGCCAAGAAATGCTGGAGGGGTGGTTTTAGAAGGCAAATTAAAGCGTAAGTGGGGGGCATTTATCACAACCTGGGATTATTTCAATTTTCGCTCTGGGTGCTGGAAAGTGTTCCATAAATTAAAGAGTCCAGGTAACTCGATTAATTCCTGATCAATCCACATCACTCCTGCAGAGAAGCTTTATGGCATGGTATGGTTTTAGGGGGTGTGTTAGCACTATGCAAACACAAATTTGGGAGGGATGGATTTTTTTAATGGGGTCTTAACGTGTTTTGCATCCACTGCCAAGCGCAAGTAGAGCATTTTGTGTTCATCGTGCGTGTCAATGACAGTATTCTCGTGGTGGCTGCAAATCTAGGTGGTGTGTGTTTGCGTGTCTATGGCTTGGTGAAGCAAAACGGCAAAAAACCCTATTTACAGACCACTTTCTCTTCCCCCTTTTAGGTGCTTATGTGTCATCCTAGTTCCTTCTACTCAAGTCCTTGAGAAAACATTAATGGTCCTACTTCCATAATGTGCCATGCTCTCAGCCTTTAGGCAGGTCACAAAAACAGGATGTGGAACTGTTTCTCTGGGACGTGAACAGGATGGGACAGTATTATTGCACTTACAGACTTAGGCCCAACTAGGTGCCAAAGAGGTTCAGGTCCATAGGGTCCGTCAGTCATATATCTTCTCGGAGGCAACTTAGCTATCGCAATAACAGTTAGCAAAGCACCAGAAATTGTTCCTAGTTTCAAATCTCTCTCTCAGACCCAGAGATGTACAATCCCAAGCCAGCCATCTTCTAGGCAATTTCTCTTGTTGCCAATTAACCTGTTTTTATGAAATATGACCTGCGAGCTGCTATTTCAGGTCCAAACGGTATGTGGCATTGCAATTTGGGTGACCCACTTAGTGCATCCTATTGGTGACCTTCTGAGATGAGTTTCTGCCGCTGCTCCCAGGCTGAGAATTTCCTCGTGGTTTCATTTATCCCGGCCTCCCATGAAGAAAGACCTGAAAAGTATCCTTTAATTACTGGGGCAAGTGAGTCATGGAATAATTTCAGTGCAGGTGCCGTCACTGATTATTGGTTGCTGTTGTGGCTGAGTCAGACAGCCCATGGGAGACAGGGTGGCATGTTCAAAGCCCACAGAAACATCGTATCCCCATGGAAGTCGTGTCCTTCAGCTCTCACAGAAGTCAATGGACTCCCTTGGGCACAACTGAAAAGCTCAATGGGAAGGATTAACCTTTTTTTTTTTTTTTTTTAATACTAAGTGGGACCAGCACCTAGACGGGCCAGGCTCAGGTCCTGCTAGTTCTTGTGTTAGTGCAATGCTTTGATTAGTAGAAAGCATTACTCTGTTCTCATCAACCTGTTTTCAGATTGCCTCATCTGTTTCTCTGTGCTGCTCTGGCTTCTTCTGTAATCTGTGTTTTTTAACTGGTATCATGTTCCATTTCTGCCTTCAAATACAGAGACAAAAAAATTATCAAAATCCCCTAGCACTTGGGAGAGAAAAGTGTCCTCAAGTGCCATGAGCATGCAATGTTATGAATAATCAGCTGGCTCAAGAGTAAGTAAATGACTTGAATTTCAAGGAGCGCATAGTGCTCAGTGAATGAAGCCACTCGTTATGCTGAGGGATACGGGCTTGATGCACCCCGCATGGGAATCGATGGAAACAGTCTCCCTGATGGTGGCAGGTGCTCAGTTGAGCCTCTGGAAAGGATGTCGTTTGAGCCGGCACGCATACGGGCACCCAGTCTTCTGTGCCTGCCTGCTTTCTGCATGCCCTCTCCACTTGTGCAACCCAGGATTTGCGTTGTGTTGCTGCTTTGACTCATGATTTGCTTCTTGTATTTTCTTACAGGCCCTGGAAATCGGAGAATAGCCATGGTGCAGAGCACTCTGGCTAAGCCCTCACGTGCCCCTTTGCTAAAGGCTGGGAAAACGGCTGATGTACAGCCTTCATTCATGGTCTGCCCTGGCCAGCGAAGACCTTCCACATGGGCAGAGAGCCTTCCTACCTCCTTGTACTCTGCTGGAGGGGCCATAAGTATCACTGGAAATCTGGCCCAATGCTTCTGCATGCCATAAAAGATGAACAGAGAGCCCCAACTGTAGAGGTGAATAGTAAGTTGTCTCCAATGGTGTTACACCACTGGTGAGTCTGTCCCTACCAGCTTCTGTAGGAGCGCCTACAGTCCCTGCCCTTGTTTGCCTTCTGAAGCACCTCCTTGCTGCTATTCTGCCGTCCCGTCACATTTGATAAAGTCCCACATGCGTTTCCAGGGTTTGTTCATTTTTTAAACCTGCCTAAGACACGATCCACATCCTCCTTTGTCAGCAGTTGGTCCATAAACTGCGATATTGGAGCAATGTCTGGACAGGGACAAAAAGAGCTAAGCCACGTGACATGAGGAATTGTTCCCCCATGGCCTGTCTTGGGATCCAAGTTGAGTATTTCTCCTCTTCTGAAACTTTGAGACTCGAGGCTTGCTTCTCTCCTCGGCTGCCCCAGGCAAAAATCTTCTGAAAAAAGGGATTCTATAGAGATTTTTTCTGCTTTAAAATTCCTGGCGAATGACTTTCATGTACCTATTGGAAATGCCATTTAGATACCATATAAAGGCAAGAGGTGGCTCAGAAATACCCCTGACAGAGCAGTGAGATAGATAGCCCTACAACTCCTCTGTCCCAAACAGTTGCATGTCATAGCAGTCAGTAAGGAAGAGCGTGATGCTCTTGACAGGCACATGGAGTGTGTATGGTGTATGCATACAAATCCTAATCTTCCAGGGATTTCACCCTAGTGCTATCTGTACATGAAGTACCCTTAGCCACACCAAAGCTTCATGTTAAGGTTGCGGAGGCCTTTTCCCGGGATTTCAGTGGGATTGAGTGCTTATGTTGCTCGGCCTGTCCCCTGCCATTCCCTTCAGAAGTCATATGGCCTGGGAATGACAGGATGATCTAGCTTGTTCCCTTCAAGTCCTCCATACGTAGACGAAACCACCATCCTGGCTGGTAAAATTTGCCATTGGTGCACACTTACCATCACCGCACAGATCAGCATCCACTGAGAGCTATTTCTATGACAACCTAAATAGAGACCACTCGCAGCACTCGAGCAAAAAGCTCTGAGGAGAGCGATAGCCTGCACCATGGTCTAACCAGGTCCTCAGCTGATGTAAATCTGACTGCCACTCATTTTGTCTCAAATGACTGTGCATGAGAATAACCTCCTCATCTTCTTTATCGGGAAGCTGGAGAGGGACCAGGAGGACGAGAGATGCTACCTCGGGTATCTGGAGCCCAAAGCATTTGCATTGCATATGTTATAGGCCATACTATGGGCTGAATCCAGCCAAGATAAGCCAAATAAGAAGTCGGCACACCCCTTGGAAAATGGTCATTGTCTTTTCTGGTGATACACTGGTTCTCTGCAGATATCTCTGCACTTACATTTTGGGAAATTCGAAATAGCAGTGGGGAGCTCACAAACAAGTTCTTGAATTCTGAAAAGTGGGTGGCTATTGCATCCCTGGCGCTCCAGCGCTGCTCGCCAACTGGAGAGGATCTGCTCAGCGTCCTGGCCAAAGGGAAGTTACATATTTCCTGACAGCTCACTTTGCATGTCCTAATTGCATTTCCTAGAACACCGTTGGCCAATTTGCTCTGACGTCACCGACGTGCACCAACAAACAAGTTTCTGGGTATGTGAAAGTGCTATATAGCATTTTAATCACGCTACAACAAAGCACGTGGTCAGAACACAACTAGATTTCAAAGAAATGCAGTTCCTGTAGTCCTGCAAAGAAACCCACTGACTTTGTTGTGATCTTTGGTGGAGTAAGGAGCTAGGACCAAGGGTGTTAGAATCTGACCCAAGGAAAAAGGGGAAATGGGCCTTAATGGAATTTGTGGCTGGAAGCACCCCAATCCTCCTCTTCGTTAGTAATTTGGGAGCAGTTTTTGAGGTTAAGTACCTCAATTGCCATGTGCAATTGGGAACTCAAGCCCAATTGAGAAAGCATGCCTAGATTTTCTTTCTCAGAGGGAAAGTATAGATCCCTGGCATCAGCCAGTGCAACACTAACACCAATCCTTTACAAGAATGGGGGGTTTTCCCCTAATGAATCAGCTCGCACAGTAATTAGAAATTAATTAAAAGTCCAAATTAGTGATTACCTTGTTAGTTTATTTCTACTCTTCTCCCCTGGGATGTTAATTTTCCAAATCTCTCTGACAGCTCAAATATCAAACTGTGGCTTTGCATTTCATTACTTGTACAGAATTGTAGTTCAGCACTTCCACCGAAAGAGAAAGTCATGTGAGGCTTAACTGAGGGGTAAAAGACTTACTGGGAGCCACATCTCACTGTGACGAGTGACTTACAGTAATGGCAAATGACATTGTATGGCCTACGTGGTGTGCTACACACACAGGCGGTTGGACGTTCTTGCTGTGTTCAGTACAGCACGTTCCCAGTCCCTCGTCCGCACACGCACGTGCACACATGCACAACTGTTTGGGGTCATGGAACTGTAGTGGATTGTGGGTGGCCTGCAAGGTAGGCTTAAAACAATACATGCAGCAATTTACTAAGCGTAAGATTTGGGCGGGGGGGAATAGATACTTCTGCTTGATGTGCTGATCTGATTTGAATGACTACGCCTCGTACAGAAAACGGCCGATTTTCTGCATTAGAGTCTGCATTATGAGCCACGCATTAATGCGTCATGGTAGAGGCGCATTAGAGCCTGGGGCCAAGGAATCCAGCTGGTTCATCAGACATGTGATCCTTGTTGCTGCTGTAGGCCTGACGCTCTTCATTTACTAAATGAACTGAATTCAAACACTGAATTAACTGTTGCCAAACCTGTTTGTCCAAAGAGCACTTACTAAGTAGGTCATACAAAGACAGCTGGTATTTGAAGGCCAGCAAATATGTTTCTGCCTCAGCAGTGAGCTCCTGAAATTGTTTTTTCACTGACAGCAAATGGCATATCCTAGTCGCTTGGAGGCTCAGGGTTTCAGTCCTAGCAGGGGCTTGAGGAGGCTTACTGGAGAAATGCTCTCCCGTTTCCTGTTGCATCATCCCCCTGTGACTCACAAAATGATGCCGTTGTCCAGAAAATGAAGCCAGACTCACTCCTGGATGATACTTGCTTCCACGGGAGTGGGGGCAGGGGAGAAGCAGCGTGCAGCATGCTGTCTCCAAGCAGAAGGGCACTAATTCTTCACCTCAAATTGCTGTCCTCTGCTATAAACCTGCCACGATAGTTTTAAAAGAAAAATGAATTGCTAGATTAACAGAACTGGAGATTTTCGGCACAGAAGTGGTAGAGCATACATACTACATCCTTTCCCATGCTGCGCTGGAACATGCCTTTTCTCAGTGGTGGAGAATGACTCCACTTTCCATGCATCTCTTGGCAGACTCGTTTTTAAGTTTAATTTACGGTTATGATCCGATCTTAATAGGATTGGATTTGCAACATCAAGGTGCATAATGCTAGACCTTGAACATTTTTCTATTATTAAAAATATCTATTGGACTGCTAATAATATTCTAATCATCTCTACAGAATTCTCTCTCCAACTTTTGATTTATACATTTTTTTTATTTGCCTTCAGAACAAGTGTCAGTATTTGTTTTTTTAGGCATGTAATTGTCAGATCTCATTCCTTTAATATTTAATAACCATGTTTTTCATTGAACAGACATACAAAATATCCAGCTGGCACCTTAATTCAACTGAGTAGAAATTCAAGACTAGAACATTTGAGGAGAATGCCAAAGACTCCTGCTCTTGGAGTCATTAGGTGAATGATTTTGCAAACCAGGAATTATATCAGCAAGGTAATTGCTGTGAAGATTTGTAGGAGGAAGAATAATTTATAAGCCAAAGAAAGTGAACTGTGAAGTTTTATTATGGACACGATCCTCCGTTACTTGCAGTAAATGGAGTAGTAGTCATCCTTGCATAAGAGAGTTATTAGTCTTTATGAACCGGAGGCACTAGGTAGTCTGTCATTAAATGGCTTGTAGGTTATAAATTATTGCTCAATAGAAATGGTTCAGGCTTCTTCCTCAAAATGAATTTGGATGGAAAATATTGCCTCCGGACAATCAGACTTTGGCTTTTGCTTCAATTTTTTTTTTTTTTTTGGTTTTTCCTTGGCGAAATAGAAATGAAAAATTTCATTTCAGGGTGGGAGATCCCAAGCTGAACTATTCTGATTTATCAAGTTACAGTGAAAAGTTTGATTTGGGATCATTTCAACACCCTGCTCATATGTCTCGAGGGAATTGCGTGTTACGATGTCGGGGCCCCCCTTGTTCTGCGGCAGAAGTTGGGCTATCCTTGTATGTCTTCCTCGGATGCATTGGAGTCTCCCTCTGGTTGAACCAATGCAGCACGTGGTTCGGGTTAGGTCACCGCAGTTGAGCAAGCGAAATAAGATTTGGGGGGCCTGGTCCTTCGAGGAGAACGGAGGCATGATATGCTCTGGGCACGAAAGCTCGGGATGGGTGGGCATTCGGGGTGATACCACGAAGCCAATTAGAAAAAAGGTGCCTGTATGAACAGGTTGGACTGCACCTACTCGAGAGAGAGAAATGCCAACTTGCACGACCAAGATGGAGTTTTCCCCGAGCCTCAGCATGAACTTTCCCCCTAGACGGACGGCGACCGACACCGCAGCTAATGAAACGCAACACCAACAACATTATATCATAAGATTTGCTCTCATTGGCTGATGGTATCTTCAGGCAACACTTCTCCGTTACCTAGTAACCAGCAGGTGTGGATAACTCTTTCCTGAGTATCGCATCTATGACACGATCAATAATGAACCTATCCTAATACTAAGCCACGGGTGCCTTTTGTTTGCTTTGCCGATGCTTCTTAGCAATTGGATGGCCTTGTTGTGCGGCAGAAATCGCAGACTTTGAACCCTCCTGTTTTTCCATTTCGTGCGGTGGCCTGCCGTTGTGTGGAGCAATGCACCACCTCGTGGTGATCAGCAGGAATATAAGACAACCGGATCATAGCTGCACCTTGGATTCACCCGGCCAAATTCAATGTGCTGGCTCCGCTCGCATTTCTACGGGCTTTAAAGAATCCCCTTCGTGGAAGGTGGACCCGATTCCAATCGCCGCCTCTCCGAATAGAGGAGAAACTGCCTTGCCACAGACCAGAGCGCAGAGCACCATGTGAAAAGCCTGAACATCTTCGCCTAGGCTTGCAGGAGCACTGAGCTATTTGACTTTTGCTTGTAGCTGGTGATAGGCTGCTCTTGCCCTTTGGAAGCAGACTGCGCAACCCCTCCCATCATAGGCCCTGTTGGCAGCGGCTTGCAATCCTGCTAACCTGTTTTGGGATCATTTTTCCCCATGGCGGGTGCCTCCCTGGCTCCGCAGTTCTGGGAGGTAAGCTAAACTGTTTAGCGCTCTCTTGGATCACGCTGAGAGGAGCGTAAGCTGCTTGACCCATGTTCAGAACAGGTTTCCAAACGTTTTGTTTCCCTGTTTGGGATCGGGGACTTGACGGGCAAGTGGGGAAGCAGTGACCGAGGAGTCGAATCCTCCCAAAATTGTCTGTACTAGCAAACCCTGGCTCCCGACTGCTCCTCTGTCCTCACTGAACATTTAGCCCGGGTTCAAGGGCTGAGCAGACATTTCCTGGAAGTGGCTTTGCCTTGTTTCCAGGCTCTATTGTGGTCAGTCTAAGTCAGGGTGGGCAAAATGCAGCCCGCCAGGCCATTCTATCCGGCCCACGGGGCCCCTAAAAAATGTAGAAAATTAATATATATCTGCCCTGGGCTGCCTGTCATGCAGCCCTCGATGGCTTACCAAAACTCAGTAAGCGGCCCTCCGCCCAAAATAATTGCCTGCCCCTGGTCTAAGGTTTTCCTGCTCCTCCTGCTGGTTTCCAGGCAGCTGGCAGGAGAAGGAAAGCACCTGATTCGGATGCAGAGGGGTGACAAACGGGAAGCAGAGAAGGGGACACTACAGGAATTAGCACATGGGCACAATGGGATGGGAGGGGAACAGGAGATGCTACACGCCTTGCACCCGCTGTAACGAGGAAGAGGGGGCTCCGGCAGACAACCGCTTGCCTCGCCACACAGCTCCAGGCCGCAGTCAGTCCTGGGCCCTGAACAAGACATGGATCCTCTAGAAAAAAATAGTGCGATCACGCCATTAAAGACTGTATCGTACATGAGAACTGAAGCTGAGCTTGTTGTACAGACCGTTTTGGGGCTGGTATTTCCTAATTTCTGCATGTTTCCCTTGGCCACTTCATAGTGTTGCTTCGGTGCAGGTGTTGGTTGTGATGCAGACATAGAGTTTATGTATTGAGTGTCAGTAGTGCCCAGTGTATATTTAGGCTGTACATTGAAAGATGCACTCTTTCTTTATTCAGAGCTAAACCATCCCATACAGACAAAAAGGCTGCATGAGCACCAGGCGCAAAAGGGGTGTAGGTGCCGAAATCTCATCCTCTCCCCAGCTGGACCCTTCTTTGGAAGTACAGAAGCCCTCATCAAGGGACTGAAAACACTGGTTTCTAATAGGAAGGACCGCCAGCATCTCTCGTGCAAGACGAGGCTGGCCCTAGCAGCACGTCGTGGCACGGAGATCCCCTCTCAGTGAAACTCCTCCTCCCCTTGGCAGCGTCATAGCAGAACCTGTTGAACCAGCTGTGCAGCAGGGTTAAAATGCACACGAGCCGTCTCTCCGTTTTGCAATCTCTGCTGCCCTCGTGTGCAGTGAAGCAGTAATGAAACCTCGTCCAAATTCAGTCGGATGCACTGAGCAAGACGCCTTTCCTGTCTGTTTTTCGGTGCAGGCCTTGGCCGGTTCTCCGGGCTGTGATGTCCCCCTCTCGGGCACGCTGCTCATGTTAGCAATGTTGAACATCGATCATCTCTCTCAAAGCTGCCCGAGTGCTGTGGACGGTAATGAGGGCTGGTGAAAAACTAACTCTGTTCTTTGGGAACGCTCTCAGCAACGCTTCTCTGTTTCTAGACAGCCTGCCAGCCATCCAGCCTTTGCCTCCCTGTGCCTATAGCTAGATGCCGCTTCTGCTCCATTCTCCGGTATCTGGGCTGTAGCCGTATTGGTCTAGAGGAAAAAGCAATCAGGACTCGTCACAGGGATGATATCTTTTATTAGACCAACAAGATTTTTGCAAAAAAAGTCTTTAATTGCAAGATTTTGGGCATGCTGCTCCTGCCTTTGTTTCAAGGTAATTTGCATCATCACAGATCCTCGCAGGACACGAGAGGCTCCAGACCAGATGGATGGAGTTTTCCATCTATCGACTCCTCTGTGAAATCCTATGAAATATGAACTTTCATTTCTATACAGGAGAACTTCTACAATCTTTCCTCCGATGCCCGATGAAGCTTGCAATTCAAGAATTTTATTTTATTGTTTTGCAAAAATCTTGTTGGTGTCATAAAAGATATCATCGCTACTATGAGTCCTGATGGCTCATTCCCATTGTGACACTGGCTCGCCCTTCAGGAGTTCACTCCATCCACGGATTTGCAAGCGTGAATCAATCCAGTCATTGCCAGAGGTGCAGGAGGTGCCGCCCAGAGCAGTTTCATTACTGCGTTTCTGGGTGTGGCTCTTGCAAGCAGGAATGGCTGGGCTCAGGGGCAGCCCTTCTGGAGAGTGCCAGGTCCTTGGTGCCCAAAAGCATCCTTCCTTTTTCCCCTTGAAGTTAATAGGAGCCAGGTACACATGGCCAATGGCTAAATTCAGGCAATATCTACCCTAGGCCTGTTGACCAAAATATCTCCCCTCTTGCTGGTACTAGCACAGCTCTCTCAGGTGTAGCTCTTGGGGAGGCATTAGTGTATAGGGGGCACCAGGAAACTGCTGGCATTTTAGCATGACTAACCTGTAAAAGACACGGAGTAATCATACTGCCAGGAGCTTATTTTATAGGGCTACTTGCCATTTTTGTTTTGACTAATGTATATATTTTCCCCCCAGAGGCAAAGCTGCAGATTTGGCCAATTGTACAGGAGAAGCAGAGAGATGCTGCCCTCCATCTTATCACGTTCTCAAGCTCCAGGCAGTGCGCGCAATATGGCACAGTATGCGAAACGCTCCCCATTGTCTCTTCTCTAACTACCTCCCTCGCCTTTGTGGTTTAGCTTGTGGACAGCCCTTCTTGCTGTGCACTTCCCTGTTGCCAACTCCTGTGAAAAAATTTGCATCCTTGTGCAGTACTGCAAGTAAATGCTGTGGCTGTTGCAAAGACCACAGAGAACCTGTTGTATATAATGGCCAATAAAATTTAGCTTGCAAAAAACTAAACAAACCATATTGTGGGGTAACTTGTACATTCAAATGCAGCTCGACAGACACAGGAGCTGATTCCAAAAGATAAGCTGCAGCATAAACCCATCTCTCTCAGATCACCATCAAGTCAAGAGCATAGAACAGTTCAGCTAATAGCTAACTAAGTTGATCTTTAATCCATTTTATTGTAAACCACCCAGAAAGATATCTGGAGCAAGCCTGTTAAGGAAGTATTTATTAACTTGCATGGATTGGTTGAATGGTGAGACTCTAGAGGGGCAGATTTGTGCCTTAGAGCAAAGTTTTGAGATCTGGAAAGTGAACTGAATTGACCCCTGCCTTGTACTGTGCATAATTGTGGGCACCAGATGTTCTTATAGAAGTGAGAGAATTTGCCACTGAGTTGGTTTGCTTTGGGCAGGCATCAATGACCGACTCCTCAAGGTGCAAGGCACAAGAAAATTAGCCTTCATCTGTGATCCAAGACCATTTACTCTTGCACAAGTGGACAATCTGAAGTGAGTGCCTCACCTGTCTGATGGGGATGTAGGTTGTAGCCGTGTTGGTCTAAGGACATAGGCAGACAAGGTTCCTTGGGTGAATCTGATATCTTTTATTAGACCAATTATTATTAGTCTAATAAAAGATATCAGATTCACCCAAGGAACCTTGTCACCTGTCTGATTGCATCCATTTTCTGGAACGGGCTCCCAAGGGAGGTGGTGCTCTCCCCTACCCTGGGGGTCTTCAAGAGGGGGTTAGATGAGTATCTAGCTGGGGTCATCTAGACCCAGCACTCTTTCCTGCTTATGCAGGGGGCCGGACTCGATGATCTATTGAGGTCCCTTCCGACCCTAACATCTATGAATCTATGAATCAGGTAAGTTTTGTGTGCTCCAAGTCAGGACTGGGCATACAGAGTTGCACACTTAGATCATTTTCTGGTTTACTTTTCTAGCAATACTTAGCATTTATACGTTGCATCCCTATACTTTACAAGCACGAGTTAAATAAATTCACATAATGTCCCTGTCAGGTGGGTAATCACCTATTATTATCACTATTTATAGATGAGGAAACTGAGGCAGAACAAGGTGCTTAGCAACCTCAGCTCCAGATGAAGGCGACCATTTAAAATAGCAGACATTGCATTTCTTAGGTGGGGCCTCTTGAATAAAGTGTGTTATATTCCACAGCAAGGATGAGAGGATTCAAAGCTGCTTCACCTGCCATTAACTTCAATGGCTAATGACGGTGCTTTGCACGATGCAGAATTGAGCTATAGTCTGCTGCCAGCCCATGCTTCCTAGGAATCCAGGAATCTCATGTTTTACCCGAATTAAGAGAGAGCATGACGTGTATAGGTGTGAGAAGGCATGGATTTGCCAAGTATCTCAACAGGAGGATGGGTTAGTTTGTGCACCAGACCTTTGTGCTTTATATTTATATAACTGCTGGCCGCCAACCTGAAGTTCTGATTCCTTTGGAGAAGGTAATCTTGACCTTCAACCCTGGCTAGCCTCATTATGTTGGTTAGATTTGCTTCTTTGGAACCCAAAGAGCATCATGTGATGGCATTTGGTTCCTGGAAACAATACAGGTCAAGTTCTTTGTGATTCTTCTCGAAAAACACACTCTTTTCTATTATAAAATATGACGGATGGATAACTGTAGCAGAGGGGAAAAAAAGAGATAGGCATTTAAATTTTGGCCACCTTATGATTGAATAGATGTCAGAGCACTGGAATAAATAAAATATGTACATAATAGACATTTTGGAGGCATGCACTAGGGTCTGGAGGTGCCTACTCTGTTCTGATAGCTTTACCGACTGTATTTGTATTTCCCTTTTGGAAAAGATACGATTTAAAAGCCGAACTGCTGCATGACAGCAACAAATAGCCCTATCACAGCAGCTATGATTCTTTTGATGTGGCAGCTGCTCTTGATAAATGAAGCCTGGGTAGACCGTGTGTTAATACAGGATGCGGGCAGAGTGTGGCATCGTGGTACCGCAGATCACCAGATGGATCAAAAAGAGATGCATAGATGCAGTGGAGATGCAGATCAACTGCAGAGGACAGGAGGGATTTTTTTGTCAGGACCTGAAATCTTTCCCTTGTTTCAGGGTCCAGTTTATACGAATAATCAAGATAAATAGAATATAATTCAAATTATGGAGCTGAAGGCACTCACTGGTGAACTTCTCCTTTGTCCTGGGATTCCCACTGATATTAAGCAAAGAAAAAAACATCCCTGCACCCTCCCCCAAATGAAGTGATAGGCCTTCATTCATTGCTGAAATGCCAGGCACAAATGACTTATCGCAACAGTATGAAGGCCCGGTATGTTCAGCTCACTGAGCCTTGAGCAATTTTTAATGAAAAGGGAGAGTGCCAAGGGAAGCAACAACAGAAAGGGCAAGAATTCTGCTCGTGCATTGTGTCGGCCGCAAGAAAAGCAAGTATGAGAATGCGTGCGAATAGTTCATGAGCTTTTTTTAACCCAAAAATTCCCCAGAGAGGGGGAGTGGGTGGATCAGGATAATGAGATACCAGACTTTGACCTCCTGGTCATTGGCCCAAGTTCAAGTAGGTGGAGACTTTCTAAGGTATTTCAATACAAGACAGTGTGCAGCCCATTCCTTTGGGAGGGAATTTTCTAACTAACATGGGCACCAAATGACAGGTAAACAGCAAAGTGAAAGGGCATAAAGATTTAAGGCACGATCCAAAAAGTATTGCAGCGAGTGAAAAGACTTGCATCGGCTTCTCATTAATCTCTCCCCCACCCGAGGTGAGGGAGCGGTGCAAGGGACGTGAAGTATTGACAGGGTGGCCTGAGGAAGGGCAAAGAAAGGACTTTGGCCCCCAGAGCTATCATGATGGCACCGAAACATAATGTCCTGGACATGGTTTTAGGTCTATTGGCTCAGTAAATGAAGCAGCTTGCTGTGTCCCTTTACCTGCCCGTGATTTCTCTGCCAATGGTCCTCTCTTCCCTCTTGAAACCCCTTTTCTCAGTGTAATCTGCTCTCATGTCATTATAACAAAGCAAGCTTCGCTTCAGCAGAATGAGGCGGCCTTCTTCCAAGAGTCTGGTTAATAAGAGATGGTATCGGGAGTCAAAATTGAAAAGGGAGGTTAGCAAGAACTGCACTGAATTTAAAGGAAGTGCGCCTGGGGCTTCCCGAGCTGCCAGCACAATGCTGCAACTTGTGGAAAGGCAACAACGGGCTGTAAAAATGCAACACGAGAACCTATAAAGAAATATATATGTAAATGGGGATATTACTTTAACCATCTCCTTTGGTGTTATGCTCCTATGCTGCCTCTAACTCTAAATGGCCTACTCTGTTCTAGTTTTGTTAGTACAGGGTAGACTATTAAGGTAATTTAATTTTACTAATTTCATATTCCACTTTTGCAATATAGGATACCAGTAACTAAGGGAAGTTGAGGTTGGATATTAGGAAAAACTTTCTCACTAGGAGGATGGTGAAGCCCTGGAACAGGTTACCTAGAGAAGTGGTGGGATTTCTGTCCTTGGAGGTTTTTACGGCCCAGCTTGACAAAGCCTTGGCTGGGATGATGTAGTTGGGGCTGGTCTTCTTTGAGCAGGGGGTTGGACTAGATGATCTCCGGAGGCCCCTTCCAACATTTGAATGTTTTAAGTATTGATTGGATAAAAAATTACCTCTTAAATGCACCTATTCTTAATCTTTCTGTGTGAATATTTGAACTAGATATAAAAACCCATCCATTTGGTTTCCCTTCTTTTTTTTTTTTTTTACGAGCAGGTTCTGAAATCCCCAATTTGTCATTTATAGCCATTCATAAATTTCTTAGTGAAATGTCCTCTCTTCCTCTCCAATTTGTAGGTCATGAAGTATCCTGGCTGAATATTTGGTATTCAAATCTCAAAGCTCCAGCCGTCAGGGTTCGTTATGTACCATTATTTCGGCTTCCTGGTCCATAGGTGGACGCAGCTAACCACCAGACTGTTTCAACCAGAATTTAGCTATTCCAGCCAAATGTACCATTCGGTTACAATGATTGCTTTTCGTGAGTCGCTGTGCATTCTTTGGGACAGCAGGTTTGCACGAGCACTTGGGTTGCAGAGACCATCCACTAACTTGTGGGTGAGACCGAACATGAGAGGTTTGCATATTTGTGGTAAAAACAAAATCCACTTCTTGATTTGAATGAATATCCACAGTACTCTCGCTCTTCCCCCAGCTGTTGCAGTGACCTGGTTTGAGGTTGTTCAGACATCAGAGCTCTCTGGTTACCTGCAGGGAGGTGAATGTGTCATTCTGCAAGGCCAGAAGTGTCTGGTGTGCAACTCCCTGCACCGCTCTGGCACCGTGGCTTAGCTCGAGGGACCGGCTCAGCTAGCCAGGGAATATGTGAGCCTCTGATGCTCATTCACTCCCTGGCCACTTTGCAGAGATCACCAGCGTGGGCTGCCACCTCGTGCCACATTTTGGTCATTGGTGTGAACTTTTTCGCGATGTGACCACCTTCTCTGCCGGGAATCAGCTGAGACTGGTTTAAAAACCCCTGGAAAGCGCTTTACTTCAATTGATCAAAAAAATCACAGCCTTCCCCTTGTCCTCAATTTCTTTCCACATTTCAGATATCAAATAAACTAAACCCGCAGTAACCTATTCTTATTCACCAGCCATCACTGATGTGCTGATAGCAGCTGTTGCCTTATGGTGAAGGCACCGGATTGTGATCAGAAATACTCGTATGAGTGATGGCCTTTCTCTACTACATGGGGCAATTGGTTTCTATGCCTTGGTCCCTGCTCTGTGGAACGGAGCCAATATTTTCTTTTCCCACCGTTTGTCTGTCCTACTTTCTGCTATGAATCTCTCTGTAAAATGCTGTGGTTGGGAACTTTCTGTGCTTCCGTTACAAAAAACAGAATATTTCACTGAAGGATGTATTCTTCATGCTGAAATGTGACCTCTCTGGAAAGCTGGTACACGCAGCACATTTTAGCTCAAAAAATCTAGCCATGAATGATTTTTACTCTGTAGAGAAGACCGGACTTCCTTGTAGCCCGGAAT
Organism: Alligator mississippiensis; assembly: GCF_030867095.1. Lineage (NCBI taxonomy): Eukaryota > Metazoa > Chordata > Crocodylia > Alligatoridae > Alligator > Alligator mississippiensis. The sequence continues at coordinate 70,382,302 of NC_081833.1, forward strand.
AAAAATATTTCACTATTAAAAATACCCAGCCCAAGACTTCCTGACTGACCCAGCATAAGCCACCTGCTACTTTGCACATGCTGCTTCCTCTCTCAGAGGAAAGCAAGACCAGCTATCAACTGTGATCTGGCAGCACCTTGTTTCACACCGACTTGTCTCCTGGGGGCAGCGAGGCTGCATTTTGCTACGTGAAGCAGAGAAGTTACATGATGATCAAAGGCACGTTCTTGAGCTGCTTTTGCAGCATGTAAAAGCACAAGCTTTCAGGCCTCCTCTCCTGCTGTTGCTGCCTTTTCTCGGGGGAGGCCCACTGCTCTGAACAGCCTTCGCCCTAACGCACCCAGAAGTTCATCAGCGGCCTCCTTTTGCGGGGGGTTGAAAATGTTGCTTTTTTTTTTTTCCTTTCTGCAGGGGCTGTATTTTTTTTTTTTTTTTATATTGGGATTCTGTAACGCTGTGAATATCCCATCTAGTGATGGGGCTTTCTCTTTATAAATGTGCTGGCTGTAATATGGATATCAGAGGGACAGCGCGCTTTCACAACAGCGACTGCTGTTTGTCCTTTGTAACAGAGAATACAGAAGCACTTTCCAGAGATGGTTTCTTCCTTTGGCTTATATCTCTCACAGCTCCTTTTTTGTGTCACTGGTGTCCTGTGTCTGCAACCTTCCCTTTCTTTCCATCTCTTTTGAAGTCTGTGCTTATCACTGTCCAGTGGCCTTTTCCGCTGTCTCTGCTTCTGTTTGCTGTGCCTTTTGTGTGGACATTTGCAGTACAAGATCTGTGGCCTCCCCATGTTCCACCTCCTCTAACCATTTTCCCTGTCTTCACACACACACACAGGACTGAAAACAGGTCATCTCGCCATCCTCCTCTTTAGACACCTCCACAAACTCCCAGCACGTGCGGAGATTTATACATGAGGGAGAAACTGAAAAGACTGGCACGATACAGATTAGGAAGTAGATGAAAAAGATGCTAGTTGGGTCTCACTCTTTTTTTTTTTCTTCTCATGATACAAGAACAAGGTGACATCGAATTGCTTTCAAAGACGATGCATTTACAATTGATAAAAGGCTTTTTTTCCCCCTTACACAACACTTAACCTGTGGAATTTATCACCACAAGATATCATTGAGGCCAAGAGCTCAGTCAGATTAGATATTTCTATGGATGAGGAAAGCCACAGGGTACATTAGAGGATAAACCATTTGTAAGGGATATAAGGCCTCATGCGTTGTAGATGATAAGGATTAGGAGGAAGGTATCCCCTCCATTAGTCTGGCTGTCCCATTATAAGGTTACCTGCATCTTTCTTTGCAGCATTTGTTACTGGCTGTTGTCAGATTTAGGATACAAGGTCTTACATTCCTATGCACTGCAAGATCCAGTTAAAAAAGGTCCCTTTTTTTTTTTTTTTCAAAACCATCCATAACCCTGTTCTTCATCCCTTTGGTCCTCTATTTTTCCCAGTCCTCTGGTACTAGCCTCCTTTTGACTGCATACAGTGCAAGCCATTAGCAGAATCTGGCCCGCATTCCTGAGCGCTCCCTCCTTCCTGCATCTTTCTGGGTCACCGATTCTACTTCCCGTCTAGCTAGCGACACATCTTCTCACCTTGCCCAAATCTTTCACGTGTCTTGCCAGTGCTGGTATGGTTTAACTTCATAAATTTACAATGTGATGGGATTTGTCCTGCCCAGAAAATGATATCCTAATGAGGTTGTGCAGTCCATAATGCTTACAGGAACCAAGTCGTCAAAATAGCTTGCAGAATTGTTCTGAGGCTTATCTTCTGGACTTTCAGCTTGTTTGCCCGTGTATTATGTTTTCCCTAAGTTTGTACTTTAGTTACACTGATGTTAAAGACATGCTGATTAGGGTTTTGTGTTCCAACTATGCCAATACTTGAGAGGATAATGAGCCTGACAACTAATCTCAACAGTGTGCATTTACCAGGGTTTAGTCTGTATGGCAGCACAGAATTGATGCTGTATACAATCAATACCATCGGTTGAGACTGGAACAGGCAGAGTCAAGGGCAGCCCTTAAACAGCTTTAAACAGCATACAAGCGTATACTTCTTCGTACAAAGTTCCTCTTTTGGGCATGTGCTTGAGTTGATAACAGATTAAACGGGACCCTTGTGTTTGCAACATTTCCTCTGTCGCCTGTATGTCCTGCTAAGGCTCCCTAACTCATGATATGATATCTTCAGTGGATAGTATGCCTTTTCCCAACCCTGCCCGATGTGACCTTATTCTCAGTTTGCACAGAGGCCAAGCCATGGATGTAACATCAAACATTTATTTTTATTATAATCACAATAAATAGAGAGATAAGATACCACGAGGGGTGAAAATAGGGCAAAAAACCTGAAACAAGGCCCTTTTTTACTCCCAGAATTTTGCCTCTGTTGGTAAATTAGGAAAACGTCTTGGACTAAGTGCAGTCCCTGAGGTTGGAGATGGCCACTGGAGACAAGCGAACCTCAGAGGCCCGTAGCTCAGCTATGCATACAAAGCTCAGGCAAATATATGCAATCAAAAGACAGGCCTGGAGAGCGCCTGGGGGATACTGTGGTATGAGGTTTCCACTTCTTCCTGGCTTGGTCAGACTGGGACTATCTCACCAATAATTATTCATTTGATACTTGTCCTTCTGCTCCTGCTTGGAATCAGGTGCCTGAAAATTTGACAGCAATTTTCAAACCTCCGTGATAGTTCTGGGTTTGGGATTCATTTAAAGGTTTAAGCTCACTTGTATTTCTGTGCTAGAAATATGCCCCGGCATGAACTTAGCCACATTTGGTAAAAGGTGAGCATAGGCACAAGAGATGAAAGGCATCTTTCCTTTCATGCGGACCTCTCAGACGAGATGACATCTGAACCAAATATAAGCCTTGTAAAGCATGTGCACCCACGTAGCAATGAGCCCTGATGGGTACAGATATTAAGAAAATAGCAATTGTTGCCAAGCCTTGTAGTACTACCCAAAGTCTCATGATGTCTTGTTTCTTTTCCCCCCCGCCCTTAAACGCCCAGTTGTTGGACGTAATAAGATCCATGAGACTCTCAGCTTTTTTCCAAGAGGTCATTTTCTAACTCTCCTGATTGCAGAGGGAAGCTTGAAAACAGGAAGCAAACTCAGGAACTAAAAGCAAAAGATCCCCAAATCTGTTGTTCCAGGAAACCTCCCATGATTTCTCTTTTTGTCCTGAATCCTGGTTTGCAACATTTGGGGTTGTCAGTACAGTAAGGAATGCCAGGGCCCAACCTGCAAGGATGATAGCAAAGGGGAAATTATTATTGGTTGGTTGGACGTGCCATGCTTTGGGATTAGTGATACGGTCTCTTTTTTATCACTTCCTCTTTTTCTGTCTTAGCAACAACCATAACGAATTCTGTCTTTGGTGAACACAAGTTTTAATCATGTGGAGCAGCACAAACAGTGAAAGTGTTTGAATATTTTTAAACGCTTTAACGCAAAGTCCCCGGTCAGTGAAGACATCCCAGTTCTTGTGTGCTTTGACAATGTCTGCCCAGGGGAAGCTGGGGGTACAGAGAGGAGGGAGCCTCTCTTAGGATCTCTCTTTAACTTCTTGCAGCAGGGGTTGGCAACCTGCAGAGGTTCATCTGGCCTACAAAGGTGGGATATCATTTATTTGGCAGTGGGTTGTAAGCAAGCCAGTAGCAACTTGGAGCTGGGGAGAATTGGCAGCAGGTTGCAAGTGTGTTGGTGGCAATTCAGGGGCCGAGAGAATTCATGGCAGCGTTGGTGGTTGGCCCTCCAACCTGCCTGGGACCAAGTTGCCTTATTTTGGCTTGCTGCTCCTAAAAGGTTGCTGACTCCGGGTCTACAGTATCTCAGCAGTACATTGTTCATTATTCTAGAGGATGATGGGAAACTCTGTGCCTTTTGACTCAATAGGGCAGTTATCTCTGAGGAAGTTGGTTTAAGTAATTCTTGGTGGATGGCATGAAGGCGCAGCAGAGAAGATAGCTGAATTTGGTTTACATGGCAAAGTGGAATACCTCCCATGTGCCCTGCTCTTCTGTCCTTTATTCGACAACGTTGTTCAGAAGGGGAATTCTAGATGGAGGGGGTAAGTTTTGACTCAAGAAGTAAATAAGAGTCTCCATAGAAGGACACCCAGGTTCTTAGAAAACTTCTAAAAATCATGGTGGTTTAGAAATGGAAATGTGACTGGGAAGCCAAGTGTTTCATGTGATTGTTGATTACTGTCCAGATTATTGGGAAACAGTTTCCTTACATATAACAGCAGCCTCTCCCAGAGCTGCAAAGTTCAGTTTGCTCAATCTGGTATGGCAGACAGTGGACCATGGTTTGAATGCAGAGAAGTCGCAGCATCAGCAGAATCCAAATATGTTGCATCCTGTCCACCTTCCAGCCGTGGGACGTGGCCATAGCAGACGCTGCTGCTGCTTGCACGGCAAGTTTGGGGAGACTGATACAGCTGAGAACAGCCCGTCCAGGCTATGTAAGCTGTGCAAAGGCTGGTCCCTGACAGCAGCCTCTGAACCCTTTAAACGGAGGTGCAATGCAGACCTCACCTGTGATAACTACTTATGTCCTGTGGCTCCCCATTAAATGTTACTTCTTCCAGCTACAACTGTACATGATATCATGCCTCTGGCAGTTGCTTTCCTGTACCAGCTCTTCATTATGTTAAGTAAGATTGAACTTAATGCCAGTGACAGTGATACCATGACTAGCACTTTTCCTCCCAGTTCAGAATAGAGAAGTTGAAGGCCCCTATTTTATATAAAAACATCTATCATAATGAGTGAAGCTCAAGTTGTTGGCCCTTTTACGTGCCATTTTCAACAGTGGTTAGGGTGCAGCAGTGGTGATGTGACGGCAGCTCCAGTAACGATTTGCATTGTATGCAAATGTGCTAATCATACAGCTGGATCAGATGGATTCTGCGCTTCTTCCTCCAGCGCCTCTCCCAGGACAGAATAACCAGGGCTGGCTTCGGCAAACTATCTCTATTCAGAAAATTACTCAAATAGAATATATGCTTAACTCAAAAGTAACGTTGCTCAAACATGTGCTGAAGTGTTTAGGTGAATTAGGAATGACATGCTGACTAGCTATCTGTCCGTAGCTAGTTCCAAAACTGCACTGTGGCTGCCTGCTGTTTCTAAACCTCTCACGTACTGGGAGGTAGACGAGGCCTTTGCACATGGGAGGTTATAGGGCGATGCAAAAAGCCTTCCCCTCACTCCTGTCTGTGCCCTGCAGGAAGGCCAGACACAGTCCCAGTCCCCGTGATCAGGGGAGCAAAGGGACTGTTTACCCTGGAGAGAGCCAGCTATAGGGAAGAGCATTTTCTGCCGTCCCAAAGCATAGTGCCATGCATGTCTACGGATAACAAAGCACTTGAAAGGCACAATCCTATCCTGGGAGGGTGATTCCACATTACCCTTGGTGCAGACTAGTGGCTGTAAGTCACGGCGGGGTCTTGCTTGTTTCCATTTGTCCTCCTGTACTAAATACCTTCTTGTGGCCACTCAGCTGGATAATGTGCGAGAGCAATTCCCACTCCAGAACCTCTTTCCAAGGCTAACAGCTAAGAAAGGAAAGGATTGAGAGGTTAGCGAGGTGAAGATTTCACCACATGCCTGCTGAGTTGCAAGGCAATCAGGACTCGTAGTAGAAATGATATCTTTTATTAGACCAACAAGGTTTTTGCAAAAAAAAAAAAAAAAGTCTTTAAATTGCTGAGTTACAAAGTACTTCACTGGAAAGTACTGTCAAACTTTTCCTAGTCATGGCCATCCACTTTTGTTCTTATGAAAAGTTTTTGCTTCGTTAGCTTTAATAAATGAAGGAGAAAAACATTTGCCATGTCCTCTGAAAGGTTTTTCTAACTTTGGTCATCGTGGTCTTCAAAAACCAGGGTCCAGTTGTCTCGCAGCGTGTCTGGGGAACGCTCCCTTTTGAACTCTCACACCTTTGTCTAGAGAGTATGAGTGCTAAGGAGGCAATTACTTATTAATTTTTTAGAAGGCTCAGAGTTCAGTTCTTCCCCTTTCTGATAGCCTGAGCCTTTTGGAGGATATCTGAGTTCATCCAAAACTGTCTGTTGTCCTTCAGTGCTCTCGTTCACCTCTTCTTCCTCTGAGGCCTTGTTGACTCTTGCCTTTTTTTTTACTTAAAATAGCTTACTGTTGATGCTACCACTGGCAGCACTAATAGAGAGGGAGCACCAGGAGCTGGTTTTAGCCATTCTGGATACATTACCCCAAGATGGAATTGCAGCTCATATACTGGTAGAGAGAGTTTGAATTCCAGCTGCCATCCCATATGAATTCATCTTAACATTGCACACTCTGCTCGACAAAACTGAGTAGAAACGGTTAGAGGAGAACCGATCATATGTGACAGCAGCCCTTTCAAGAAAAAATGGCCACAGTGAGATCACACTTAGGTGTGAGCAGGTAAAATGTTCCCATACTTCTCTGGAGGTTGCACAAGAAGCAAAATCCACAGAACTGCAGCAATGGGGTCACTTAGTCTTATTGGGAGATCTGTCTCTTTGTGCTGGCTGTCTCGGGTGTATGAAAGGTATGAGTTGTAAGGGATGTGTCTATCTACTGAGTAGGCCTATTTTGGTTAGTAGGTTTTCCATAAAACTATTTGTGCTGAAACCTCGATTTACTTCACTGCATGTTGTTCTACCTGAAATTTTGGAGGTTAGCAAATTTCAGCTTGCGGATAACGAATCATTTATTTTTATTTATTTAAAAAAAACCAACATAAAAGAACTCTTTGATCTAATAATCTTGTATTCAAGCATCACTAACAACGCATGAGACAGCATGGATAAGTGGAACATGGGAGAACAGGTGTGACCGTAGGCAAGTCCTCTTACTTCTTGATGCCTCATTTTCTCCATCTTGAAAATGGGGAGAATAAGTATCATCCTTTATAAACAGCTTTGATATCTGCAGCAAGAAAGTGCTAAGGATCATTACATTGTGTGAATGTAATGTGATCGTGAGCATTTGTACAGAGGACAGGCATTCCCCAAATCTTTACGGGATCAAGAAAACCCCAAACCTGCTCTCATGAGTGTTTGTAACTAACTAGAAGATGGATGAATTGAGCATTTGGGATTCAGAGCAGTCCCAGCAGGCAGAAAGCCAGTCACTGAAAAGCACAGCATCTATTCTCTTTCATGTTAACATTGCTGTTACATGACTTGAGTAGTGTACTTTAAATCAATATTTACTTTCCAATATTATGATTGAGCAACAGAGATTTACCAAGACTGAAATGTAACTCTGATAAGCACAGAGCCAAAAATATTAGAGCACTTGAAAATAAACTTTCTTTTTTGTCGGACACCTGGATTCATTCCTGGTCTGAAAGAGCGGTGAGAAAGTACTGTAATATCCCAGGTTATAAGCACACGGACACGTGTGCAGTTGGCTCCTCTCAAGATACCTTGGTAGAGGTCCAGCCGACCAGAGATATTATAAAGATTGCTAGGCCCTGGATATAAAAATCACAGTGCTCAAGCTTTTAAGAGAAGCCAGTGGATGACAATAATATGTGATGTGGGGTGGAGGAAAATTAACATCCAATAAGAAGGATGCTCATTAGCGAGGTATGAAGTCATAGGAATGATGGCAACGCAGTTATGGGAACAAAGAAACCCTGAAGTGAACGAGTACACGGACTGTAGCCAGAAATGAACAGTGCACCTTTGGTTGTTATTGGCACCCGGGATTCGAGTAGCACCAACCAATTCTGCAAAAAGATCCCACTGTCCTTAAGGACTCTGACCCCAAATAAGATTATCAGATCTCCTGAGTTTCTTGCTCTGTCCACCTGCTATGAGATTTTTTTCCCCCCCATTTATTGCAACTTTCATTTTTTGAGATCATGACTTGTGCAGAGGGACACCAGCCATCGAGAAGTCACCCCCCACCCCTGCTGTATCTCAGAGATTCCCCTTATGTCCTGGACCTTTCCAAATAATGCTGGATATGGGGTCTGAGTCCCACGTGACCGAGTCAAGTTGTGTGATAGGCCTGCTTAAATGAACTGCTGTCCTTATTGACAAGCCTTGAGCTTTGCTCTTTGCTGTCACCACCTGTCGCCCTGACTAAGCTATCTTTCTCCTGCATATTTGGATAGGACAGCCAGACATCGGATGGCTCCCTCAATTCAACCGTCTCCGCACTCTGATGCGAAGCTGGATTTACATTTCTCCCTGATACCTGTTGTTTTTGGCAAGGGTCTTATAAAGTGAAGAAGACTCTTTTCTATACAAGTTTCAAAGTAAAGCAACTTAAAAATGAAACTGTGGCTGTACCTTTTGCTGCACTAATCAGACTGAAGATCTAGCTGAGCTAACACACGCCCATTTGGTTTGTAAATACTTAGATTAGATAGTCTATCGCTGGTATTCTCTTAAAACATGTGCTTTCTAACAGCACTGGCTATGCCTCAAAAATAGAAATTGATAGGATGAGGCTATTCAACTTCTGTCTTCTACATAAAACCTATATTTTCTTTATAACTCCTATAAGTAAACTGTGCCAATTTTGTAATGATAGTTTATTATATCCATTGTGCCTCCTAACCACGGCCCTGAGATTCTCTTTCACATTTTACTTTATTCTTTAAGTGAAGTCATCAATATTTCGTACTGAATACTACAATTCAGAACAGACAGAACTGACGCTTGTAATACTGTAATTATAGAACGTGTCATGATATACACTTTAATGCCCTATTTCTGAGGGATTTATATCTCAGATACAAGTATGTGTTTCCAGCTGAAAACAGCCATTCCAGATGAATTTTGGTTAATTTTCTTTTAAATTGGCTCAAAGATTTTTTTTTTTTCTTCAGTCCTAGGAAGGGGATTAGGCTAGTGCATACTGACTTATTTATCTTTAACTTTAGCAGTTACCTACTTTCCTTTATTCTTCTCCTTAAACATGTGGATTAGACCAGGGGTGGGGAAAATGTGGCCCGCGCGCAAGATCTGGCCTGCGTGGCCCCTAAAAAAATTTTAGAAAATAATATTTATCTGCCCCTGGCTGCATGTCATGAGGCCCCCGATGGCTTGCCAAAACTCAGTGAGTGGCCCTCCACCCGAAATAATTGCCCACCCCTAGATTAGACACATTTTGGACCTAGATTCCTCATCTCCTTACATTTTTCCTCCTCTCATTGAAAGCCTGGGATTTGGACAGCTGGCACGTAATGGGGATCTTGCCAATAGGTATATTGCTGTCCTCTTCTAAGTCTTCACTGATATGAACAGGAGGCCTAGCGCCCAGCAGTGCAAAGGACTTGTTAAAAAGAAGCAACGAGAGCTAGAGATGTTGATTTAGAAAACTGTCTCCAGTCCGAGGAATAATAGGAGGACATTTCTGTCTGGAAAATACCGGCCCCAGAAGCTAACGATTCTGAGCGAAGCCTAGAACAATTTTTCTTTGTAGGAGAGCCAACATCATCTTCATCTTAAGTGTCATAGATATACTGGTTAAGGGATGACTGAGGGTTAGGGGAGGGGTTAATATCACTGGTAAGAATGGCAGGAGTGTCTTTTCTGAGCGATGAAGAGGCGATGCTAGTATATGGATGCACACATATATCAAAAGCAATAACAACTTCAGTAAGTGGGGTAGAAAACGCTGCACTAGCTCATTCTGCAAGTTGGGGAGTTGTTCTGTTCTGTCATTTGAAACCGTATCGGTTCTAAAAATACGTGTTCTTTTGAGAGTCGTCATCTCTATGAAATCTCATCTTGGTTTCTGATTGATAGGGTTGAACTTTTCTTCACACCCAACAAAGCCAAAAATCCAGCCTTATCATTCTCAGTGTAGCTATGACACGTCTTTCCTCATCACCTATTATATTTTCTCTGACCACATTAAAACTTTTCAGCCTTCGGACAAAGCATAGATGAAGTATAGTGGGGGTGTTATCACAAGATAAGCAGGGAGAGAATGAACCAAATGCTTCTGCAACCAGTGTTGGTGATTCAATGGGTGGTAGTCTTTCTTTTGAGCAAATGAAACTGAATTTATTTTCTGCTACTCCATCACTTTCCATTGTCTACATCTTGCAGATTTTTTGTACTGATAATGTGTAACTGCATCACAGATGTTATCAAGGGGAAAACTTGATTTTAGCAGCTGGAAAGATGTAGGAGGCAATACACTGAATGTTTCCGGTCAAATTGTCATCAGTAATATAATGAACAATAAATAGCGAGTTTTCAACGCTAACTTGAAATTTTGCAGTTAACACCCATACCTTGCCTAGAACACTATTGGCATCCTTTTGTTTGCGAGAGACAGTGATTATTGCAGCCTATGATGTAGATGGTTTGCAGTGTCTCATGTGACTGAATAGTTCAATCTGAGATTTACATGATCTGAGGCAGCGGTTACAAGTATGTGTGTCATGGTTGGGTGGTTCAGGAGCTTTTTTCCTTCCTATGGACTCTTTTCCCTTCAAGATGTTGGAGCCAATTCCTGACGTGGACTTCGATGCCCTGGTGGAGACGCTGCCGCCACTTGTTCCGGTTGTCTGCCCGAGGTTTCCCATGAATTGGCATCACTTCCAAACGCCTTCATATATCACTTGCATGTGTCTTCATAGCAAAGCTTGGGATGTCTCGTTATTCTTGTTCACTCGGATAGTTTCCCATATAGCATGTCCTTGGGTATACGTCCATCTTCCAGTCTGCTCAGATGGTCTAGCCAGAGCACTTATCTATGTTCGAGTAGGGCCATCTCCTATATCCTGTTTCAGGATGGCTGTAGCTTCTGGGAGGCAACACTGCATAGGTTTATTTAGTTCAAAGTTTTTAGGTATTCTTCTTTTGTTGCAGTTTTGTTTGTTGAAGGTTATATAAGTAAAGCATAGACCCAGAAGCATAATTCTGCAGCAAAGGAGGAGCAAATATTAGATGCTACAGTAAATGCTACACTCATAGAGGGCCCTGTGCTTTGGAGTGCCATTTTTTAATGAAATATCCAATAACATATAGCCATTAGACTTCATCTAATGGGTTACTGGCCAAGGGGTCTAAGAAGTATTTTCTAAACTGTTCCCACAGTTTTATTATTCTTCTCTTTCTGATGTAAACTGCTGTAAAATATTGCTACTGGTGCATGTTTTAGGACTGCTGTTGTGTCCCATTGCAAAGATAACTGCATTTCAGCGGTAGGTGAATGATTTCTGCATGAATAGGAGATTGCAGATGGAAAAAAAATAATCAAAATAATTGTTCAGTGATTTTTATTCAGCTACACAGTGCTGGTCACAGTTGAGATAAAATGTTCCCTCAATAATTTAGGGTCAGATTGTGGTCTTGCTGGTACAGTTATATTGCATTACTACTTTATGCCAGCTACCTAGACCATGAGGATGGATGAGATGGAGAGAAAACTATTCAAAGGAGTAAGAAAGGGCAGGATGAATTCTGGCTCTGCTCCTACAATGTCCTGGGTGGCCCTCAAAGATCATCTGATTTGGGAGACGCTGCTGGATGTTCCCATGGCTTCCACGAGCTGATGTAAATGCTGAGCCCCAAACATCTTGCTTTGGTTGCTGGGACTGGGCACAGTTTTTAGCACTGTTTTGGTTTTGAGCAACTAGGCACCCCTACTCAGATCTTATGTCTAACCCCACTTTGAAAGAAGGGACCACTTCAAATCCTCATGCCCTAAAATAAATGTCGTCCTCCTCAAGACTCCCTGGCAGCTCTTGCTCGTTCCAAGTTCAACTTTGTTTTACGCTTGCAGTTTTTTCACTCCCCAAAAGCCAGCCCTGTGGCAGAGACGTTTGAAGCAAGTGGGCTCTCGTAGACTTCAGGCACTCCATTGTCTTAAGGTGGCCGGGACGCACGGCTGAGACTCTGTTGGGGGCTGTTTCATTACATTTTCCAATGAAGGGCTACTGAGACACGTGTACAGTCTGGCCAATGTGCCAAGGCACACGTGCAGCTGGCTGACTTGCTGGGCCACTGCCATTCCCCCCGGAGGCTGCATGCTGCCTGCGGTCCCATATATTGTACACCCCTGGCCTAAAGTTTCCACTTGAACAGACAACCATTAATGTGATGACAATTCACTTTTGTCCCTGGTCTAAGACGGATCTGACACAGCCTTTGCCAGCAGTGCTGGATTCTGTGTTCACATACAAGTAACAACAGATTTTAATTAAAATAACTTTATCACTTTTGCTGGTCTTCCTAAAATGTACATAGACAGATTCTTCAAATCATCCTAATGGCAGAGTTATGTCAATGCGCACTGCAGCAGATATTTTGGATATGCAATCTTGCAGTTAATATCCTCCATGGAGTGGTGGGAGAATGGGGAATGAGATTGTGACTTTTTGATATTAATCAGGGGAGATGGTTGTCTCTCAATTTGCCCCTTATTGTATTACAGCAGGCCAAAATCCATCAAATATATCATTCCTAACAAATAATTCATTCTCTTCTAATGAAAAGTTAGAGAAGAGTTTGGGTTTGTTTTCTTTTTTAAACCTGGAAAAGCAGCACATAAATTTAAGCTAGTTTTTTTTTTGGTATGGGAAGGGAGTTTTGAATTTTGGGATTGGAAAGGCATGTCAAATCAAACCCATAATCTTGTATAAGTATCTTTACACACTGAATTTCCTTGATATAAGGGAAGTGGGAAAGGAAAAGAGGAATAGTAAATCCTTCATTGAATAAAGCCTCACTACTCAAATATCTAATTGACTGAAGACCTACTATAATATGGGCCCTTCATAAACTCCAGTGATAAAGGCGCCTGCAAAGGAGACTATTACCACCAGTTGTCCTATCTTGTATCGCTCCTTTCTCCCTGCATTTTTCCACTCTTGCGAGAAGGAAAAATATAATAAAAAAGGATGTCTTAATGCACACACCCAATAGTAGTTTACTTGTGAAATGTTTGTGGGTGGAGGTGTAATTAATGTGTGACAAACTGGTACCGGTTAGAGAGTGATCCTATTTCCTGGCTTTAGTCATATGATATAGATTCCATTAATTATTCATAGCATTTTTTTGGTTAATTGGTTCTTGGCCAGTGTCTTGACACCCCTAAGTCATTAGGCTAAACCACTGAAAGGATTTGATGTGGAGGGATACAATAACAAAGTGGCCAAAATGAAATGCCTGTTATGACTTTCATTAAGGAAAAAAAAAAAACAGTCCACTAATTACCAGTAATTTTTTTCAGTTTAATTGAAGCAAATCTGGGCCAGACCTGAGCTATAGGTGATCCAAAATCCCAGGTTGTTCCTCATCCATCCTGTTTCTTCCATGTATTGCATACTCAGGACTTTAAATTTCATGCCGGTCCATGGATGGCCAGAACAGGGCATCTCACGCTGTGTTCCTACACTTCTAAATCCCCGATTAGGCATTATATTTAGTATTTCTGACTCATCTGTGTGCAGCATTGGGGCATAATGTCCTTTGTACGGGTTCCAGCATCTGACGTGTTTCTGTCATTCTAGTTGCAATATGTTTTTGTCTTTTCCACTGCCCTTGTATTTAAGGAACCCTCTCGAGCTTTTCTTCAGTCATTTGCAATTCTCAGTTGAGCTTGTCAAATTTCCACTCGAAGACAAACAGCACTTGAAACGCATGTACTTTAAACCTCTGCTCCTTTTTCTTGCTTTTACTAGTATAGGTTCTTTTGAAAGCACATCTGTTTTAAGAAGCTTCTTTCCAGGCCTGCGTTTCACAGTTAACAAGAACGGTGACGGTTTACCGATTGCTTGCGGAAGTCCAGCGACTACTTTCCAAATAAAAGTCTTGGTAATATGACTTTCAATAATTTACTTAGGCTTGTTTCTACCTGACACCATTTAGGCCTATACTTGTATTATGACAAATTCACCGTGGACCGGGCTGGGCTAGTCTGACTGATCTGCTAGGGAGGAACATGCAGCTCTTCTCCTGCTTACGCTGCCAAGTTGAAGGTTGAGAGACGTAGCAAAAGCTGCGGACGTCTGAAGGCAAGTAGAAGGCAGGGTCGATCTGCGCTTTATGGATTAACCGAAGAAGACGGAGAGAGAGAGACCACCAGCTTTTGTAGGATGAAGCTCGCTTCACCTGATGCATCGGCTTGCAAAACCTGTCTGTCCATCTCTACCTACCTACTCGGTCTGTCCATCTCTACCTACCTATGTCTCTCTACCTGTCTATCCATCTCTCACTTGCTACCTGTCCCTACTTTTCTATCTCTACCTTGCTACCTGCCTATTTACTTTAGTCTACAACCTGTCTATCCATCTCTACCTACCTACCTGTCTATCTTTCCATCTCTATCTACCTCCCTCCCTCCCTCCCTCCCTCTCTGTCTACCTGTCTATCCATCTCTCCCTCCCTCCCTCCCTCCCTACTGCAGTTAGTCTACAGGAGGTGCCCAGGCTGTGGGAGAAGGATGGCGGAGAGCTGAGGCAGCGCCCGGGGGGTGGGGGGCCGTGAGGGGACAGTGGCAGCTGGCCCCTTCCCCCCCCCCCCCACAGGCACCTCCAGAGAGCAGGGTAAACTCTACCCCCACTTTTACCCCATTTGCAAGTGTCTCCAGAGAGCGGTGTAAGCACTACCGTTACTTTTACCCCATTTCCAAGTGTCTCCAGAGAGCGGGGTAAGCACTACCCCCACTTTTACCCCATTTCCAAGTGTCTCCAGAGAGCGGGTTAAGCACTACCCCCACTTTTACCTCAGTCCCAAGTGTCTCCAGAGAGCGGTGTAAGCTTTACCCCCATTTTTACCCCATTTCCAAGTGTCTCCAGAGAGTGGGTTAAGCACTGCCCCCACTTTTACCCCATTTGCAAGTGTCTCCAGAGAGCGGTGTAAGCACTACCGTTACTTTTACCCCATTTCCAAGTGTCTCCAGAGAGCGGGGTAAGCACTACCCCCACTTTTACCCCATTTCCAAGTGTCTCCAGAGAGCGGGTTAAGCACTACCCCCACTTTTACCTCAGTCCCAAGTGTCTCCAGAGAGCGGTGTAAGCTTTACCCCCATTTTTACCCCATTTCCAAGTGTCTCCAGAGAGCGGGGTAAGCACTGCCCCCACTTTTACCCCATTTCCAAGTGTCTCCAGAGAGCGGGTTAAGTACTACCCCCACTTTTACCCCATTTGCAAGTGTCTCCAGAGAGTGGTGTAAGCTTTACCCTCACTTTTACCCCATTTGCAAGTGTCTCCAGAGAGCGGTGTAAGCTTTACCCCCACTTTTACCCCGTTCCCAGGCGCCTGCAGAGCGGTGCCAGCAGGGGCAGACGCCCCCCCCAGCTGCGGCAGCCCCGCCCGGCGCGCTGCGCTGCGGCCCCAGGTCCGGGAGTCGCGCGACGGGCGCCCGCGCTGCCCCACCCGCCCCCGCCCCGGGCGGTCACATGGCCGCGGCCTCCGCCTCCTCCCCGCTCCTCCCCGCGCGACAGCGGCGGCGGGAGCAGCGCGGCGGAGCGGCGGGGCCGGCCGAGGTGAGGGGCCGGGGCCGGGGCCGGGGTGGGAGCAGGGCGGGCGGCGTGGGGCACCGCGTCCCTCCAGCGACACGTCTCGGACCGAGTCTAGCGGGTGTCTTATAGGCTTCATACGTGTCCCAGCTGCATGCATGTCCGCGCTTCCTGGCTTCATGCATGTGCAAGCATCCCAGCTTCGTGCACGTGGGTTTAAAGTCCTGAGCAAATCGGATGCTCTTGTCTGTGCCAGGGAGAGCGGAGGGTCGCGCTGTCGCCGGGCGCGGTGCGGGTGTCCCGGGGCAGTGGGTGCCACAGGCTGAGTTGTATTTTTGGGGAGCTCGCGCTTCACCGTGCGGGCTGCGGCGTGGTGGGCACGCGGGGCCCGTCGTGGGGGTGTACCTGAACGGGGAGCCTCGGGGGTCTTTCCAGCTCGCCCTGCGCGACCGGGGGGGGACAAGTCGCGAGCCATGCCTGTCCTTTCAGTACGCGGCTGTGAAAGCGTGATAACGCTGCCTTGCAGAAGAAGGGTGTTGGATGCTTGCGTCCGTTTTTTGAGGTACTTGGACGCTGGGGGCGAGGGTCGGTTATAAACACAGATTCTTACGTTGTGATGGGACTGAGGATGGCAAGGCCGGGGAAGACTTTGACATAGCTTTTTGTGTGCAGAAAACACCCTATTTTATCAGTACTTTAAACCGCAGAAATAAGTTAAGAGTGGACATGCGTGAAGCCTACCGTACCAGCTACAGACTTTGTACGAGGGACTATTCTCACTAGACGGTTTCCTGTATTAAGAGACAACCCCAAGCCATCCTTCAAACGCTGCTTCTCCATTTCTGTTTCAAGGCCACTTCTCTTAAGCCTTGGCATTTGGTAAGTCCCTTGCGCGGACACATTAGCCAGATTTCAGTTTACGGATAGCTTGTCCTTTCCTACGGCTCAGGTCTGCGTTTTGTTGCACGAAGGGCATTTATTCAGAAGTCAGGCTTTACAGCTGGCCATGGGTCAGCGATGCAGATCTGAAATGCAGCCTGATCCATAATAATGCGGATCTTAATGAAGGAGGGGAAAAAAAAAAAGTTAGAGCATTAGTTAATTTTTGAAAACCAAATCCAGACCCAGGATTTCCTTTGATGATTTTTCTCCCTATTATCTTCTGTCACTTGAAGATGCTGTAACAGAAGGGGTTATGACTAGATCATTAGATGTGAATGCAGAGTGATTTAACCCATGTATTATGTGATTAGTCCTATGGAGACGAAAGGATAAATTGCACTTCCAGCTCCGCTCTGCCTATACAATGACCCTTTAAATAATTGGCCACTTGTTCCCTGAAGATCTTCCATGAGAGTTAAGAGGGGAATTTTTCCACTCATCTTTTATGTGCCTCCAGCATTAATAAGTAGGTGCTGGACACCTATGTAATACTTTGAAAGCAATGGACTGTGACCTGTTTGTTGCTCTGCCGGATTTACGATGTACCACAGGCAATATAATAGAGGGCAGCAGCACAGGAAGGAGACTATTTTCTCTACCGGCGTACTATAAGGAGTCATAAAGAGCGACTTCAGTGAAGAACCGGGGGGAGGTTGGCAGACCAGGCGCCGTGGAAAGAAGTGAATGGTGAGATTATAAAACTTAGCCAGCGCTGGTAAATACGAGAGATAACAAAGAAGTGGCCTGAAGGATGATCAGCATGGAGCCGGTCAGGACATGGTGGCTGGGGGGAATTAGGAAGAGGTTGCAAAAGGGAAGTGAGAAGCAGCGCGATTAAATTGATTATCAGTGTGGAAACTGAAAGTGTTCGCAGTGAAAAGTGCTGGACTGAGGAGAGAGGAAGGAGAAGCGGAGGAGACAGTGGCTAGTGCTCAAGTGCGTTTACTGCCTTCTGCTCTGGGGCTCTGGCCTGGGAGGGTGGTTGGGAAAGATGTTGCAGCAGTCACTGCTACTTCGTATCGTTTGCACACACTTCCTCCTCCGCTCCTGGATGACAGGATTGGCACCAGAGTGTCCTTCCTGTGCACGAGGCTGAGGGGCGACCCAGGGTGGCATTGGTCTGCTGCTGCAAGAATATCTGGGAGACGCAAAAACCCCCCCGTGTTCACGTTTCTAGGAGCTGCGGCATGTGCATTTTGCTTCCTGTGCCCTCTCTGGCTTCTCCAGTCGAGGGCTGTCTTAAATTGAAACGTGTCCCCTGTCGCAGATGTGAGAGGAGAGCGGACTGTGTGCAGATGCAGTTACCACGTGTCTGTGACGCCTTCACAGTGCAAAGGCTGGTTTTTATCGCAGTATTGGTATGCGCTCACGTTGTCCCTTGTGGACGGTCATCCCCCTTTCAGGGCCCGGCGATTACCAAAGCCCGGCTAGTGACTGCCCTCGCTCTGCTGACTTAAACAAAGCTCTGGCTATTTACACCAGTCGAGATTCTGGCCCGTGATGGCACTTTTTCTTGCATCACCATCAGGCCTCAGTCACTTGTCTCTCTGCTTGCAGTCATGGGAGAGCAGCAGCAATACTAGCTGTCACGTCTGGTCTTTCCTGGACCTCTTACATAGAGATCAGAGATCCCTGCAAGTGACCCTTCAGAACTTCTTTATGGGCAAGATCAGGGACAAGACTTATCCCAATTAGAAATAATTGAAGCTTTCGTCATGGTAATTCAGAGGCTGCCTATGCACTGGGGAAAGTCCGGACTCATAGCTTAGGATCATGTCTCTAAGAGTGGAAAATTTTTGGATAAATTTGAATCAGTTGCAGATACCTGTTCTACCAGATCTAAGATGCTGTGCCCTGGTGCCTAGGTTATAAAAAGAGCTTGGGGATTTCTTGCAGGAGTAGAAATAATAGCAATATCCTGGTTTTTAAGTTCCCATCTTTCAGTTAGCGTGTCAAACTCCTAGAAACTCACACGGGATATCAAACGTGCTTGCGTGCTACAACGAGAGGCAGGTTATAGGAAGAGAAGTTGAGCAGTGATCTGACGGAAAAAAGCTGATCCCTTTTTGGTGTCTCTTCATGTCTCTCCAAAAATGTAGCTACGTGCAGTTTCAGAGGAATACCACTCCCTATTAAATCATGCTGATACATTTAGAAAAGCAGTTCTGCTTTTTGGAGAGAACCGGGTCTCATCGGGAAGGTACTTGTTGTCCGGATAAGGCGAGGCCACACAAAGGAAAGGAGCTTATTGCGGACACTTGTCCATTGGATAATGAGTTCATCAGGTTGAGACCATGTTGGATCCTCTAGCGAAACTTCTGGGTCTCCCTCTAAAATAGAGTTGTTATATGAAGGATCTGGAGCTTTTCTCACATCCTGGTGTTGATGAGACGTCTCTGTAGCTGTTCAAGATGTGGTATGAAAGGACTCTGGATGTGCCTTGTATGGAACAGCCATTTGACAGCTGACATGGGCTCCACTGACTGCTGTACAGCTCGGACCTACGTTTTAGATGTGCCTGTACTAAGGCTTGCAGATAGTGATAGAAGATGAACCTCATGTAAATGTAACTCCTGTATTGGCAAAAACCAGTATTTTTGCTTGTCTGGCTTGTAGGCTTGATCAGCCAGTGAGAAAGGGCAGTTTTGTGCTGTATAGGTGCATTGACACCACTGTGTCTTTTGTAGGCACAGAGAGGTTGCAGGAAACCCAACACCACAAACCAGGATGGCTGCACCAGCAGAAGTGTAGATCTCACCTTCGAGATAGACCTGAACATCCCCACACAAACTCTTGACCTTTTATTCTAAGCAGTTTTCTTTAGTATGAGCCAGGCCCAGTCCTCTCTTGCATCTCCTTTAGTTTTTGGTGCTGTTTCCTTGCACACAAGGACAGTATGTCACAGCCCTGCTTATATTCAGTAGGTTTTCCAACTCACCTTTATTTTTGCAGAGCCTAGTCATATATAATGTTGAGCCTCCTGCCTGCTATTGCACATAAGGTTTTACAGATGGAGGCCTGTGTTTGTGCAGGTGTGCATGGACAAGTCAGGGATTTTGTGTATTTCCCTTCTCTTTCCTTGTTTGCACGTTTGTTCCCATCCTTCCTGCCTGCTTTGGGAGGAGAGGGGAGCACATTTGGGCCAAAAGGGTTTGCTTTAAGCCACTGGGGAACACTGTGTGGCAGCAGGAGAGAGGGAGCACAGTGCTGATCAGGTTGGGGAGTTGCAGCTGTGTTTCATTCCCAACCAAGCCTGCTCCTCCCAGGACTTCCAAATCATGCCACACTAATGAAAGGAGCACTGATTCCTCCAGCAAACCACTTTTTTTTCCAGGACATTTAGCCCAAATCAGACTGTCCAGGTTAACCAGATAGCTGTGATGTGACTTGTGCTTATATCTGATGAGCAGCGATGCACAATGATCCTCTGGGGTTGTTTTTATCCCCTTAATTGAATACAAATAAAGTTGTTTTCAATGTTAACTTTTCCCCTTTCTATCACTTTTTTCCCCAGCACATCGGGAACATATTGGTGTGATTAAAGCTTTGATTTAAAAATGCCCAGAAAAAGCATAGACTATGGGGCGCTCCCAGAGTATGAGAAGAGCCAGATCAAGAGGACCCTGGAGCTGGGAACAGTTATGACCGTGTACAGTCTCAAGAAGTCTAACCCAGAAAGAAGGACCATTCAAGTCATAATGGAAACCAGACAGGTAGCTTGGAGCAAGACAGCTGACAAGATTGAGGGTTTCTGTGAGTATCTGCAAGGCATGCCAGAATGCGGAGTTTATTAATGCTGATTGCTAATGTCCAGGGCTGATGTAATGAGCCTTCGTCAATCTAGTTATGGTTTTGGCTGAAAAGAAGCAAAGTGAAAATCTCTTGCTGTAAACACTCCTGGTATACTGAAATGTAGACAAAGTATTGCTAATTAGGCCTGCATCCTTGATGATTGCTAATGTTAATGATGCCGGCGTGCTTTTCTTTCCAGTGACTTGTTCTCAGACTCAGGCTTTGGAACCAGATCCATTACCTCGTACGTGAATAGTGTTACTGGAGTCCATGGGAATATTACCAAGCGAGGGCTGTTGCACGTGATCAGGTGTTGTAGAACTTGCCCCCCAAAATTAAAAAAAACCCAAACACGCCTAAATAAAAAAATAATGTGTTGAAACTTGACTTAGGAGCTCTTGCTTTGGGAGCCCTTTCCCCTGCCTCCCCCCCTCCCTAAAAAAACCCAACAGAAACCCAATGAAACTTTCATTCCATCTAGGATTGTTGTGCATAAAACCACTGGCTGTTTTTCTTTATCAGGACTGATCAATTTATAGTCAGGGTTAGGTGATTTTCAGTCCTGATTTGGGAAAAAACCCCCAAACAAACCCTTTCTGGGTATAGAAGGTAATCTGTTATTATCCACTAATGCATACACTCAAAGGATGCTGCCAACAAACAGGGATTAAAAGGTAAGAGGAAGTAAATTCCCAAGTGCTTTAGTACCAAGGCTTTTGTGGATTACCACTTAATTACTTTCTTGCTGTGCAGAGGGAGAGGTCCGGGTTTGGCTGGCATCTGCCTGGTTAGTTTTACTGACCTCAGTGAGCCTCTAAGCAGGTGGATTAAAATTGTCAGGATTGAGGTTATAATAGAGAATTTCCAGGTTTGTGTAACTTTTCTTGGTGTTACCTTAGGAGATCTCTGACTGGATAGTGTTAGGTGCATATACTTTGCTAATGCAGTGCATGCTTCTGTAATGGTGAAAACCACAATTTGCTGCATAATAGATGCTGAACTCTTGGCTGTTTGTATGTAGCATGATTCGTATCTTACTATGAAGACTGGTCCAGCAATTTCTAGAGATGGAGGGCCAGACGACCTTATCTGCAGTCCAGAGATAGAGTAACCCTACCACAGTGGGGAGGAGTCCCCTGTGGTTCAGTGGTAGCACCCTTGTCTATCCCACAGGAGACCTGGGTTTGATTCCCAGGCACCTATACAACTACACCAAACAGCTGGACTCAGTTTGGTCTTTGGATTCTGTCTCAGTGGCCTGACGGAAGGTCTGCTCTTCCAAAAATTCCTGCCTAGGCATGTGCATCAAAGGGCCAGGTGGCCCTCGTGCATACACCATGATCCAGGAGGATTAATGGTTGCCACTATATTGGTGATTGTCTCCACTCCAGTGTAGCACTGACATTTCAGTGATAGCTTTAAACCTCCTAGCTCAGTACTGGTAACAATCTGATTGTGGCAGCAAGGAGCTCAGTAGGACTGCAAAACCTGCCAGAGAAGCAGGTTGAAAATATTTTGCGCGGAGTCAAACGTTGCTGATACTAGACTGCTACAGCGACCAAGGGAGTTAATTTAAAGCCCGCTCTGGTTGATGAGGTTTCTGTGACTGTAGTGGAGAAATACCCTTGGATATCTTATTTTCATTCTGTGGCAATTTAAAACGATTATAGGAGCTGCAACAGTAGGAGAGATGGGTGACAATTAGACAATCTAAATAATCCTTCCAGAAAACACGCACTTTGAAAAGTTACATTTAAAATAGAATTGAAGCATAAATGTGTTGATCCTGAACAGGTTTGTAAAATGAGATATCCTGGCCCATGTTTCCAGTGGTACGTGGACCTTCAGATCGTCGTGGAAAACATTTATGGGCCAAAGTTAGAAAATACAATGTAGTGCATTTTCAGTGTACACCAACGAGGTAGTGATTGATACTGCAGCGTCAGGGAAACTGATAAGTTTAGTTTCACGTCCGGTTGGAGTGAAGCACAGCTAGTGGGAATAAATGCTTTCCCCCCATTTTCTTTTCTTTAATAATTGAGAATATTTTAAATTATACAAGTAAGGAAACCAAAGTCTGATTTTATGCTGGTCTGAGAGTGATATCCCGCTGATATACAATGATATAATGATAGTTAATGGTACTTTGCGAGGTTTAAGTATTTGTGAGCTGCTCTGAGATGAAGTCTGTGTTTTAGGCTCAGCTAGTAGAGTTCTTATTATTAAACTTCCCTGGCACTTCCTGTTATTAGATCTGATTTTTAGTTAAATTTAACTTTGTCAAATTTCAACAGTTTGGCCTTCAATTTTCCATACTTGAATGTCTGCTTGCTTGAGCCTGATTTTATTTTATTGTGTTGTGAGACATCCAGTCATTTGTGAGAAGAGGGTTGGGGACAAAAAAATGCCTGTTCAGAAAAAAGTAAAAATCCTGGCAGCCTTGTTGGTTTTGTCTTTCAAAATTTCTAGTCCCCATCTATTTTTGAGCGGGGACTTGATATTTGTCAGGGAGGAAACCTTTTTTGGCTGGGATGGGTCTTTGGCCATTCCCATGAAAATCTGCTCTGATTTATCCAAGGTCTGGTTCTAGTTCAGGTCTCTCCTTGCTGGCCCCATGCAACACGGAGGAGGAAGGTTCCTTCGAACGTCTAATGGGAGTAGAGCTATGACAGGGGTTGGAAATATGGAGGAGTGGATTAGCATGAAGGGTGTGGAGCAGCACAGAAACTGTGCCTGAAGCTATGAGGGATCGGGAATCTGGTTCTGGTGGTTGGGATTTTGCATGATGATGCCTAGGACTGGCTGGGCAAGGCGACCGAGAAGGAGTTGGCAGATGGAGTGGGGGGAAACCGAGACTGGAGGAGGACTGGGAATATGGGAGGACTGAATGAAAAGCCTCAGGAGATGAGACTGTCTGCCTAGATGAATATGGGACTAGGAAATGAAGCCAGAAGAGAGAAGACTGAGCTAGGAAGTAATGGGAACAAGGGTGTTACATTGATGGGGAAGAAGGGAAAGAGCCTGATATGCAAATGTGGTGAGCGCTTGCAGCTGCAGCAGAGCTCAGTGAGAGCTGTGGTTTGAACGTAAGATGTGTTCTGCAGTGCTACGTACTCAGAAGAGCGAGGGCCCGGGTGTCTCAGACTCCATGGATGCTTTGATTTTAACGTCTCTGTGCCTCAGTTTTCCCATCTGTAAAATGGGGAGAAACCCACCTTCCTCACAGGATGCTGGGGTAATAAGTTCATACTCCACAGTGAGGAGAACCCGTTGCAAAAGTCCATGAAGATGTTAATAATTATGTCGTGAGAACAGGGTTTGAATACTGTTCAGTAGGTAAGGTCTAACATGAGATTAAACAAGAAAGGAAGGTAAAACAAACTAGTGAATAATTGCTAAATAGATGAAATTTGTATAATGGGCAAGAAAAACAGTGTGCGATTACATCATTGAAAACAGTGTCATAATGACTTCACTCAAAGGGGCCAAATTAAGGATGCATAGAAAACGGAAATCTGGAATTTCCTAACGTTGGGATCTCTTCTTTAACATTGTTTCTTTGTGCATAATAATAATGCTGTTTATTTATATAGCTCTTCTCACACCCTTCTTTCAAAACAGCTTGCAAAGGTAGTTAAGCAACATTATCCCCATTTTAGACATGGAGAAACTGAGGAACAGAGGCATCTTGTGTCTTGCCTGTGGGTGCAAAATGAGTCAGTAGCAGTCATGGCTATAACTTGAGTCCTGTGACTTATTCGTGAGAGAATGCTGCTTCTCTTGCTGTGTAGGCAAGTTACACAGCAGCGCTTCTACTTCGCAAGCATCTAAGTGACTTCTTGTAATGCCGGGAGTTTGAGGATATGGAGTCAGGGATGTAAATAATGATTAATAATGTATTGGTTTAATCTGTTGTATTTACAGCAGTTAAACAATCGGTATGGAAAGCCCCTGTCTGCCCATGTGGGGTCCTCTGGCCCGGCACCAGCGGGATGCTTCCAGCCCCCCAAGGTGCGGTGCGGACCCAGTGGCTCCCCGGGGCCGTGCCTTACAATGAGCCGGGTGGGTAGGCAGACAGATCCCCTCCAGGCCTGGGTCCAGGCACAGATGGGATGGGGTGGGTGAGTAGGGTGCACTGCAAGGCTGAGCCACAGGCCTGAGGGAGCCACCCTGCACCCTCTCTTACCTCCACCTTGCCCCTGCCAGGCCCTGGTCTGTGGATGGGCGCCATGGTGCTGGACTCGAGCTGTGCTCCGGACGGCAGAATAGGAGGGAAGGGGGACTAGTACCTAATAGCGAGGCTTCACGTGCCCCAGTGCAGCCACTGCTTGCCGCAAGCAGCCTGGGCTCCATGGCGGGCAGCAGGGGCCTGCCCAGAGTAGCAGGCAGCAGGGAGGCTGCAAGCAGCTGCACTGGGATCTGCAGAGCCTAAGTATAGGTATGAGACCCTGCTTTCCCCTCCTCTCTCCCTCCTGCCTGCCCTGCTGCCTTCCAGCTCTGCTGGGGCACCGTGCAGCTTCCCTTCCCCGCCAGACTGCTCCCTGCCCCATGCTAAACAATATCCATTAAGCTATAACCCAGGGGTGGGTAATTATTTTGAGTGGAGGGCCGCTTACTGAGTTTTGGCAAGCCATGGAGGGCCACATGACAGGTAGCCAGGGGCAGATGAATATTAATTTTCTAAATTTTTTAGGGATAGAATGGCCTGGCGGGCCGTATCCAGTCCGCGGGCCACATTTTGCCCACCCTGCTATAACCGGTTGTCACTGGGCTTATCGGTTAAACGATGAATTGTCTAACCGTTCACCTGCCTGTACGGAGTACCCCAAAACATAGACATAAGAATTGAATTCTTATTTAAAAAAAAAAATGCAGGATTAGTTCTGTCGAACGTGCTGAAAAGTGTCTGTTTCAGTTCACGACAGATTGGATTTGATCTGCTGGAAATACGAGTTCTTGTAGTTGTAACTTGCCGACATTTTCTACTTAAGAGGAAGGAAACCCGGTTTAATTGAAAGTTGTGCATTGCTTCTTTTCACAAAATAGGCCTGTAGATTTGTGTTTTGTTGAAAGAATAGGAAGAAACTTATGAATCTGAAGTTTATGTGGCAAAGTAGTTAAATGTCGCTAGCGCTCAGAGTCCATCCATAAAAGTACAACTTTTATTTCTATGGAGCTAGAGTGTGGAGAGCCTATCAACCTTGTGATAATAACTGTGCTTGCCATAATGTATGTGCTTGTATATAAGCTTGCTCACAGATTCAGAGATTCAGTGACAGATTGTGTTAATGTTGTTTAAAAAAACCTATACCTGGGACATTCAAACAGCTTATCTTAAACATGCTGAAATACAGTCTCAAATATTAATATTGATGTTGTACGAGTTATGCCTTTTAGATAAAGAGTACCCTGATAAACTTAGTGGCACGATGGATCTCTTTCCCATCTCTAACTTCTGAAATCCTGTAAATATTGAACCAATTATTAAGAATAAATGGCCTGCTAGTATGTTGGTACAGACTCCCTATGTTTTGGCCCAGCGGGCAGAAATTTAACCTAACAAGCAAGATAAAGTAGCCGAGTGGAAGATATAGAGTTAAAGGGGTTAGTGCTGTGCTGAAGCTTGGGATAATGCCACATAGCATCCACCAATGCTTTCTCTTTCTGTTGTCTGACCATCAGTAGTTTTCTAGAGCGGAGTATTGAAACCCTTCTGACATTTGCTATAAATGTAGGATCAGTTGAAAAGCAACAAATGCTTGCTCAGAAAATGTTATACGTACGATTATACATTTTTAAGTGAAGCTTGTTGACAGCCTGCTAAGATCCCTGGCAACTCATCGCTTGGACTGTACAGTGCCCAGGACTGGTTGGTCGCAAACTCCATAGTCTGAGGTACCCAGGATATGGATATTTAGTATTTTTAATGTAAACTGTAGGAGGAATAGAATAAATAGTCTTAAGCATTTAGGCCTTGAAGTCAATGGGAGTTTCTGTATTGCAGTTAGTGGATTAAGACCAAAACCAAGGAGTTATGTGATTTACTGTGGGAAGCACAGGAGATACATGCAGGTGTAGTTTGTAGTTGTTTCCTGATCTTGCAGGAATTAAGTTTTATGAGAGTAAAGACTGCAAGGCTGGACCCACAGTTATCCCAGAACAACGTGTTTAGAGTAAATGTGGCCGGGTACCACTTGCAAGGTGCAGGTAGAGCTGTGCAGGGAGGGCAGTTGGCAGCAGTGCTTGTGAGAGGTGTGTTCAGAAATTCAAAGGATGGTTTTGTAAATCATTGCATTCCTTATTTAAGTCATTGGACAATGGCGTATCCGTTCCTATGGATAGCCTAATGCTAAACAGCTTCATTGTCATTCTTTACCGTAAGAACATGCCGCTCTGCTGTTTATTTGGGTATCTTATCTATCGCTGTTTTACATAGTTTGCATGCTAGCTCTGAGTTTTTTAAGTGGGATGGCAGCTGTTATGTGTCTTCCTCCCCCCACTCCCCCACCCCCAAACAATGTGCTCAACATTGCTGCTGTCTCTCCTACAGTAGCTAAGGTTTTGTACCACTGTTGGTTTTCCTCCTTTCTTCCAATAGCCGTTCAAATGTACAGTTGCATAAATAAGGGATATGTGTAGACATCTCATGATTTGCCACTCCTGCACATGAAATCTTTACAGGTTATTTTGCTGTTATATTTTGAAACGCACAGTTCAGCTCACCAGTCACCTTCTCTTCCTCCCTTCTTCCTCCACCTGTCACTCTGCACCGTGCTAAAATCCCCTGCTGTTAATAATTGCTCCTTTCTTCATTTTGTTTCTCATTTTTTTGGATCAGCCTTTGGAATTTCATGTAGTTCAACTTTGTGATCTTTCCTGTTCATCTACATTTGCTTCTGTGGAAATGATTTAAGCAACAACCGAATGAACAGAAAAAGGTGGGAGCGAGTTTGCTCAGCACTTGGATCCAGGTTATTTTTGTAACAGTTGGTAAGCTTTTGTTGTGTACATACACACGTGGGATGGGTAGCTGTGGTCTCTTGTCCTTCCTGCACTCTGGTGCACACGCTTGCCTCATTTTCATCTCTGTCCTAAAGAAATGCACTCCTCCAGGCAGTACCTCTGCATATGTGCTAAGGGCTCGTCTGCATGAGAAAGTTATACTGGTATAAAAGTAGCATGTGAATTTTTAGCATTACATTTATACTCCCTGGGTGGACTCTCTTAATCTGGCACAAGAGGACCTACTGTTGTGTTGCTTGTGGCTTAAAAACTGTGAGCCTCAAAAAGCCAGTCGTGCTCTAAAAGAGGTGGTGCCCACAAAAGGAGGGGATGGACAAGTGCAACTGTACTGGCGTATATGGAAAAGGACTGATTGTAGTTGCTTCTGTTGACGTGTTGTAACATCTTAAATGGAGTAGCAGAGATGCTATGACTCTCTCAGCCAAATGCAAGAAGCTATCCTTGGTTTTAGAGGGGAGATGATCCGGAGAGCCTGAAGGCCCAGGTCTTCAAAGTGGTAACAAACTGGGCTACACACAAAGGCTAGACCAGCCATTCTCACCGCGGGGCCACGGGGCTTGAGGAGGTATAAGCACATGGTGGTTCAGGCCCTGCCTCTCCTCCTCCCCTCTCCCCCCTTGAATCTAGAAAGGTTGGGAACCGCTGGGTCAAACCACCTCTGTTTGCCGCCCCCCAGGCACTGGGATTTACAGCTTTGCCCCGGTGTAATACCTTGCCTGCACGTTTGACTGAGCGAGGGTTTCACATTGCCATCCCAAATACTCAAACCACTCTGTGCAAAGGGAATTTTCTAATAGGAATAGATTTTGGTGAAGCCTCTGTTGGGGTTTCTTTGACTCAAACCTACACATTCTTTGTATTTCCTTGGAAGGAAGTGTGTCAGTGAAAGATCCCAGGGCCAGGTTTTCAGCTGACATGAAATCAAGTAAATCCTTCGACTTTGCTAGAGCCCCACGGGTTTTGATCCACTGAGGATCTGGCTGGATGTGTTTGCCTGTTAGCCTGGTGGGGATGAGCCTGCTGCTTCATCCCTTCATCTTTCTGGGGGAGGAAAAGTTCCCAGGGCTGGCTGATAACTTCACAATCTGCGCTGCATAAGGAACACCCTGCTGCTCTCGCGTTTCTGCTTCCCCTTGCAGCAGGAGAGACGAGAGCGGGGAAAACTGCACCGGAACAGCGTCCTTGCCACCCCGTGCCAGTTCCCCTTGCTTCCTGCCCGTCTGCACAAGAGCGGAGGGAACAGCCTGGCAGTGGCTCCTACGCCCTCCCCGCTGCAGGGTTGAAGGATGTCGGGAGCTCATGCAGGGGATTTAGGTGTTCCTGACATGCCTCACTCCCTTGGGTGTGCAATTGCACCCATTTCAGGAGAACTCCTGAATGTGCCCATGCATTTGCTGAAGGCCTTGAAGTTTCTAGTCTTTGTACTAAACCTTTTTTGTAATCCTCTTGTGCAGTCTGGATTTTCTTGCCTTCCTGATGGACGCTTTTTGTGTCTAAAGCTCAGTTTCTCCAGGCCCAGAAGGAGCTTGATAAGAAGCACATGTGTGTGTGTGTGTGTGTGGGTGATGTCTGTTCCTTCCCTTACATAGCTAGATTAGCAGGGACTTGGGTAGATCAGCTCCTTGCTTCCCCTCTGTGGTCACGTTCTCTGTTGTGCTGACACTCAGGGCTTACTTCTGGTTGCAAAGCAAGAGGTCAGCAGCTGGGAATCAAGCTGCTCCCTGCCCTGGGCTCCTCTGTTAGGTGCAATGGGGCCCTTAAAGGTTTGGGTACTGCTGTTCTTTTTGCAGGACTTCTTAGGGTGACCCTTGCCACCTGCACTGCAGAGCTCATGGGGGATTTGTAAACTAGACTGAAGGAAATGTCACACCTTTGTGAGAGAAGCTTTCACAGCAGGTGTCCAGCACACAAGATTTCCTGAGCATCTTAAAATGAACAGCAACAACATCTGCATCCTTAGGTGGCACTGCAGAGGGTTATGCAAATGTCTGAGCCAGCTCTGAGCCAGCAAGGGGCTGCGTTCATCCATGCGTGGCTGATTTTTAGCCTTCTTGCTATTCTTCTTCATGCCAAGCCATTTTGTACGTTCTCGCTGAGTTCTCCAGGATGCAGAACAACAAGCTGAACCTCTCTTAAGAAACAGCCTTTCTTCCCAGTCCCCTCTCTTATTGCACGGTATTTTTATAGCACGTCAGATGATCCTTTGTCACTTTGGAGGCCTTTTCCGAAGTTAGGACAGCTGATCTATAACAGCCATTTCATTCCTTTAATGCCACAAGCTGCTTTATGGAGCTCCTTTGAGGGAAAGTTTTTGGTGACTTGCTAGGTTCAGTGGAACATGTTGCATTGACTTTTCCCTGGATTTCCACTGCTGATTCACAGCCAGGAGAACTTACACTCCGATGAGTTCATCGTGCTTTCTTGCAACGTGGAGAAAGTGTACTCGTGTGTGTAATAAATACATGCAGGCAAAGATTTTAAGGCAATGGAGTGGGTTCATGAACAGGGACTCAGAGGGTAACGGGAGGCTTTGTCCAAACTTCCTACCTGTTGCTGCCTGACTGGAACACAGGTGGCACGGGTGCTCCTGGTCCTACCCAGCATCACTTATTGCCATCGCCAAACGCAGCATTAAGTACCGCGGCTGTTAGGTGGAGTCTCTCTATGTCTGTTGTGGCCGGTTAGCAATTTTGAGTGCCTGCTTCAGACTTACCTTTGTAAAATAATTTCTGCAATTTTTTTTCATCTGTTTTTTCCCTTTAGAACCTAGGAAGCTAGGCCTGATTTTCGGTATTCTTGATTTCTTCCCTTCTTTTTTAAGCAAACTAATTTTCTGCTGTGTTAATATTTATAGAATGGGGCTGTGTCACATCTTCCTACTGAGGTCTGGGGTTAGGGAGTGGAGAAAACATTGGGGAGGGGACCCCCTTCCTCCCCACATTGACTGGCTATTTGCAACAAGTGCTTGGAATAACCCCCAATCCCACAACCGTGACCTGGATCAACCCTCTTCTGGGTGCCCTATCACTACTCTCAGCTGTCTAAATCTACAGTGACTTTAAAATCAAGCCCCTTCACCTTCTGTGTAGAGGGTGATGGATCACTTGCTCCTAACAGTATGTATTTGTACTGTCCTATAGGCCCTTGATGAACGGATCTATAGGATACATAGAGTTTGTCCTCTGACAACTCTGAAACGTAATTGTGTTTGGTTGGGACTGGGATGCAGCAAGTGAAGTAGCAGGAAAACTGGTTACAGGAGTCAGGGGGTGGCTGTTGGCAAGTGCAGTTCAGAGGAAAGCTGGGGATGAAAGGAAGAAGAGATGGGACTGGTAGTGGGAGAAAGGTACAGAGATGGATGCGGCTTGCTGAGGTCTGGGCTGGGCTGGAGGGGTCAGTGCTGGAATTACTGACATTTAGCATACGGGGAGTAGATATTTAGGAAAGAGCTCTGATTGTGTAGAGTTGGCAGAAGAGCCTGTAGGAAATAACGGCCAGCAAAGCTGGGCTGAGCAGAGGACAATGGGAGTCGCCCAAGGAAAGGTAACAACTGAAGCCATGTGAGGGGACTGTGCTGTGGTGGAAGGAGGAGGAAGCCAGAGAGACGCCGAAAGGAAAGATGGTTTTGTAGATGAGGGTTTCTGTCTTTTTTGGCTGCTGTTTGTTTCCCCTTGTGATTATTAAAAGATCTTTCTTTCCCCTGTGCCCCTCTTCCAACCTCCATCACATCACGGCCGCTAGTTTTATTGTCAGGACCTGCCAAGTGCCAGGCCCGTGATGAGTTTGCAGGTACAGGCGGTCCTTGACTTACAACGTTCCAAGTTACAACGTTTTGCGCTTACACTGGCTATAAATTGACACCCTATTTCGACTTTCTGACATCAGTTTTGACTTTACAATGCTTGATCTGACGCCACGCCACGCCAGTGAACAAGTTCGCTGCGTCGCCCATCTCCCTGGAGAACATCTGTCCAAACTTCCTTGGACACTTTCTTTAAGAAAGCAGACAAGACTCCAGAAAAACCTGCAACCAAGACTCCTGAGAAGACTCCAGCCAAGAGCCCTTCAAAAAGTCTGACCAGGAGCCTTTCAAAAAGTCCTGCCAAGTCACCTCAAAGAAGTCCTTCCAAGTCAATATGATTGCTATTTACAATATAAATCCATTAATGTAGCTATGTTACTCATCTGTAATGGATTGAGTACAAATTTCTGGGTCATTTTTGGTGAAAATAAAGTATCAAGCCTTGGTTCAGAAACCAATCCCCCATTTATAACATTGTTTCCTATGGGAAAATCGGTTCCAAGTTGCAACATTTCAGCTTAAGGTGTGGTTCTCAGGAACCAATTGTGTCATAAGTCCGAGGACTGCCTGGACACCGGTTTTGTCTTTTGCACATCCCAAACCCTTGGTTTGTCTTCTGTGGCCTACATGGACATGGGAGCAACTGGAAGCTCAGGGAAGCCTGTTTTGTTTGGAGCAGAGTTGAAGGAGCGCCTCCAACTCCTCTTTTTTTCTTATCCTCTTTATTACTTGCATTGCAATACCCCTCAGAGCCCAAATCAAAGCCCCGGGCCTCATTGCGTGAAGAACAGTAGAAACTCATAGCAAAAGCTGTGGGGTACAGACATAAAGCATACAGACATAAACTGTATAAGATGAAACAATAAGTAGACAGAGGAACTGGATATGGGAAGAAAGGACAGCGGCGATTAGGAAGATAAGCAGTGGTCCCGATATGCCAGTGGTCAAGCCACTTTTTTTTTGGTAGCACTCACATCAGAGGAAAGATTCAAGGATCATTTGGAAGGAGGACAGCGGCATAGCTTTGCTGTGGTTTTCATATTCCTAACATTGTTGTCTGTCTTTGACAGTGAAGCACCCAGGTTTGGGAGTAACAGAAGCGAACCCCCAGAGACCATACATGTTTCAAGGGCTAAGAGTAGCCACGCTCAGGAATACAAGCTCTCTGAATTAGCTTGTGTCAGTGTATGCAGTAACCATTTCCTCTTTCTTCAGCCTCAGCAATACCTTGATGCAGTGTGAGTATGTATCCTGCTTGCTACTACTTCCTTCATTTCTGGTCGAAAGGGACTGTTGCAGAAGATTTTAACGCTAACTAAAATGAGATGGTCATTTAACGTGATACTTCTGCACCTCAGTTTATGCACCTGGGAAAGGGACATAATATTAGTAGCTTACCCCCAAAATAATTCTAGTTAAGGAGAACTGTTGCCGCAGTCTCCCCGTTTCCGTGGTGGCCTGTGAATACTGTTTGTGATGCGGGTCGTACATTTTTGAAGGCAGTTACTAAATCCAGAGTCGACAAATCTCAAACCACCTTATCCATTGTAGACAAATCTCAAACCATGCCATCCATTCAGCAAGTGGCCTTTTCTGGGGGCCTACACAAAGCATTAGGAGGTGGATTGTGGAAAACAACCAGGCAGTTAAATGGCTTGGTTGTTCTCACCTCCCCAGCATTGAAACACCGAGTAAAAAGCAGCGTGCTCCTGTCCTGCCTAGAAGAGGGAAATCTGAATTTCGGTAAAGAGGCTTTCTCCGTTGTGGAGGAGCGGTGGGATTTTCACACACTGAGGCTGAGTTTAGACTGAATGAAACGACGTAGAGAAATAACCTGGGATAAAAATGCTACTGGCAAATGCTACTTGTCGGCTGGCTGTGCTCATGAGATTTCTTTTCCTCCAGATCCATTCTCCTTTTGGATTACACTGCACAATAGGGACCTCTGCCTGTGTGACTTGTCTATCTGGCAGACGGTTTGGCACTTCAAGGTGAAAGTTGGATTAACAAGGTGTATTGGAGCAACACTACAAAGCAGCATTCCAGGTGTAGGATGGCCATTGGGTAATAGCATACTAGATTGGGCAGCCATCAGATTTGACAAGACAGGTGTCTCTCATGGATGGCGACGCAGTTGTATCCATAATGCCACAGAAAGTGCTGACCTAATTGCGTAGGGATTTATTTAACTTATTTCTTTTCAATTAGGCCTCCATAGCTCATGAATGTTATGCTATTGTAAAAATCCTTTCTCTGAAAATTATTTTTTTGTGCCTCGTAGTTTGAAAACACTTATTGCTGGACATCCAAAAAGACAACAGTTAGGCTTTGCGCACCTTCCCAGGACCCAGAGGTGTGTGCAAAACACTATTTATACTATTTTGGTACCATTTGCAGAAGCAATTTCGGGCATGTCTGTGCTGCAAACCTACTGTGCCTCCTCGAATGTACTAATCTGCACCATCGGGTCTGCCTCCTGGCCTGCCATGTCTGGGCAATGCTGTGAAAAGGCTGATTATTAGCACTGCCTAGCAGGGTGAGTGTATCATGCAGGCATCACCTGGAGCCACCAGGGATCCTGGTTTTCTCTGATTTAAAAAAATCCCCAGTTCTTGGATTAAAAAAAGTAA
The DNA here is from genome assembly GCF_030867095.1 of Alligator mississippiensis. NCBI lineage: Eukaryota > Metazoa > Chordata > Crocodylia > Alligatoridae > Alligator > Alligator mississippiensis. Next base: position 70,415,973 of record NC_081833.1, read on the forward strand.
TCCCAAATCCACATTTTCCCTGATAAAAATGAAACACCTCTATCTATCTATCTATCTATCTATCTATCTATCTATCTATCTATCTATCTATCTATCAACAGATCCCCAATTTTCTGATTAAAAAACCCAACACCAAATCCACGTTTTTCCGTGATTAAAATGAAACATCGCTAATATATATCTATATCTGTAGATCTATATCTGTAGATCTACAGATATAGATAGATCTATAGCTAAATCTATAGATATAGATATATATTAGCGATGTTTCATTTTAATTGCGGGAAAATGTAGATTTGGGGTTACTTTTTTTTTTAATCAGAAAATTGGAGAAAACCAGGATCCCTGCTTATGACCAAATCCTATTTAACCCGTAAGTGCCTAAGTGCTACTTACATAGCTGCGTGTGATTTTTCAGCACGTGCTCACCTTTTTGTTCTGCACGTGCTTGCACAGCTATGCATGGGAACCTGGGTGAGGGTGTGCCTAAAATCTGGATCTCCCACTACATGGGTAAGTGCCCTAACCGCTACATTACAGAGCTAAAATGTGGGAGGGTCTTCTTCTATTTTACTTACAGCAGGTACACACACCCCTGGGTTATCCTCTTCTGCCACAAGTGGAAGAAAACTAAGCCCTGCATCAGCACCAAAAATTGCACTCATGTGGCTATCAGTGTTATGTAGGTGCTTGGTGGTAAAATAGGATTCTGCCCTTTACCACCTAAGACTCATTGAAAGGCCCCACACTTCAAGAAGGATGTGGACAGGTGGGAAAGGGTCCAGCGCTGGGAATCAAGATGCATGAGGATGGGGTTAGACAGATGCTTGGCTACAGTAGTTTAGCGAGGGATGATCCTGCCTTGAGCAGAGCGCTGGACTAGATGACCTCACAAGGTCCTTTTCTTACCCTTCTACGAAAGTGGTAAAGTCACTTTTGCTCATTAGACTTGGATGTCGAAATCACTGGGGTGTTTCTGAAAATGGTAGTGATGGCAACTGGCTGTGATGGGGACAAGTTTCATCTCTTCTCCATTTAGAAGAACTGATCTAAAGACTAAAAATAAGCATTCATGCTATCTATGCCCCTGTGGAAAAAGTGATGAATATTTTGCATATTTTCCTATTGAAAAGTGTTAAATAATGAAGTGCTGTTTTTTGACCAAATGCTAAATTTAATCACCTTGATTGATTTTTTTTTTTTAAATCAGTAACTCTTATTTGTTTTTTATCACTCTCTGGCCTATCTGAATTTCTTTCAATGTTGTTTGTGTAGACGCATGGGAAACACAAAGCATGTTGAGGTCTTTAAGCTTATGGTTTGTCGCTTCCTTTTTCTTTTGCTGTGCATATCCTGACTGGTGACTGCTTGCTTAGTGTTAGCCCACCGTAAACAGCAAATTCACTTTTTTTGTTCTTCACAAAATAACTTTTTCAAAGGGATATTAAAAATCACGTTTTTCTCTTTAGAAACTGAACTTTTCCAGTTCTTGCTCATGGAACTTTTAGGTGCTTTATGCATTTTTTCTTTCTTTTTTCAGCTAAGTATTTAGGGCTTGGTTTCTGTGGTCAAATGAAAAGATGAACATATGTAGCCTTTAACTGCTCTCGGATCATTTCTTCCCTTTAACAGCTCATTTGCTCTGTGCTTTAATACTTACTTACAAAGGCCAGACTTCCTGTCATGGTCAGTGAGTAAAACAGGGGCAGAACGAAGTGAACTTTGTAGTGTGCTCGGTCATAAATATGATCCCAGTATGTGCTGAGACTCTACGGCACCCATTGACTTCAGATGGTATTTTATTCTCCAAATCCCAGGTTTTATTTTAAATATATATTTTATAAATATATATATATTATAAATACACACACACGTATATACACACACGAAAATACACATACGTGTGTGTATGTATATATATAAATTAGAAATAGAAATTTTATATAATAAGTAGGATATAATATATTGAAAGGGCTAGTTTTATATATAAAAATGTCTGGTATTTCAACATGTTTTGTATGTATGCAAAAATGACATAGTAGGGTAGAAGACAGGGCAGGGTGGCACCTTAGACCAGTGATTTCCAATCAGGATGCCACAGTATCTTTTCCAGGGTGCAGTGGGATGCCATCCAATGTTAGCACAGTATGATTCATAGGATAAACCTGGGTAGATTTCATATAGAAATCTTATGGTTTTTCTCAGTGCTTCACAGCAGAGAAACTGCTCTATAGGTTTTTTTTCTGTAGGCAAAAAAAAAAGAAAACCAAGAGCTGGCATTTTCCAAGGGGCACCGCGAGTCTGCTTAGAGGTCTGAAAAGGGTGAGAACCAGTGCCTGAGACAGGAGTCCATTCATAGCATCCGATGAAGCAGGCTGTAGCCTACAAAACCTTATACTATAGCGATCAAGTTAGTCTCCAAGGTACCCTGCCCTTCCTTCTGCCTGACCTCAGCCTGACATGGCTAACCACCTCTCTCTCTGCTCACAGTTGCCACTCCACTGTAAAGATGATTTGGGTTTTTAATGTCAAACCATAACCTTTTCACATTTACTGCTTTTTTTTTTTTTTAAATTATGAAATCCCCAGCTGGAAAAGATTATAAAATGTTTGGTAAAGTGTGTTGCTGTGCAGAGTGAAAGGTTTTCAATGTAATGACCAGGACCGCATGTGAAAACGGTACCTTCTTCTTCCTGTACATGCGTATCATTAACCAAGGCTGGTTTCATTGCCAGGGCAGGACTAAAGCTTCAGTGGTATAGACAGACCAAAAGGAAAAAAGTTTGTGCTTAGATACAGACTGACCCTCTACAAACAAAGGATGGTTTTGCTTGCGGCCAACATCATTTGCATGCATTTGGGAACTGTTTTTCAGAAAGAAAAAAAAAAAGTTTGGTCATTTGCATCACAAAATTTTTCAGAGGCGGTTGCTGTTTTGGAGAGAGAGAGAAACCTGATCTGACACGAGATGTGCATAACCTTGCAACGGAGGAAAGGGTGCAGGTGATCCCTGTTGGATGAAGAGTTAAAAAGCCTTCAGTTCCCTTTTGCAAATAGGCTCTGGTGTGGTTAGTGATGACAGTCGCCTGGTTCGAGTTTTGCAGAATCCGTGATTTAACTATCAAACGTGGCTGACAATGCGAGCTATTGTGTCCTTCTTTGAAACCTGGGTATTAGTGCGGTGCGCAGAGCGGAGGGCAGTGGCATTGCTCACAGACCGAAAATGCATAGTCACCTTGGGAACTGCAGACACCTCCGAAATGTTACAAACCACACCATAGATGCAGCGTGGAGGACGGCTTGACTCATAAGGACAGTAAAATCTAACGAGAGACACTGTGGTCTAGTGGACCTATCAAAGATCATAAGCCACAAAATTATTTCAGACACAGTTACAAAGGCTCCAGATGTGAGACAGTACAACTCGGAAGACAGGCCGCGCTCTATTTCCATAGTCACCTGGGCAATTTAGCCGTGTGACAGACTGCCTGCTTCTGTGCTTTGCTAAAAGCCAAGTTTTAAAAAATCCAGGTCGTTCAAGAGTTTGTTTGCATATTATATAACAATTCATTTCAGCCAATATTTTCTAGAAAAGCAGAACTCTGTGAAAGAGTCCATAAAACCACAACTCTGCTCCTTTAAATCCTCTTTTAAGACCCTCTTCTACCATGAGTCTACTGACTATAACCGGATATGCAGCTTCCAAGTGATGTTTGAAGTTCATCTTATTATAGATGAAAATAAGTAAGTCTTTCAGACTTGGGGCCTATTAGCCAGGTCAAAGCTGTCTCTTTCTAATGCACATTCTTATTGTATCTTTTCCTTTCCAGCTGCAGTCCTCAATCTATTTAAGCATTTCTTTGCTTAGCCACTCGGTGGAGAAGAAATAAAGCAGTCGAAAGTTTTATGCCTAAATTTAGGGCTATCAGTATATGCCCTGCTATGGTAGAGCTCTGGGAGATGTGCAGATAACCCAGGTGGCACCTCTGCAGCTGTAGTGAAATAATGCGTAGACATTTGCTGGCTTCCCCTAAAGCGTACAACTACCGGGTGGAGCTGGGGTTGGAATCCAGGAATTTCTGGCTCTTAGCACTTTCCCAGACCACTATACTGCATGTCCAGCTCAGATCCTGAAATAGCACGGTAAATGATGGTCCTTCTGGCTCCAAGCCCATCGAGCAGCCACTTGAATGAGTTGTCAGAATCAAGAGGATACCTTGCTTGTCAAAGTAATCCCTTGAACCCCACAGAAATAACCTCATAAAAGCCTGGATGATCCATAAACTAGAAGCCTGAAAATGTCTTTGGGGTTTTGGCTTTCCAGACTGGCATGAGGCTGACTAGACTAAATGGAAGTCTTCTCTTTCTTGGGTTGCAGTCTGTTGCCTTACGTGGTTCATTTTGAGGTTGACATGTTTCCTTGGGCTGTGCACAAGTCATTTGGTTTTAAGTAGTGCTTAATGGTTAATAGGGAGCCTGCAGCTGTAAGCATTTGGAGCCTGATTGGTCCTGTTTCCTTTGACTTCAGTGGGACTTAGTCAGGTTACCTGTGGCCAAGCCGATCCATGCGTGTGCCTGCTGGGTGCAGATCTCCTGGGTATGCAGCCCTTAACCCTAGCCTTTCGGTCCCTGACCCTCCCTGGCTGTCTACAACCTTCCTCGAGGAGCCAGCATCTGGTTCAGCTCCTGAGAAAGGGATGTTAGCTCTCCAAAGGGGAAAGAGTACATCCCAAGATGCAAGTAGCAAAACAAGGCAGCAAGAAGACCCTACCTACCTCCAAAGGGGTAAGCTTTCCCTGTCCCAACACTATCCCCTTGAGCACCCCTACAGTTAGCTCAGCTATTCTCTCTCCAGTCTGCACACCCCAAAATATCCCAGATGTCCCCTTGCTTCAGCCTCTAGCTCCCAAGCAGAAACCCTGCTTTGTCCAGCTACTTCCTCCATCATCAAGCATATTTGCCCCTCCTCCCCTGGACCTCTCGGGTGTCACTTCTAGACCCACCTTGTTGAAAATATCTATTCTTGAATATATCTATTCTTGTTGAAAATCTATTCTTGAAATATCTATAAATAGCTATTCTTTTCCTTTGTTGCTGAAGGACTGTCTTGTTTGTTAGGGAGCTCTGGGACTTTCTTTCCCTGTGTACCAGCTAGTTAGGGTAAACTGAGGCACATAAGCTTACTACAACACGAACACATTTAAAACAGAGTCATTGCAATAAAACCCGTAGTCCATCCCGGCACACATGCACACACATGCATCGAGAGCACAAGAAGGAAAGGGTGAAAGGGTATGCAGAGAAAGGAAGTAGTACATGTGTGTGTGTGTGTGTGTGTGTGTGTGTGTGTGTGCGTGTAATGGAGAGAACAAATTAAGCAATTTTGTGTCTGTTATAGAGGTCAGTATGAGGTAATAGTCACTCAAAATGGCAACAACAATTAGCCTTGTGTAACTTTATTTTTATCTCTGCTGTAGGTCTTAGGGGAGGGTGTTCGACACCCTGTAAGGATGTAGGAAGTCGGATGAATGCTTCCCCATTGCCTTACTTTTCAATGAGATCGAAGTTACGCATTTTGACTTGTCTCTGCCAAAATGTGATAGGCTTGTAGAGTGAGACCAGAGTTTCTGGACGTGGGTCTTTCAGGATGAGGACCTAAACGTGGCCGGAGGACCGAAGCAAGGTGTTGGATTGTCAGAGGGCTGAGAGCAGTCACTAAGAGTTGTTGGGTGCTGGGTGCTGAGACGCAGTTAGCTGAGTTAGACTGAAGTCAAGTAGACGACAGGGTCGATTTGTTTCTTATAGACTAACTCAGGTAGATGTACAACAAGCTTTTGTGGGCTGAAGTTCACGTCATAAGGTTCTGTAAAAAGGAGAGAGACATTTGAATAGGAAAGCAGAAGGTAGGGATGGGGAGAGGGGAAGAAGGGGCAGGAGCAAACACGCAGGCAATAAAGCTTGGGAACAAAGGAGTCACAGAAACAAGCCCAGGTCCTGGGAAAATAATATGCCGGCCCTATTTAAACCGTACTTAACACAATCCAGTCTGTGGGTGATTTCTTATTCCACAATTTCCCCTTTCAAATTGGTTTCTAGAGGTTTGCTGCCTGAGAACAGGGAGGCTGAAGCGCTCTGCCGCAGGCTTGCATGCCTTTCTGCCGTTGATGCCAGATGGGAGATCATTCATTCTGGCGTGTAGGGGTCGGCCCCTGTGTCCGGTGCAGACAGTAGGGGGGCATTTCCAAAATACAGGCTGCATAGCTAGGCATCCAAGCTTGCAAATCTCGGAGGATGATATTCCCCAGGTTATTTGTATGCGAGAGAGCAGAAAGGTTGCGAGGGTGCAGAGCCTTTATTTCGGCAAAAGCTCAACCGAGGGAATAAGCATTCTGCCTGGGTCAGGAACTACGGGGTTGCTGTACTACGCTGCACAGCACTTCACAGTTAGGCTCTGCCCCTTACAGGAGCTGGGAAGGTCCCTTGATCTGTCAGGATAAACACTACCCAACGCAGGGATAAGTTTGGCCTGGGGTAACAGGTCGAGCACAAGGCATTCCTAGGTGTGGGAATATTGCATTCTCCAGGCTTTGCTGATAAAACTCCTTGCACTCCCAGCCTGAAAACTCAAACCACATACAAATTCATCACTCCACATATCTCAGCGTTAAAAAGAAAAAAAAAAAGAAAAATGTGGGGTGGGGGTAGCTCTTCCTCTGTGAAAACTATAATTAATTTGTCACTGTGCTTTATAAGCCACCATCTACTAGCAGCAAAATGTTCATCTTAAAATATATGGTACAGATCACTGAATCGCAGAACCCCCCAGCCACTTTCCTCTGATGCTTTATGATCTGATAGACACACTTCGATAGCAGCTGTGCAGTTTTTTCCCCACTCTTCAACTTGTAACCAATAGCTTTTGACCTGTCAAAAGTAGGAAGAGCCATGTATGCTTCTGTCCAGTCCAGGAAGAATAAAACCACTTCCTCAGTTTTCTAATAAGTATCTTATCGCACAAACGCACATATTTCTATTTCAGTGCTGCCTCAACTATTATGCAGACTTATAGAGTAATGCATGAGGACTTGTACAGGACTGACTCCACAGCGTGCATCCGAGCAGCGTTTCCATTTCACGATTCTTGAAAGTGAATCTGTGCTCTTTTTTGGGAAGTAATACAAGTAATATCACAATAAAGGTTACACTAAAGCACTGAGATCTGTTTGGATTTAAGCAGAGAGGGGTTGATACGTGTCTTAATGGTTACAGTGAAGCTTAGCAAAAAAACCAGCTGCACTGTAAGAGCATAGGTTTGCTCAAAACGTTTAAGTTTTCATGGTGGAGTTGGTGACGTGTATCCTGGATCAGTTATCGAGGTCAATGCCGCTCATAAAACTGCTTGAACAACTGTTGATGGTCAAGGTTTTAGATGGGAGTTATCCAGTAGAGACAATTGTGGTCACACAAGTTATGGCAAAGAAGTCATATTCCTGTTCCCTTTCCCACCCCCTGGCCTGACCTGCGTGGCAGCTTTATTAGCATGTTTAGATGATCTTACAAAAGTTGTATGCTCCAAATTGGAGAATTGTGAAACCTGTAATCTGTGGTTAATATGATCTTAATAAATAATAATAATAATAATAATAATAATGTAATACTCATTTGTCCTCCTGCAGTGGGCTCTTTTGGGATGATGCAAGTACAGGGTGCAGTGACTCGCATTCTCTTTCTTTTCAGTGGATTTGATGGAAATAAAGGAAATTCGCCCAGGGAAAAATTCAAAGGACTTTGAGCGTGGGAAAGCAAAGCAGAAAGATGAACATTGCTTCACTATTTTTTATGGTACCCAATTTGTTCTCTGCACATTAAGCTTAGCAGGTAAGTCTTTTCTTTTTGTTTCATAGACAATGAACCCTGCAGACTAGGAACATAATGCAAAGATGGAGCAGTAATGCAAAGGTTATGGCGTTCCTAGTATTCGCTCAGTGTTTAAAACCAGAAAGAATGCTTTTACCCCTGCTGCCACTAATGTCCTTGAGTGGCAGCTTTTGTACTTTAAGCTTTAAAATAGCTGGTACAAAGTCTTCTCTTGTGTTGTCTAAACTGATCATTTTGCTTAGTTTATGAAGCGGTCATTTCAGATGTCTGCATTGTGGCAATCAGCCTTTTGCTCCGCCTGACATTCGTCTCTGTATGTTCTGGAATGATGAAATGCCTGCCAGTTGATGCAAGACAGGTTGTCTGAAAGCAATATATATAGCAAAAAATAAGTAGTAGCCTCTGGATATATTTTTAATAACCTACTTCTTTGTGCTTGCAGCTTCCCAAGGCCTCAAAGATTCACAAAAATGTGTAGACACACTGTTAGCATTCTTTCTTTATGTGTAAACCCTTTCTGGTTAATTATCTCAGCTGAGACTTTCAACACTGAAGACAGTGCATGAAAGATTTTCTCTGTTAAAGGGACTGGAAGTTTTGGCATTGACACTGGGGGAGGCTAGCCTGGATTTCACCCCTGAGTTTCAATCTAGTGTGGGTCACAGGTAACACTGACTGCTGGAGCTACAGCTATGACTTTTCTCAGTGTGGCCAAATCACAAAAACTTCCACGTGACAGAAAATGTCTCTCTACTTAGGAAAGTGGAAGGACTAGAGTAACGGATGAGCTACAGGTTGAGGTGCCATGCTAGGCCTGCGTATGTCACTCGACTTACTAAGTCTCATCTATAGGAACAAAGAAATATTAATCATTGAAAGGCAGTGAATCAAAAACTAATTAAAGAAGAGACTTTTTTACACAACCCAAGTCTCTTTGCTTCAGGAGAGCTGTGTAGCCAAGAGCTTGGAAAGATTCAGACTAGAATCGGCTATTTTTTATGGAAAATGAGATTGTCCGGAATTGCCGAAAAGGGTTATTTAAATAAGAGAAGAGAGAGAAACATCTCTAATGATGAAGCATCCTTGCACCTTCCTTTGTACAGGACTATGTGGACCAATGGTCTTATGTAGTGCAGTAATTTTCTTGCTTCTGCGTTTGTTGAAGCCAGTAGTGTCCCATTCGGGAGCACCACCTTTTTTTGCAAAGCTGCAATAAGTTCAAGTCATTTTAAAAAGAAGTTCCCAGCCGAGCAGAGAAGTGAGCAGTGCCTTTTTGATGTAAAATCGAGGTGCTTTGTAGTTGATGCACTTTCCCAATAGTGTAAGCAAATGCCTTATTTATATGCTTGAACTAATTGCACGTACACTGTTGCGCTAAACTGTAGGGGTTTTTTTTTTTTGTAAATGGCATGCATGATCTTGGGGGCTGGAAAGAGGTTTCTTGTGATAGTTGGGTCCCAGGTAGCACATTTCGATGTTTTAGTTGAGAGGTGAAGTCCAGCCTGTTTCTGGAGACTGAGAACGCGCAGTGCGGTCGGCACGCTTTAAATATAAATGTGCCAACCACACTGAAGGCTGCTGTTTTTTCTTCCTCTCTTGCTGTTGTCAAAAACTAACCTTTGCCACTATTTTGAAAACATGCCCTGTACCAGGAGCTATGTTTCCATAACACTAAATCATAGTGCAGCTTGACTAATGTGATTTTCAATGAGGGGGAAATCCTTTCCTTTGTTAAAACACTTTGTCCTTGTTTGTTAGAACAATACAGAGTAACTGTTACTGAAGGGGGAAAAGTTTATCTTTCTTCAGGGCAAAATTGCCTTCAGGGAACAGTGAGATCGGCATTGGGTGGTGCCTGTTCCTCTCCAAAACGTAACTAATTGTGAGCAAGTCCCACTGAGATCTGTAGCCAGGCTCTAGCCGGGGTCACGGGGGACGCAGTATTGTTTAAAAGTATATTTTTAACTTACATAGCCTTGCATCTTTGGAGAGACCATTTTTGTTTTGCAGGATGTTGCGCAGATGGCTTGAATTGGAGATGCGGGTGGGAAACCAGTTGGAAGGGAAATTGTTTCGGGTAAAGAAAAGCTTTGATGTCAGAACTGAATGCTTTAGGGCAGGGGTGTCAAACATATATGATCTGCGGGTCAGATCGACTTGTAGAGCCAGGTCATCCAGCTTACAGCCTCACGGGGGGGGAGGTGGGGAGGATGGGGACCTTCACAGCTGTAGCAGCACTTCGGGAAGAGGCCCAACACCGTTGCTTATTTCCGTGGCGGCAGCCAGGTGCCTAGGATGTCAGGCCTCTTCCCACCAGGTCCCAGACTGGAAGGGGTTGGGGTCCACGGAGCCATTCTGGCTCCATTCATCCAGCCCGTGGACAATATTGTATTGCTCATCTGGCTTGCAGGGCCAGACAAGTTTGACACCCCTAATTTAGGGCTTTCCAGATCCTGCCCCAGTGAAATGAGGGGAGGGGAAAGGAAGTTTGCAGACCACCCTTACTTTTAATACAAATTTGTCACCCAGGCACTGTGGATTCCAGCATACAGCACTTATACAAGATAAATCAGTTCAATTAATTCAGTCCAGAGTAATCAGTTCTTAGTGGTGTGATCATAGCAGAGTAGACTCAGTTCTTTGCTTGCAAAATTTATTTCACAGGTGATGCAGAAGCGTCAAAGGCTACAGTTAGAGCCTAGCACAATGGGATCTATAGCATCCACAAGCTGCACGGTCTTTCTGTAGCAGAAGGAGACTCCAGGATGCTCTCGTGTCTACTTCGGCCACTTTTGGAAGCAGAAGACTGAAACAGAAAAATGTCATAGTGAGAGCGTAGTGGTAGGTCAGCAGCAGCATCTCAGAAGCTATGAATCTTCATATGATCTGAGGAGCAAACCTTTGAAAAGAGGCACTTTTGACAGGTCCAGCAGGACTTTTTTGGGAGAAAAAAAAAGTTATGAAAACTAACTAAATATTTCCTTGGCAGCATAAAACTCTGAAGTAACATTATCAAAGGGGCTGGTTAACCACTGTGTTTCGTACACTGGGGCTTATCTGAACATCAGAGTTTTATGTCTTTGTTTGGTGTCGATGTTCCTCATAGCATATTCATCTTTTTCAGCCGATTCTAAAGATGATACTGATAAATGGCTGTGCGGCTTGAATATCTTGCATCAAGAGGTTATGAGCGCTCCCACACCTGCAATCACAGAGAGGTAAAGTGGAATTTTTACCCTTCATTTCTGAGAAACACGTGACAGCTAGATGCTTCATCTAGAATATGATGGCAAAAGTCTAGCAAGGGATGTTTAAGGTAGAGCGGTCCATCCCTTACTAAAAGAGTAACTGTCAGCATGCTGGTCAGAAAGATCATAGTCCAGGATCAGACTCTGTATAAGTGTATGCCACTTCAGAGTTTCTTGTGGCAGTAGGGCTGCTTCCACTGCAGTGAATTTGGCTCCAGTTATTGGTTTCCCTTTTGTTAACAAACAGGCCTGGTTCTGGGTTTGGACATCTAAGACAGTCACATGTTCAACTTTAACACTTACTAGGTTCAGTTAAAATGTGAGCAGATGCACATTCAAGCAGGGTACCATGTGTTAAATGCCCTCGTGGCATTCAAACGTCTCTCCTTTTTAGGTGAGGGTTATCTCCTAATACAGGGGTGGCCAACCTGCCACTCAGGAGCCAAGTGCACCTTTTCAGAAGTTAATATGCATCTCCTTGAATCTTTGCACAACTTAATATGCATCTCCTTGAATCTTTGCACAAGCGCAAGGTGACCAGCTTCCATTTGTAGAGCTAGGTCATCCATCCATCTAGAAGGTGGGCACCGTGTCCTTGTGCAAAGATTCAAGGAGACACCCATGAACTTCTGAAGAGCCGTGTGTGGCTCCAGAGCTGCAGGTTGGCCACGCCTGCCATAATATGTATTAACTTCAGTACATCACAGCAGTCCAGTGATTTGCAACGGTTGTAAGTGAGTGTGTGATACCATCCTAAGATGTTCAGGGCAGTGCCTTGCTCAGGTGTGTGGCTGCCTTGGAGAGAGTTCAGGCTACACTGAGTTTCTTAGGACCCCACACCTTTAATATCCCGCTGAGCCCCCTGGTCTTGAAAACGGGCCTTTTGCTCCCACCCCGTGCTCATGCTTTTCTGTAACATGCCTCTTTTTCTCAGGGTGTGTGCATGTCCTACCCAGTCGTTCTCCCTGTGGTCTGACCATGTAATATTGCATGGTACAGTTTTCCTTTGCACTGCTGCCCTTGTGTTGTGGCAGCGAGCAAAGTCAGGAGTACTCAAATTTTTGGTCTCATGGCCCAGATGAATGGGATGAGGCTGGTCCAGTCTGCTGGCCAGATGAATCCTGTGTGCTAGGATCAGGTCTTGGGCTGAGCATAGCCCTCTCCCTGCCCCTTCGTGCTGGGATAGGTCCCTGGGGGCCCAGCACCGCCCTCCCTTCCTATCCCCTTCCACTGGGATTGGGTCTTTGGGGCCTGGCACTGCCCTTACCTGGCCCTGCACAACAGGATTTGGCCCTGTGATCTGGCAACATCCCTCCCTGCCCTGCATGCTGGGATCGGGTGTCTAATCCAGTGCTCAGGGCCTGGGGCTCCTAACGGGTCCGGCAGTTTGGCAGTGGGGGATTTAGTGGTGACATGGTGTTGCAGGCAGGATCTGGCCTGTGAGCCAGGGATTGAGCACCCCTGAGTAAAGGGATTCCTGCATTTATAGACTGAGTTCAACATTTGTTAATGAAAGACTGTCACTATCTTTTTGGGATAAAAAGTGTTTCTGTATGTAGAGCTTCCCTACGCAAGAAATTTGTACAAGTTGCACTATTTCCAATACTGTTTTGCAGGAATGCTGTCTGCTCAAACTGAAATTTGCCTGATTCAGGTTTCTTTAAAAACTCCGATTGGTATAAATGTGCAATAACTGAGAAACATGAAGGGGAAAACATTTTTCTCTCTCTTTTTACATTTTTCTACTTTCTACGCACGTGCCCATGTTTGGGTTCAGTTCTTCAGCTGGGCGTTGCTCAGTCCCACTGCATCCAGCACAGCTCCTTGGACTCAGCTGATTTACACCATCTGAGGACTAGGGCCCTGCAGTCCTGTTGTTTCCCCTGTTTCCCCTGGCTGGGTTTAGTCATTTCCCACTGTTGTTCATGTGGCTGTGTCGCACAACATTTGGAGAGAAACATTTACTGAACAATAATAAAATAGGACGGGAACATTGGTGGGGGCCTAGAAGGGTGCCCTGAAAATACTTGTTAATTTTTCCAAATGACTCGATTTGAAGCATAAATGTTGTTCTGCTTGGTTTCATCACTGACACTGTGATATGGAGTAGGCTTGTTCTTATTCTCAAAATAACCTGTCTGTTTTACCAGCTGGCTGAGAAAGCAGATCTATTCAGTTGATCAGACAAGAAGGAACAGGTAAGAATCTCACCCTTTGTATGTGTCCTTAGTTTTTTCATGGCCCATTCTTCTATTTTATGTGTGTAAAATGAAATGTAAACTACCTTACAGGGGATTTTTTTTCTTTCCATAAGAGACGCTTACTGTTAGTAAACATACGCGCCCCGTTTTATTTGAAGAACATCAAGCAGGTGACATTCAGCGACGATCAGACATAGTATAATATGACCAAATATATCTTTTTCCTTTTAGCCCTCTCTTCATGGCTGGTGTTAGCATAGCTGTAATTGTAATCAAGGAGGTGCCTTCCCCTCAGCTCTGCTTTGAGCTCCCCAGTCCGTCCCATCCCCCCCACCACACACCTGGCTACTTCCTCTACAAAGGGTATTGCCTCTTTGTTAATTGAGTAAGACCCTGTTGCTGGGCATCCCTTTTCCAGCCTGGGCCATTGCTCCAGCTCCTGCCCGCACAGCTGTTGGGGTGTCTATGGCTATGTCTGTGGCTGCCTGAGATGAGCTCTGTGCTGCCACAACTGGCCTGCTGGCATGACTGGTGCCCTAGCTGGCTCAGATCTTTCTGAACCACACTACACTCAAAGATGTCTTCACGACATGGCAAACACAATGTGGGTGCAGGGAGAGCGGCGGGTAGGGCATAGCCTGGCCTGGTCCAGCAGCAGCATAACCACTGTCCTTCCTCTTTGCAGTGACTGCAAGTGTAGGGGAGAGATGTTCTGTGAGTAGGGGCATTGGAGAAACTCTGGGTGTGGGGTACCTTGCAAAGGGGGAACAAAAGCTGCCTTGGGAAAGCGGGATGGGAGGAAGCCAGATACCGGCAAAATATCAGAGGGCTCACAGGTGTCATTTGCAAGGACTTGTAGTGCTGTGACATTGGCTTAGTCATTACTCTGCTCTGTATTAATGGAGACCTAGACCCAGGAGTGAACTCACACATCTCGGCTGAGCAGGCCCAGCATGGTGTCTCCCAGCATGGAGCCAGTGTATGTGGGTTCCTGTAGGGACTGACCAGGTGCTCGCTGCAGGTCCATGCATAAAGTGCTAGACATCTGCAGTCTGCAAGACCTCTGTGGTGAGTGAGAATCCATGTTCTGCCAGTCAGGGCAGAGCAGGAATGAAATGATGGGCGGGTAAGTGGGGGCATGAGCCCCTGGTGCTGCCTCAGATGTGGGGGGGAGCACCAGAATAGAGCTAGGGGGGTACTTCAGTCTCCCAACCTCCTTTCCCCCCCCCCACCTTACAACGTATTTGCATCAGGAAGGACAGGGAATCAGACTCAGGTGGTGCAGGAGCAGTGGCTGGAGGGGAAGATGTCACCTCTTTTTTGCTGCTGACAACTGGTGGTTTTTTGGGGGCTTTTTGGCCTCTTGACACATGAGTTAGCAGCAAAAAAAAAAAAGAGGCGGCAAAATCTCCACCAGCAGCAACAACCCTCCAGCCATTGCTCCTCTGCTGCTGCTCTGCCGTCCCTGCTGCCAGAGCAGGGAAGATGCCGGGTGTTGTGGGGATTGGAGAGGTGTGAAGTACTGCCGCGGCACAGCGCTGCTCAGCTAGGCCTCTGGTGCAGAGGCTGCTGTCTTGTGAATTCAGTTGTATATTTTCTCACTAGCCTTGATGGAAATTCTCCAGTGCTTTAAGGAGGAAATGCAATCCCTGGGTGCTTTGCACTTTACCACGGCTTGTCTAATGCCCTCAACCTCTCTGTGGCACACCCATTTTTATGTACCTCTGCTTCAGTGCAGAAAATGACACGCATTTCCTCTCAGTTAGCCTTTTCCCGAAGAGCAGAATAAACTGTGGTCTCGTGTGAATGAGACCATGCTATTGCAGGAAATCACACCATTCTGCAAACAGTCCATGCGCTGGGCAATTGACTGTGGTACAAAACGAGACGCCCAAGATCTGGAACAGAGTTGGGTTCCCAAGCACATGGGCTCCAAGAGGCTTGGGGTGGGGGAAGGACGAAGTGTGCCACCTGCACTGTTCTTTACTGGATGCCAGCTCAGGGCCGCTGCACTTGGCACGTGCTCTCTTGATGTGGTGCTTGTTCATGAAAGCACAATAAGAACCACACCACAATGGAAGACCCTGGTGCAGAGTAGCTGCCGGCACTACTGTATATCCGCTTGAGGTCTCCTTGTGCTTTAATAGTAGAAAATAGAGGTGCACTGATACATTGGTCCGATATTGGATCGGTACTGATATAAAAAAGATTGACTGCATTGGAAATGGGCCTGATGCGGCTGATAATTCGGCCGATAAATGCCATGCGTGTGTGCAGCCGTAGCGCAGCACTCAGGAAGCAAGGAACACAGCTCAGCAGCGTGGAGAGCTGCTTCCAGCTGGTAAGTCTGTTGTGGTAGAAGGGGAAGGGGGAGGGAAGGGGTGTGGAGGGGCAGATCAACCCCTACCCCATGGTGAGGGAGGGGGCAGGGGCAGGTGCTGCCCAGCCAGGGTCGGGCGGGTCATGGGACAGACCTGTGGCTTGTGGGGTGTGGGGGTGGCTCTTGCTGCTGCTTGCACACTGGGAGGACACGGTGGGGCAGGGTGGGTGGGCTGCAACTGTATGCTGGAGCCAGGGCTGCACCAGGCTCTTCTTGCTGGGGGCTGAGCTCGGAGTGAGGGCTACGGAGGAGGCTGCAGCCACCCCAGATTTCACTATAGCTCTCTCCCAGCACCACCGTGTGCCCAGCGCAGCTCCGGCTCTTCCTAGTACGTGGGGGGAGGTAGGGTTTGAGCTGGGAAGAGCCAGGGCTGCGCCAGGTGCGTGGTGGCGGTGGCACTAGGAGGGAGCTATGGTGAAATCTGGGGTGGCTGCAACCCCCTCCATAGCCCCTGCCCCGAGCCCAGCCCTCCGATGAGGAGAGCCCAGAGGAGCCCCAGTTCCAGGCCACAGCTGCAGCCCACCCACCCCGCCATGCCCAGATTCAGGGGCACATGCTCCCCCAGCCCCCCCCAGGTTTTCCTGGGTGCAAGCAGCAGCAGCAGGAGCTGCCTTTCCCCAGGAGCCACGGCTCTGTCCCACACCCCGCCCGGCCCCAGCTTGGCAGTGCCTGGCCCGACCCCAGCCCCTGTCCCCTCCATGATCACGTGGGGGGCACGTGGGTTGATCTCCCTGCACCCCCCATACCCCTTCCCTCCCTCCTCCCCTTCCACCACAGTGGATTTACCAGCTGGAGGCAGCTTTCTGCGCTGCATCGGAAATCGGACTCTTATCAGCCAATATACCTGCTTAAAAAATCAGATATCGGTATTGGTCCGAAAAACCTCTATCAGTGCACTCCTAGTAGAAAACAATACAGCCGGTCCTCTTTGAATCCAGAGGGTTTGTACTGTGAAGTGTTAGTGTGTTCGCTTTATGGGTAGACAGTTCCCACCTGGGGAAAAATCCCAGGAAAGAAATGTGGACCGTGCTTAATGGACTTCCCTGAGTTTCAGTCTTGCCTCAGATGCTCGTGCCCTCTTTGGCTCTAGACAAGTTACTTTCGTGTTCTGCTTCTTTCTCTGCATGGAAAACCACAATGATAAAACCTGTTATGTGAGTGGAGTTTAGAAATCACCTTAAAGAATCAATTTGGTTTTTACGCTGCTAGTTACTATTGTTTTGTGCTCAAGTGACCCTTTTTGGCTTGCAGCCACTGTGGCAGCAGTTGGGATTGGAGACCTGAATAAACTTTAAATGGGTTTCTGTTTTTTTGGGGTTTTTTTTTAAGTGGACACTGTATTCTGTCCACTCTATATTATTTAACTCTGAGATTCTTGAGATGCGCTTGAGATTAAATACTTCCAGGATCACCCGTGGCTCTTTGCTTTGTGTAAGAATGTAGGGGCATGTATAAGGTTGATACAGGTAAAATACAGGTAAAATACAGGTAAACTGTATTTTACCTGTAAAACCCTAATGTTACAGGATAGTGATATTGGGGTTTCGACTGTCTAATGTTTGAGGTCTTGTTCAGTCATGTGACTCTGTGAAAAACATTTGGAACAAAGGGGGCAAATTTTCAAATGCTGCTTTCTGTTTTCCATTCCTAAAATATGTGCAAAAATGTATAAGCAAAGGTATTTGTTTGTATGTCATTGAAGAAATACCTATTTTCTGTGTGCAGGAGGACACTTGTATATTCGTGTATGTACAGGCATGCACAAACGTCTACAGACAGACTTTCTGCACAGTCTACAGACTTTCTGGGCCCTGGAACTGACTGGAACTATTGTTCTTGTAGTTTATCTTTGATGATATTTGCCACAGCTCCCCCCCTTAGATTTGATATTTGATATAATTTTCTAGGTATGGAATCTAATTACTGCAGGTTTGCCTTGATTTCATCCCCCTCTCACTGCTACAGCAGGGAAAATAAGTCTGGGGAGTCAGACAGGTAGCCTCCTTGCTCCTTGTCCCTGCAACTTCTTTCACCTGCAGCCTATTCCCCACCCCCACCTGCCTTACTGTCAGATCCTGCTCTCACTGAGCACATGGAAGTGAGAAGCAAGTCTGAAAACACTGACCTAGAAACAAACATACCTGTAGTAACTTGCACATAGGGAAATTACAGGTGCTTGGAGCCTTAATTCATCCAGAATTGCCGCAATTTATCTGTTTTGAAACTGCTGCAGATTTTAGCACAGGTACTCCATAAATACACTTTAAGCAGCACTTCTGTACCTACTTGGATACATTACAAACTGTGCATGCCATTATTCCAAAGCCAGAAGGCTGATGATTTACCATATAGTTCATTGGGTTGGGCCCCAGCAGAGACAACAGCAGTTCAAGCCATATTGTGACCCCACAGCTCAGCACTGTTTCGTATGTGACTGGAACCTGGTGTTGTTGTTATGAGTCCTGGGATCCTCCAAATTTTTTTATGCACATGAGGCCCGGGGCAGCTCCATCTCATGGAAGGCAGGGCCACACTAATCATATGTGACAGGCTGAGACAAGGGGCAGCAGAGGGATTCTGGCAGGCTGTTTGGGGCCCTGTTTAGCAATGTTTGCTAGACATTTAAGGCTGGTTAAAAAACAGCCTTAAATGTCTAGCAAACTTGGCTAAACAGCTCATTGGAAATAGGAAAGAAAAGATCAGCTCAGCTGTGGGAGTGAAGAGGACAGTGAAATGTATGCAGTATAGTGGCTCACCACGACTGGAGTCAGTGCTGAGAGGGACTGAGTCCAGTGGGCACTACCATATATCTTACTCAGATGGGCTATACTAACCTATCCTTGTGGTGGCTCCCATCATGCCTGCAATGGATTTGGGGAGTATCTGAAGTCCCAGACTGATGGGTATGGGAGGGAGGAGACTTGACCGGTGGTAGAGCCACAGACTTGATGATTGAGCTGGGCTCAGTTGATTTGGAATTCAGAACTAATTTGGTCTTAAGCCAAAAAAAATAAATTATTGTTTCCCCTATATGGGCCACGTGTTTTATAGTCATGCTCCGTGTTGGCTGCATTTAATCAACTTTATAGTTGGCTTCTATTGCTGAACACATGCTGCTTTGGGCAGGATCTTAATGATAGACAATATATTTAGTGAGGTTTCCTTGTAGGCAAATGTAAGGCTTTTTCTCCATGTTGATTGGGGGAAAAAACCTTGTCTTATATTTGAGTAAATATGCAGTGTGTGTGTGGGGGTGTGTGTGAAATTACACACACACACACACACACACACACACACACACACACTTAAAGAATATTTACCATTTTATTACACTAAGACAGCAATCTTCTGACCATAGCTACCAGTTGTAGCTGGATGGGAGCAATGAACAAAAAGTATTTAAACTGTACCAATATTTTAACTTTTGTGCTGGTGAGGAATACATGCCAGCTACTTGTATACTAATAAAACTGCTGTTTTTTGCTCTGTTTTTTCTTTCAGTATCAGCATTAGGGAACTGAAGACCATACTTCCACTAGTAAACTTCAAAGTAGGCAGCATGAAGTTTTTGAAGGATAAGTTTGTGGTAATTATCATTAAGTACTCGATGTCTGGCTAACATCTGTAACTGATTCCTACGTATGGTATTTTGTCTAGATCTTTAGCTTCTTTCAGTGTGAATTAATTTAATTATCAGATTATTTTTGTGTGTGTTTAGATCTGGCTGTAACTCAGAAACTTCTTCTTTTTAAACTTATTATCACCTTTATTCCAGTTCCTAATATTGCAGTACTGCGGAAAGCCAAAATCAGGTTGGCCGCCCTGTTCGCGGTACTGGGCCAAATTCACAAAGATTCAGTCTCCTCGCTATTTAAACCGAGAACTCTTTTGCCTTATGAAAAAAGCCCCAACCCCTTAGACTTTCATTTCATCTTTCACTACTGTTCATAACATTTTGAGGGCCCTCAGTCCTCCCAGAACCTTAAAAATCTTTTCTGTGTTGTTCTTGCCCTGTAATTTCCACTGCAAAGCCCTAAATAACTGCTACCATTACTTCTACTAACAAGGCATCAATGGGACACTTTCCCTCATACTTTGCAAGAGGAAAGTGGGAGACTTGTGAACTAGCTATTGCTATCCGGGTCAGCGATAAAAGAGTTGGAAGCCAGAGATGTGGATCAGAAACAATATACTGTAAACCAAAACATCTCTTTTTTTTTTCATGTTACATATGACCTTTATCTTAAGAAATCACTTAGCTGGCATGTCAACATAGTTGACGTCAGGGCGCAACAGCCATACACATGCATGCTTGGGCACCGTGCGGCAGCTAGTAAGGGAAGGACATGTTTGTTGCCGCAACAGAAATCGAAGAGGAAATTCTAAATATGCTCTGCAACTTTCTCTCACAGGAAGTGGGAGCACCCAAGGAAGATCTTAGTTTTGAACAATTTCACTTGTTCTACAAGAAAATTATGTTTGAACAACAGAGATCGGTAAGTTCATCTCAAAATAGCCAGCGAGCATGCTGTTACCCTGCTTGGGTTGAATGAAAGCTGAATCGGGACCGTCTGCCCTCTACCATAAAATGCTCACTCGTCTTACTATGTCTGATGGATCGGTGACAACCAGCACCGATAGCTAGTTTAATAAAAGAAATGGAGAAATTAGTGTTGCTTCTTGACTTCTCATAGTGCAAGTGTGCAAACACATAACGGGGCTTTTGGGAGCAGTTTGTCAAGCGCATTTGTCTGCGCCGTGTGTAGGATGTTCATAGGTTGGGTTTAATTAATGGATGTTCAGTATAATGAGGGTTTTGTTCTTGCGCGATTTCCTGATTTGATTTATTCTGCATCCAAAGGAATGCAGAATAAATACGTTCTTTACGTTATAAGTTTTACATTCTTTAAACTTTGCTTGCATGTCCTGGTCACCAAATGAGGGCAGTCGCTGTCCTGTTTCCTTTGGTGTGAGGATGGTGCATAAATACAGTTGGCTTACCGCGTGATATGCCTGTGACAGCCCCGGCAGTATATAAATGGCATGGCTCTGTGTTTACAGATTTACTAAGGGAACATTTTGGTCACTACAACCAAAAAGGTTCATTGCATCCAGAGTCATCAAGTTGATGGGAGCTTCAAAAGCTTCGTGTCACTGAAAATCGGGGTATTTACTTAAATGTGTAAATGTGGGTATGAGGGCCAGATCCCAGGAGGGATTTCTGTGCCTAAGTCCTATTGTTTTCAGGAGGTCTTCAGCACCTAAATACCTTTCTGGATCTGGCTCTTAAGTGCTTAAATTTCAGCACCCAAACTTGAAGATGTTGGTCCGAATGGCTGAATGGTAGTAATTGCATACCGCTAATTGTGTCTGCGGAAATGCAAGCCACTGTTGATATTCAGGCTGCTTCACCTCAGTTGACACAGGAATGGTTTGTTCATAGCTTCTCCTTTCAGTTTTGTAGAGTAAGCTTATTTTTAATGTTGATCTGTCTGATACAAATAACTGTATGCCGTGGGATTTTGCTTGCTGAAATGCCTTATTTGTTCAGTTTGTCTTGTTAAGTGCTCCTTTTTGCAGGGTGAGTCTAGCTTTTCACCTTAAATGTTAAAAAGTTACTTAAAGGGAGAGTAAAGCACACAGCATCTGACCTCCTTTGAACTCTTCTTCTCACACTTGGTGGATCATTTTAAGAAACTCCTCATCTTGCTTAACAACTGTTTTCAGATAAGTTGGCAACTGCTTCCTGAGATCTGTATCTGTGCCGATCCAACCTGGAGGCAATTTAGTCTAGATTTTATGCCCAGATGAATAAAGATGATACAGTATATATGTGCTTACAGTTTTTGCAGACTATCAAGCAATAAAAGCTCCCAGGGAAAATGACTGCTTGTGTTTTATAACATGAATTATCAAGGCCAAGTTTCTTGTTTGAGAATTGTGTGCTTCTACATGGACAAATCCTGACATGTACCCACTAGCTTTGACAGCTTGTTTGTTGGGTATTTGAACTTAAGTTTGGTAGCTTAAAAGGGTAGCATATAAATCAAATAAAAACTAAATAGCTATACAGCATGTGGAGAGCACAAACCACTGTAGATATTATTGAGTGAAAATATGTAGATTTTTGTATTGTGTATCATTTCTCTGTTTTTATTCCTATCTCAAGATTCTTGAGGAATTCAAAAAGGATTCTTCTGTGTTCATTCTTGGGTGAGATTTCCTATTAATACAATTTTATACATGTGTGTGCGTGTGCATGTGTGCGTGTAGTTGTAATGCAGCTACACTTCATAGTCCCACAATCAATGATGTAGTGTAGGGGTTCCCAAACTGTGGTACACATACCTTGGCGGTACACAAGACAGTATGCGGGAGAAATTGTGTAATTTAATTTTCATTATAATAATAACTGGCATATAAGGGGTTAAAATAGAAAATGTATGCTGGTAGGGGTACGTGGGCAGCTGGTAAATCTGGAAGGGGTACGCCATAAGAAAAAGTTTGGGATCCTCTGATCTACTGGAACCATTTATTTCTTTTCTTTGAAGTGATGGCACTGTTTATGTGTAATGGTACTTTAAGTGAAGAGAGAGTGGATTTCTTATCGCTGTGCTGCTTGATGAGCATTTATCGTTGAAATGCGCCCTACCTTTACTTTGACATTCATTTTAATAGCTGGCATGAAAAGTGAGAAAGGGTGATGCGCTGTAAGAACTAAACTTTTCCTACTGATGGACTTCAGTGAGAGCTTTAATGGAGGACAGCAGTTGGCTCTCTGAATTTTTGCTTTGGGAGTTAAACCCAAAGGGAAAGGAGTATTGTG